>NC_087208.1:73206192-73338453 GCF_015104395.2 Macrobrachium nipponense | reverse complement strand
GTTCAGCCAGGCGACACACCTGGCGTGCGCGCTCGGCGTCCACTGACTAGCAGCGAGCACGCTCGGCGTCCATTGGCGAGCAGCGAGCACTCTCGGCGCGCCCGCTCGGCGTCCACTGGCGAGCAGCGAGCACTCTCGGCGCGCCGCTCGCGCTCGGTATCCACTGGCGTGCGCTCGGCCTCGGCGTCTACTGGTGCGCGCTTGGACGTGCACCCGCGCGCAGCGCCTGGCGTCCATCCGAACGTCCCGTCCAAGCCGAGCGTCAAAAAAAAAAAAAAAAAAAAAAAACAAAAAAAAAAAAAAAAAGTCGTTGCAGAAAAGCGTCACGCTCCTGACAGGCGTCAATGCAAGCGAAACTGCCTTCAGGAAGAGCATTAGACATCTCGGAGAGAAAACCGACTGCACGAAGCAGTCTCAGGTGAAGGGTTTGATCGTGAATGAGAATACGCGGGGCGAGGGAACGCTTCTTATTCTCACAGCAACAAAGCTAGGACGTCCGCGCTCAAAGCGTCCTGCTAATATGACTTGCTTTCCCTTTTCTCGGTGGAAAGACGTACACGAGTTCGGGCGACGTTCGCCTTCTTACATTCTTCACTGCAACGCATGACGAGAGAGAGAGAGGACGTGAAACGTCCTCTTCTATAAAGCTTCTATTTAGAGGGCGCGAGTCCTTCCGAAAGCTCCAAAACCAAACCCTGCGCAGGGAGGACGCTTCGGAGGACGAGAAGCAATCCTTCAGGATTCGTGCACGCACTTTGGCAGCCTGGGAGTAACTTCAGGTCTGCCGAAGGCACGTCAGATCGGTGGGAGTTCCTCGTAACCCTCCTTCGGCTTTCGACATGCTCTCTCCCTGTTCCTGGGAGTCAAGCAGAGGTCCCGGCCTAGAGGCGAAATAAGGCCGATCTGACGCACCCTCCACTACACAAGGGGCACTGTCACTGCACTTAGCCACTTCACTTTTGCTCTCCAAAGCCAGCACTTTCGATTCTAAGTTACGAATCGATAGAGTATCGAGAAAGGTCAATACCCTCTACAGAAACTGTTTAGGGCCCGAAGGCAACATTACAGGGTTAGGAGTAACAACTACAGAAGTAGCACTTTTCACCACAATGATAGGAGAGTCGGCAGCACCTTAGATTTCCAAGATACAGATGGAATCTATAACGTAAAGGGCATTACCTCACGAGACACTATTTATAGCCCGTAGGCCATACTACAGGGTTAGGCAAAATAGTCTACAGGTAGGTTAGCCTACCCTGACTTTGTTTACTGATTAATTGCCGTACATATGAATCAATACGTCTTCCTTATGGAATTAGACAAAGTCTCACACTCCTTACATGACAAATCTCAACAAAGAAGCAAGACACATAGCCCTCGTGCATATCGAGTGCGGAACTACCGAAGCTTTCGGTAGCCACACCCTATCTTAGCAGACAACACCCCTCTGAAACTAGCCTAACTAGATTCAGATATACAAAAATGAATCATATTCAAAACAATTTAAGATAGCGTATGCCTAGCCACAAATCCAAGTCAATAAATCAAACAAAAGACAATTAGGATATTTAGCGGCCATGAAGTTCCAAAATCCCTAAGACGGAGGTACTGAAAACAGGTGTTTCCAGCACCGGCGACCAGAAAAATTATGGACAGAAACAAAATGGGACTGGTTCCTGATACCGCCTCCCAGCGGCGGGAATGGGTACTAACCACCTGGCCGACCACTGTGTGTGCCGGAAGTTTTTGAATTTCTGTCGGACTTCAGAAAATACAGCATATATATATCTGACAGGTAAGTTTCATGAACAAAACACGATTTATGTCCGAAGTAATTGGAATTTCTCAGATGGATTCGTTCACAGAGATCTGGTAGATAGAATGTGAATTTCTGATTGTAGTACTATGTATCAAGATGACAATATTTCCTCGTTTTGCTTCATGAACAGGGATATTATTGCATCATCGTAAGTGGTGAATGCAATTATTTTAGTTTCTACAAACTCACGTTTGTATTCCAAAGCAATTCAAGTTAGCTGATGTCAATGGCAGTCAATGTTGTGACGGCTAAGGTAGGTTGAGCAAATCTAGTTGCATCCACATGAGGAGGAGCCCTAGAACTTCGAGCAGGAAAGCGCAAGTCACTGGATAATGGCTTACCTAACGGATTTCACACTTTGATTACTTTGACGTTGACATGGATCAAATGCTAGTTGCTGTTTACAAAGCTACCGTCTTTAAACATAAATCTTTATCAAGGTTAAAGTAGCATGTCAGCTCAAAGATTTTCTGGCTATATGCTCCCATTACAAAGCAGTTCGTAGTAGCCTACAGCCCTACACGACTGCATTTCTTTGCTACGAGGCTGAAAGATCTCTCAACACATCAGCATTTTTTGCACGATATTAAACTTTAATTGCCTGTGCAATACATATTGAGATATTTGTGGTAATAAATATTTTTACTTAACACAGCTTTTTTTGTGAATGATTTGTGGATGAAAACCGATTTACAAAAGTACAGAATATATCAAGAGACCAAGAATGACCGCAGCCTGTCTAAAATTTTCCACGTCTTTTTACAATCTTTGAATGCTACGGCAACTGTCAAATGAAATCAAGATTAGGGTATGAATTTCTTAGAGAATTAACTTGAATATTAAGATCCTTCAAATTTTATCTAGCATAGTGCAGCACGATCTTGGCAGTCATATCATATCGCACAAGCATAGGCCTATCAATAGAGATACTTACTCCATTATATTTTCTTCTGCCTTTCCCCTGTCACAAGTCTGTCACCAATGCAGTGGAACCTCGACATACGAAAGTCCCTACTTACAGAAAATCCAAGTTACGAAAGCAAAGACGAATATTTTTTTTTTCTGTATACAAAAATAATTGAGGTTGCGAAAGGGTAAAGTCCGAGATTTGCCCGGACCACCAAGAACAATTTTAAAACTCGTGCGCCTTCAATTCAGTAGACTCGCCACCATCCTCCAGCTTTCCCATTGGTTCCTGATGCTAGTCACCACTATACGATCCTGCTCTCCTATTGGTCAGCATCATGCCTCTATGCAAAGGCGTTCCTTGACCATTTTTTGGCGCAGTGTTATCGTAAACACTGGAATTTGTTCGTTCATATATATTTAGTTTGCTAACGTAAATTCTTGTTAGTCATTCGCTTTCGTTGTACTGTAAGTTACTTTATCATCTTGTATGTGAACTTAATTACTTACGTTTTAGCCATGGCCAAGAATGTTGCTGAACTTCACGGAAAGAAGAGGATGCTTTCTATGGATAACAAAGATGGAGATAATCAAGAATTGTTAATGTTTTCTGCCATTTGTTAATGTATTTCGTAAAGATTAGTGTTAATGTTTTCTGCCACTTGTCCTCCTCCTCTGTCGCCACCTTCGGAGATCACCTCAATCGAAAGGTAAGGTTCCACATTTTACTACACATGTACGTAAAGTATTTCTTGTACCATGTACACTAATACACTTTATTTACAGGTACATACTACAATAAAGGTTATGTTACATATTGAATGGTCCAAATTGTTGTATTTCATTGCTTATTAGTCAATTTACATGTAAAACGTAGTTCAAGAAAAAAATCAGGTTACGAAGGCAGCTTTGGAACAGATTAATTTCGTATCCTGAGGCACTACTGTACTATAATTCTTTTTTTTTCTCTCTCTCTCTATATAATATATATATATATATATATATATATATATATATATATATATATATATATATATATATATATTACCACTCAATCTCCCAAAGAAGATATAATGAAATTAAGTAGTTATTAACAAATATGTAGGCCTAAGCTTTCACGTAAGCAGATTTTGCTCTCTCTCTTCCACTTTTAAAACACATTTGAAAAAATATTATCACTCAATCTCACAAAGTAAATATAATGAATTAAGTATCTCTATAGATAGGCCTATGCTTGTGCTCTCTCTCTCTTCCTCTCTCCCAAGTTTCTTTTCCCATCTCTCTCTCTCTCTCTCTCTCTCTCTCTCTCTCTCTCTCTCTCTCTCTCTCTCTCTCTCTCTCTCTCTCTCTCTCTCTCTCTCTCCACTTTTGAAACATTTGAAAAAATATTATCACTTAATCTCTCAAAGTAAATATAATGAATTAAGTACCTCTATTGATAGGCCTATGCTTGCGTGCTCTTTCTCTATCATCATAATATTTCATTCTTTACTAGTATTGTTCCCCACGATTTCCATAAGTACTGCCCAAATTTTAAAACACTTTCTCTCATTGTTTAAGATCCGTCTTTAATTATGTATCAATTTTACGTCAGTTTAGTGTCAAACATTACTTATAAATAAGGTTTCACAGTAGGTTTTAAAAAAGGACGATCGATATTCTACCCTGAACTGACGTTACCAAACCAACATTAAAGAATAATATAGAGCCTGTTTCTACATTCAAGGGTATTTCTACAGAAGCAGTCCGCATCGGGACTGCAATAAAGGAACGTAAAACGCGGAACGACATCCACTAGGGATTGGGGCGTCCAATGTATTTCGCCGTGTTTAGTACTGGCCCCTGGGGGTTAATTACAGTCGTCCGAATAAATATTACTTAAAATTCTTGTTCAGTAGGTAAAACTGCATAGAAAAACCGGAATTGCCATAGTCTAGGCCGCCGCGGATAAGTACCCTAGATCTACCCATTCAAGTATAAATGGTTATACGACCTCTACAGAATCTTTATGGTGTAAAGTTAATGGAAATCTATGTAGCAACAAACGCTATGATTTTGAAGCTCCACCCCTTTCAAGAGTTGCCAGGTTTGGTATTATTGAACAATAGATGTACGAATATTTAAAAAAAAAAATTATCTTAACTTTCTTTGCCGAGTGTACATCGCATAGGAACAAGTTATTTTTTTATGAAGTGATCGCGCAACCGTACAGGTGGTCGCCTGGCCGCACAGCGGTGCTTTACCCTAAAATCACTTCGTCTTATTTGCTTAAGGTATTTCATTGTAATCTAAACAATACTTATAAACATAATTTAAAAGATAGCGAAAAAAAATCAACTCAAACGTCTGACCCCGGTAGCTTTAGACATTGTCATCAATTTTGATTTGGAGGAGACTTCAACACAGGTAAATCAGTTGCATTCCCTTGGCTTGAGATTTCAAATTACCTAGCAGCAGGTGACGGTGTGAAGTCATTATCATCGTCGTCGTCTCCGAATAACATCTTGCTAGATCTACCTTATTCAGCCGTACAAACTTCTTACCTCTTACAACCACTTGACAGACAGTCTTCACAGGCCGAAAATTACACAGGCTTGAAGTTAGTCTTTCTCCGGATGCGTTTTCTGCTCTCATTTGGAAAGTTCGATATCCCTGAACTCTTACTTTAATCGGTGAATCCTGATGTCACTTTTATTCTAACTGTCGCCTATTGTTGTTATTTACAACAATATAAAATATTACTGTCACGACCCCATTCGACAAGGAACTTTAAAAAAAAAATTACATCTAAATGATTTTCGGACACGATAAATCAGGACTTCATGCCGACACCTGCTGCCTGATAATTATGAAAGTACGGAAGAATTTATATATACACATCCTGCTTGAGTGCACGTATAGGTGCAGATTCAAAGCATCTTTTCATACAAGGTCTACACTACAGGTTGACACAGACTATTAGTTTTCACAAATTCACATAGACACGGAGAACGCTCCCTGGAACAAACAACACCTTGCATAGATAAGTGAGCCATTGTTTTGTTTACACCCACCAAACAGCTGATTAGTCACATGACGGCTACCGAAACGTCAAATCTTTTGTTTAGCCAGTTGACGTATTACTAATTTTTTGCCAGTGTAAGAAATTCTTTCTTTATCATTTGTTGTCGTTCCTATTTACAAAATGATTATTGGCAAACTTTGGCGGTAACAAATTAGTGAGGGATAAGAATTAGCTATACCTCGCTATAGTATAGTACCTAGTTGACTAACTCTGAGGTTAACAAGAACGTGATTTTAGTCTATTACTAGGTTTAGGATTAAATATAAATTAGACAGTAATAATGATGGATTACCTTGTAACTAGCGCTTGGCTGAGTGCTACTAGCCAGCAGTTTTTTACTACCTAGGTCTATTAAGGCCTAACCTGGCCTAGGGTTATAAGTATCTCCTAGCCTAGTAATTTCTGTAACAGAAAAGAAATGCAACAGAAGTTACTAGGGACTGGTTGAAGTATGCACAGTATAGGCTACTAGCTATTTAGGAGACTTAAAAACATAGCAAAGAAACTACATTATTGAGAACTGTCATTGAAAAAACTAGTTTCATATCACTATGCATGGTAGAGCCTATTACCTTGTATTTTACCCCATTTGTGTATTTCATTTTCTCTTGATAGTCTACTTCAAACAACTTTTATTTTGTACTACTGTAAGTTAGGAATTACAAAAATTATAATTTTTTTGTTTTGTTGATGTGTCACCATAGGTAGTAGGTATATTTAGTGCTTAAGCCTATGTTAGTTTGGGCTAAGGAAGGATGAATTTCAATATATCCATATTGATATGACGACTTACTTAGCAAAAGAAGCGATTATTTACATTCATTAGTCAAATATTCACTTTTTACAAGGTGCACAGATGGCATCTCATTAGAACATGTCTTTGTTCCTACACGATATAAGCCTACAAACCCTTGGTCCCTTACATTAGAAATTATTTGTGGTGAAGTTGGAAAATGGCCACAAGATTTTCAAACAAGGTATGTAGTTGAGTAGTTTAACTATCGTTCGGTTGGCGAGAGTCCCGCCCATCCAAACATAAACATTCCAGTTTCCTTTCGGCTGTCACCTGATGCTGATGTGTGAACTCTCTGCTCCCTGCCCGACTGTCACCAGCTATTTTTTCCTGGTGGAATCTTGCCATTTGTTTTGTATGCTGTACATTTGTGTGTTTAATATCAGATGCAAACCCACGAATCAATTAATACTCCGAAGCCCGCTACTCCCCAGCGCATATGCCCTGTGTTGGCAGTAAAGGTTACAATAACTTTCCCACATCTGTGGATGTTGACCGTCACACCCTCTGTACCTCCTGCAGGGGGCATGACTGTAATCCTGAACTCACTTGTGATGAGTGTCGTTTCTGGTCTCCAGTATAGTGGGTGAAGTTGCAGGGAGATAACAATATCAGAAGAAGGGTCCTAATGCATCGTCTGAGGGTTATACACCCTTGACAACTACCTTGGTAGCTGACCCTTCATCTTTGTTTCTCTCTTCCGGCAAGCTTCCCTTTGTTGGACATCTCCCTATCCTTTGTATATGAGGATCAGAATACTCCATCCTCTGGCAGCTGCATCCTTCCACTTGTCAAGTGTGTTCACCATTCTTAATTTAAACAAAAAACCTTTCTCAGAGCTATGTAAACTGGTATTTCATATTGATATCAGGAAATTTTACCACTTTTCATTAGTCTTAAAGTCGATTTCATTGGAATCGTTTTCACATTCGGATGGATGAAACGCAGTGACCGCTCTCAACAACACCAGAATATACCTTTGGCTAACCCAATAGCTGCTAGGGAGTTGCTACTTAAGGACAATAATAATATTATGCATTAGGAACTTAAGTAATGGAACCAATATTTTCTTGCTCATATTTTAACTTATCACCTAATGTTATACATGATTGTATTTGCCTTGTGTCGCAGATTAATAATGAAAAATTAAATTTAAGATACTTTTGAAAACTGATATTTAAAAAGAATTTTGTTCATGCCACTTACCTGACAGATATATATATAGCTGTATTTTCTGAAGTCCGACAGAATTTCAAAACTCGCGGCACACGCAGTGGGCGGCCAGGTGGTAGTACCCATTCCCGCCGCTGGGGAGGCGGGATATCAGGAACCATTCCCATTTTCTATTCATATTTTTTCTGTCGCCGGTCGGTAAAACAACTGTTTACAGACCTCCGCTCAGGATTTTTTGGATTTGGCTCGCTTTTAAGTATCTGATTGTCTTTTGGTATTGATTTGGATTGTTGGATTGGCATACGCGATAGTGGACCGTTTTTTGACTTTGGATTGGCTTTTCTGTAAACGTGATGTCTGGATCAAGTGCTGTGAGTTTCAGAGTGTGTGTGAGGACTGATTGTAAGGTGAGGCTACCGAAAGCATCGGTAGACCCCCACACAGTATGTATGAGTTGTAGGGGGCATAATTGTTTGGTGGATAATCGGTGCAATGAATGTGAGAGATTGACCAATGATGATTGGAGAGTATATGAGTCCTATCGGCGTAAATTGGAACGCGATAGGATCAGGAGGTCTTCCTCCAGGAGTGGTTCTACCAAAGGTAAGGCTAATAATTCACCTGTATTAACACCTGTAGAGTTTGCATCTCCTAAACCTGTGTTGCCTTCGGGCCCTGAATCTGTGTCGGGAGAAGCTAATGCTCTCTCTCTTATTTTGGAGTCTCTACGCACTCTGGAGACCAAAGTGAAAGCCTTGGAAACTGGCTCAGTTCAAGTGTGTGATCGTTGCCCCTAGTGTTGTGGAGGGGCGTCAGATCGGCCCCAATAATGCCTCTTAGGCCTAGACCTCTATCGGACTCCCAAGACTCAGGGAGAGGGTATGTCGAAAGCCGCAAGAGGGTTACGGGGGCTCCCCACCGATCTGGCGTCCCTTCGGCAGGCCTTGTTGCAAAGTCCCAGGCTGTCAAGGAGCGCTCACAGGCGCGCATCCTTAAGGACTGTTTTTCGTCCTCCGAAGCGTCCTCCCCGCGCAAGGGGTGGAGCGCTCGGAGAGACTCTCGTCCGCTGAAAAGGACGTTTCGTGTTGAGGACGCTTCACGTCCTGTATCGCCGCTTTGCTTCGGAGGACGCAGTATGACGCTTTTCCTCCTCAGAAAAAGGGTAAGGGTGATCTCCTCTGATGAGGACGCTGGGTTGCGTTGCACAGGCGCGTATCCCTGAGAAGCAGGTAGCTGTACCTGTGAGAAGGAAGGAGGCGTCCCCTCGCCCCTCGTCCTTTCTCGCAGGAAATCAGTCCCTGACTCCCTCTGTTCGTTCCTCTCCAACGAAGAACATTCTTTGTCCCTTCAGGACCAGCTATCGACGCTTATGGCTCAGAGGACCTCGCCCAGCAGCAGTCGAGCCTAAGCGGAGGAAGGACCTTAGACTGCCCGTCAAGAGGACGAAGCAGTCTCCTTCCTCCCTCTCCTCGTTCGTCTCTTTCGCCGATCGCGTCTCCTTCGGCGATTCGCCGATCTCGTTC
Organism: Macrobrachium nipponense; assembly: GCF_015104395.2. Taxonomy (NCBI): domain Eukaryota; kingdom Metazoa; phylum Arthropoda; class Malacostraca; order Decapoda; family Palaemonidae; genus Macrobrachium; species Macrobrachium nipponense. Next base: position 73,329,175 of record NC_087208.1, on the reverse strand, counting down.
GTCCTCTAGGAAGACGTTGCGTCAGGACGCTTTTGAAGACGCTCGGCAGGACGCTCGGCACGACGTTCGACAGGACGCTCGACAGGATGCTCGACAGGACGCTCGGCAGGACGCTTGGCAGGACGCTCGGCAGGACGTTCAGCAGGACGCTCTTCAAGACGCTTTGGGGGACTCCGGCCAAGAAGAAGCCGTACTTCAAGACGCTGGTTTGCGCGCACAGGCACGTATTCCGGAAAAATTTGAACATTGCCCTTCCCGTTCGTTTAAGAAAAACGTTAAGGGACGCTTGCTCCTGGCAAGTGAGGCTGCCTCGGGTGTCGCTAAGGACGCTTTTCGCCGTCAGGACGCTCTGCCTACTTCGAGTGGTAAACGTCACAAAGAAGACAGCCTAGATAAGGCTTCATCCAGTAAGCATAGGGGGTCTTTGATTAAGGCAAGACCCGACAGACGTACGCCCTCTCCGGAGAGGCGGTCTCCTCTTCCGATTAGAGAAGAAGGAGAGCTGAGTAGTCCTGCTGACTCTGTTGAAGAGGAACCTTCTGCTGCCTCTTCAATCTCGGATTATAAAGTTCTCGTGCGGCTGTTGCGTTCGTCCTTCAAGGACAAGTTTCAGCCTGCAGCTCCCAAGTCTCCTCCTTCGCAGTTTTTCATCCTCCTAAGACTGGTAAGACTCCAGAGTTTGTTGAGATGAAAACTTCGCTCTCCACTAAACAAAGGGCGTTCAAGAAAAACTCCAAGATTGGATGGAACGAAGGAGAGATCAAGGCAAGACAACTTTCGCATTGCCTCCAGCTAGACTCAGCGGAAAAGGGGGTATTTGGTATAAGACCAAAGAAGAAGTGGGGGTTAGAATCCCTTCTTCAGCACAAGGAGATTTCTCCAGCTGGTGGATTCTCAGAGGAGGTCCCTTTTATCCACTGCTAAAGTGACCTGGACCCCTACGGAGACAGACCATCATTTGAAGGGTCTGCTCCGGACTCTTGAAGTTTTCAACTTCCTTGACTGGGTGCTTGGGAGTTCTGGATCTGCAATCGAGAAGCCCAGAATCTCTCAGTCTGGGGGAGCTGTCCAGCGTGTTAGCATGCATGGACAAAGCCGTCAGGGATGGTTCTGAGGAGCTCGTCTCTCATTTTTGGGACGGCCTTCTTGAAGAAGAGAGCTTTGCTGTGCAATTTCACGGCTCGTTCAGTTACTCCAGCTCAGAAAGCGGATTTGCTTTTTTCTCCTCTTTCTAACCATCTCTTCCCCAGACTTTGGTGAAGGACCTGACAAGCAGTTTGCCAAGAGAAGGCAACGCAGGACCTCTTAGCCCAGTCCTCGAGACGTTCGGCAGTCCCTTCAACTTCTTCAGCTTTTGTTCGACCGCCGAAGAAGGTTAAGCCCTTTCGTGGGGGCTCCCCCCTCGAGAAGCAGCTCCTCGAGGGAGAGGTTTTTCACGAGGAAGAGCTTCCTTTAAATCAAAGCCTTCCAAGTGAGAAGCATGTCCTTCAGACACCAGTCGAAGCCAGACTGAAGTTTTTTGCGGGAGCGTGGAGGAGAGAGAGACACGGACTCTTGGTCCCTCAAGATCGTGGAGCAGGGGTACAAGATCCCCTTTTTTAGATCTTCCTCCTCTTTCTACGACTCCCAGAGACCTTTCTCCTCCTATCAGGGAGAGAAGAAAACAAGTTTTATTCGATCTTCTTCAACAAATGATCGAAAAAAGAGCGGTGGAACAAGTCGCGGACCTGGGGTCTCCAGGTTTTTACAACAGGATTTTCCTAGTACCAAAGCAGTCGTCAGGTTGGCGTCCAGTTCTAGATGTAAGCAGGCTCAATCTTTTCGTGGAAAAGACCAAACTTCACGATGGAGACGCCTCATTTTCTGTTCTGGGAGCCTTGAGACCGGGCGACTGGATGGTGTCCTTAGACTTGCAGGACGCGTACTTTCACATCCCGATCCACCCTCTTTCAAGAAAGTACCTAAGGTTTGTCTTAGACAAAAAAGTGTGGCAGTTCAGAGCTATGTGTTTCGGCCTGACCACGGCTCCAATGGTGTTCACCGTAGTCATGAAGAATTTGGCGAGGTGGCTACACTCTTCCGGGGATAAGAGTTTCCCTGTACCTCGACGACTGGCTTTATCAGAGCGTCGTCGAGAGAAAAGTGTCTGAAGGACTTGCAGTTCACTTTAGCCCTAGCAAAGTCCCTGGGACTTCTTGTCAACCTCGAAAAGTCGCATCTGACCCCGACACAGTCCATCGTGTATCTGGGGATTCAGATGGATTCAGTGGCTTTTCGAGCGTTTCCGTCCCAGGAACGTCAGCGGCTAGGATTAGAAAAGATCTCGGCCTTCTTAGGGAAAGAGACATGCTCGGCGAGGGAATGGATGAGTCTGCTGGGAACCATTTCCTCGCTAGAAAGGTTTGTTTCCTTGGGAAGACTGCACCTCAGGCCTCTCCAGTTTTTCCTTGCGGACGAGTGGAAGGCCAAGGACGATCTCAATGCGATATTGAGAATATCTCTTCCAATAAAGAGCCATCTAAGATGGTGGTTCGACCCACAGAAGCTACAGGAGGGCGTGTCCCTAAGTCTTCTGAGCCCCGACCTAGTGTTGTTCTCCGACGCTTCCATCACGGGCTGGGGAGCAACACTAGGAGGGAAGGAGTGTCAGGCTCCTGGGGAGGGGAACAGGTAGCCTGGCACATAAATGTCAAAGAGCTTGCAGCAATCTTTCTGTCTCTGCAGTTTTCTTCGAAAGGAGTTTGAAGAACAGGATTGTTCAGGTAAACTCCGACAATACCACAGCACTCGCTTATTTGAAGAATCAGGGAGGAACACACTCCAGAACTTTGTTTTTCCTGGCGAGGGAGAATTCTGCTGTGGGGCGAAGAGAAGAATGGTTACGATCCTGACGAGGTTCATTGCAGGAGTGCAAAACGTCAGGGCCGATCTTCTCAGTCGTCGGGAACAAATCCTACCGACGGAATGGACCTTAAACAAAGACGTGTGTCGAGACCTTTGGAGGTTGTGGGGAACGTCCTCTGGTCGACTTATTCGCGACGTCAAGGACCAAGAGACTTCCTCTTTATTGCTCCCCGGTCCTGGATCCAGAAGCGATCGCTGTGGGGACGCGTTTGCTTTGGAATTGGACGGGTCTAGATCTGGTAACGCCTTCCCACCATTCAAGATTTTGGGGGAAGTCATGAGGAAGTTTGCGGCCTCAGAAGGGACGAGGTTGACCCTGGTCGCTCCGATGTGGCCAGCGAGAGAATGGTTCACAGAGGTCATGTCTTTCTTGTAGACTTTCCCAAGACATTGCCCTGGAGAAAGATCTACTCAAACAGCCTCACTCGAAAGGTTTCACCAAAACCTCTCCGCTCTGAGTCTGACTGCGTTCAGACTATCGAAAAGTTGGCCAGAGCGAGAGGTTTTTCTAAAGCAGCTGCGAGAGCAATCGCAAATGCAAGACGTGCTTCTACAAGAGCTGTTTACCAATCGAAGTGGCTTCCTTCAGCGCATGGTGTAAAAAGGAGGGAGTTTCCTCTTCCTCGACCTCTGTGAACCAGATAGCTGATTTTCTGCTCTTTCTCAGGAATGTGCAGAAATTAGCAGTCCCTACCATCAAGGGATATAAGAGCATGTTGTCAGCGGTTTTTAGGCACAGAGGCCTTGACCTTTCTGACAACAAAGACATTCATGATCTTTTAAAATCTTTTGAAACTTCGAAGATTCCTCAAACGAGACCTCCTTCATGGAACCTTGACGTGGTTTCTTAGTTCTTAATGTCAAGTCCTTTCGAACCTCTTCAAGCAGCGTCTCTTCGAAACTTGACAAGGAAGGCTCTTTTCCTAACTTCTCTGGCGACAGCTAAGAGGGTTAGTGAAATACAAGCTTTTAGTAATTTAGTGGGATTCAAAGGAGACAATGCTGTCTGCTCTTTGAGCCCAACTTTCTTGGCGAAGAATGAAAATCCTTCTAATCCTTGGCCGAAAACTTTCGAGATCAAGGGTATGTCAAGTCTGGTGGGCCAAGAACCAGAGAGAGCCCTGTGCCCTGTCAGGGCTCTCAAGTTCTATGTACTACATAGAACAAAAGAGGTAAGAGGTCCCTCAGGTAATCTCTGGTGCTCTGTGAAGAGACCAGAGTTACCTTTATCTAAGAATGCTGTTGCTTTCTTTCTGAGGGACGTCATTAAAGAGGCTCATTCATCTTTCCAGAAGACTGATTTGAGCCTCTTACGAGTGAAAGCTCACGAAGTTAGAGCTGTCGCTACCTCTCTTGCTTTCCAAAAGAATATGTCAATCAAGGACATTCTTGATTGCACCTTTTGGAGGAGTAACTCCGTCTTCGTCTCACATTACCTAAGGGATGTGAGAACGATTTATGACGACTGTAATTCACTTGGGCCATACGTTTCTGCGGACACAGTCTTGGGGTCCGGAAGTAGCTCTTTCCCTATCCCTTAGTTAGGTTTAGGTTAGTTTTATTGTTGTGTTTTTAGGTTGTGGTGAGTCTTATGTGAAGATCTCCCATCCTTTAGTTAGTTTTAAGGGGTCTTTGGATAGTTGGTCAGGTGGTGGTCAGTTGCTTCGTTGCCCTCATATGTATGGCTCGATGGTCTTGTCACGTTGAGGTCACGTACCCGTTGACAGATCATCCAGAGCGCACCAGCACTACAGGTCTCCACCTGGCTGGCAACTCTGATTTAAGCAAAAGCAGCCTTAAGTGACAGTAATCACAGAGTCTACTTTGCTAACAGGTGAGGAACCAAGATGTATATCATCTACTTAATTTAAGTTTCCTAAAAAATCCTATTCTGTCTCTTCCCACCATCCGAAGGTGGGATTCAGCTATATATATATCTGTCAGGTAAGTGGCATGAACAAAATGTTATTGTTATCATACAATTAAGTTTGTTCATACTTACCTGGCAGATATATATAATTAAAGTGCCCGCCCTCCTCCCCTCAGGAGACAGGGGCATTAATAAAAATATGAATAGAAAATGGGAATGGTTCCTGATATCCGCCTCCCAGCGGCGGGAATGGGTACCACCTGGCCGCCCACTGCGTGTGCCGCGAGTTTTGAAATTCTGTCGGACTTCAGAAAATACAGCTATATATATATCTGCCAGGTAAGTATGAACAAACTTAATTGTATAATAACAATAACATATTTTTTTGGAAAGCAAAGTTTTTTTCAAAAACTGCATTTTAGTTTGGAATGTTTTATGCTGTATATTCCGAGATAATTTCAAATGTTCCCACGCGGTATACAAACCCTCAGTCCCTTACTATAGGAATTACTTAAAGCATAGCCTGGACACGGCCGCTGAGTTCTTTAACAAGGCGGTTAGGTAGTTAACTACCGGTCCGGTCATTGGTAGCCTCTCCGAACGGACATAAACATTCCAATTTGCTTTTGGCCGTCGTTGCGGATAGACATGTTCTCCAACTCTCTCTGTCTGGCTATTTACTGTGGTATTGTTTCAGTCCTGGTGGGATTTTTCTTTGTTATTTCTTATTGTAAGTTATGATTGTTGTTGTGGTTATATGTTTTTGATGTACTGAATCATGCAAACCCATGAATTGCAACTTATTTATAAGTTATGATCATTGTTGTGATATTGTGTTTATGATATATGGAATCATGCTAACCCATGCATCGCAACAGCCTTGTACCCTGCCCTTGGTCGCTGCCCTAGGATAGGGGGTAGGAGGTGCGACAATCCACGCCCCAATAGATTGATCTTCATGCCCTTTACCCATCATATCGGGGGCATGAATGTTTTGTGTGTGTGTGTGTGTGTGTGTGTGTGTGTGAGTGCTTTGTTTGGTCTGCACACAGTGGGGGAAGTTTGCCAGGAGGCAATCTTGTTCGTGAGAATCTCCGAATGTACGACCACCTAAGGGAGGACGTACATCCACAGTCAAGGAAGCGAGTCTTTCCTGACCAATTGGAGAGCAGGATCTTAAGGTGATGACTAGCATCAGGAACCAATGGGAGAGCGGGAGGATGGTGGCAAGTCTACTGAGTTGGCGGCACACGAGTTTTAATAAAATTGTTCTCAGTGGCCCAGGCGAATCTCGGACTTTACAGTACACCCTTTCGCAACCTGAATTATTTTCGTACACAGAAGCAAAAAAATCTTCGTCTTTGCCTTTGTAACCTGGATTTTTCGTACGTAGGGACTTTTGTATGTAGGGGTGTGACTGTCTTTGTCTCGATAACACTATTTGATGGAAATGAATAAACATCAACATCAAAAGCCATTATCACCAAAATTTACAAAATAAATAAAGATTTACATAAATTTTTTAATGTTGTAACTTCAGGATATGAAAGTCTCCCTGGTCCCACCCCCCCAGGCTGAAGGAAGGTTTACAATTATGGTATTTTTATACTTATGATTAAGAGAAATCTGGCATCTCTTATGTTCAAGAGTGAGCTGAATGACTTGTGAGACTGTTGACGTCACTCAAACAGAGCTAAGGGGAGGGACTAAATTTACAGCGATATTTGAAAATAAATCATCGATAATATCGACGCCGCCTTTGTACAGCCTGTAAAGCGTCGATTTTAGTGATGAACCGCACCTTGTGGATTAACAAACGATTATACAGTATGATAGATTATACAAGTCATGTTGGTTATGAATTTGTCGGTTAATGCAGCTTACGACATTTGAATTATAGGCCTATCTTGTATTCAGCTGTTTTATTGTGGTTCTTGTTGTGGTCATTCTTATTTTGTTGCTGCTGTTATGGTGCTTGTAGTATCTTCGAAAATTGTTCATATGATATCCTAACATTGCAAAATAAGCATAGACCTGTTCATAAAATACTTGCATAAAGAATTATCTGCTTACTCTTGTTAACGGAAATTTAGTAATTTAGAGTTACAAGGATTAGGATGTCTCAAAGACTTGTTAGTCCATCCGAGGAGATAGTGTGCTCACTTATCTGTAGGAGCAGTTTTTACTGTACATTCACAGTGTCCTAATAATTTTGCCTAGCACTCTTTTTAAATTTGTGAGTAGGCCTATGCCCAGAGAGGGCAACCGTGACTCTCACCCAGGTGGTTAAGAAAAAGTGAACACAGTAGCATGGGTCCATGGTCCTTGACCAGTTTTCACCCGATATATACACGCATTGCCAGATCTCACAAAGATTCCTTGCTTTTCATCTGCGATTTAACCGGATCAAGCTAGGTGCTAGAAAATTATCCTATTGTTAAGATCTCTGGTTTGTAGCTATGAAAAATACAAATTGTCTTAGAAAATTTATATTTAATGTGTAGGCCTATGCACTGTCATTGCCTAAAACTATACAAAATTGGCGAGTAGGCTGCCTTAAAGTATATGAAATTGGCGAGTTGGCCTATCCTGTCATTGCCTCAAAATATAAGAAATTGATGGGTAGGCCTAATCTCTCAATATTAACATTTGATATGCAGGATTATGATTAATTAATACCCTAACATTGGAACTGGTCGCTGAAGGCTATGCTTCATTTCAATTAATGCAGTCTATGTCGGATCTGGTAATGGAGGCCCAACACCATTTAAAAAAAAAAAAGCAAATGCATGTGCTGTTTAAGCAGCGCATGATAAAAAAAAATGCAGACAAAATTATCCAAGATCTTCTTAATTATATATAACTTAATATATCTTTTATCAGAGGTCTCAATTGTATGCTTCACAACTCCGGGAACTCAAATCTGTGGTGTCATGATTCATGCACAAAACTCAACATTACCAGACAGAGGCAAATTGGTACTGGTAATCTTTTGGACTGTTAACTAGTGTGACATCATTCCCCCTTTAAGAGCTAGCCACTCACAGGTGTGCAGTGGTTGGGGCTTAGCTGCAAAGCTAGCTGGAATCTGCTATAGTTAGTCTGCTAGCTTATGTTCTTTGGCTTACCTCCTACTCTGCTTCAGGGTACTACTGCTAATGAGTAAGCCCTTTACAGAAAAAATGCTTGAAAGAGCCAATAGGCTCTTTTAAGCATGTATAGTTATTAAGTAGTTGTATCTTTAGAGTGAGAATGTTGCCAATGTAACCACAGGAATTATCTTGCTGCAAGGTAAAGAAAATGATCACTATATATAATCTCCAAAAACTATATCAGTCATTTAATGGAAATTTTATAACATATGACGGGATTTTTCAAAATAATTTTCATAGAGGCACTTTATATAAATTTACAAAAGCTTACAGTATGCATGTATAACTTAGCAAAAATTAAGGCAAATAGTATAGACATTTCATTGCTCAATTTCAAAATAAAATATATTAGCACAAATGTTTTATATTTCCTTAGAAACTGTTTTAAAACTTAGTTATAAATCTGTTTTTGGTGAAAAGAGGTACATTTCTACATTCATCAAATTTTAACATTACAATCACAAGGTTTTTGGCATAAACTTCTCTTTTTTTTTAATAAAGTTTTGCATAATTTAGAAAATTTTTTAAATGTAATTAAAGAATAGCATACCATAACAGATACTTCATGGACTTTTTTACTCCCTCTGTTACAGATTACCTTCTCAAGTCTCACATCCTTGATATCAATTTGCCATAAAGTTCTAGTGGTCTAAAAGAAGTCATTTCAATTAACTACTACCAAAACTTTGTAAAAAATAAATGGCACTTGTGAATCCATTTATACCAAATCTCATTTAACCCTGTTCTTTTCACATCATTAAAATACATTTTTTCACACTCAGAAATTAAAGAACAGACAGAAGCACATCACAGCAATATATACACACTAAAATCGTGAGCTTTGATGTATGAACAGTCCTGATTAAAAAATCAAGGGGCAACATCTGGTAAGACTGATTAAAATATCTGAAGCACAACACATGTTAGAAGCAAAAACTGGTGCTTTACTGGCATGTTATGCTTAGGTATCTTATACTACAAAAACAAGAACCATACTGTAGTGTGTTTTTTTGTATAAATTACTGCAGCTGATGTCAGTGAAGTTAATTGTGACTGGCAGAAATTCATGCTCAACATCTACCATAGGGTACAGTGGTATCAGCTGCAGACATTTAGCTTCAAAAAATTTACTCTATACTAATGCATTACAACAAATACTTGCATTGCTTGGGTTTGATGTACAACAAAATACTGAACTGAAAAGTGGTTTACAGTGGTGTATTTGGAGCAGTGCAAAGCTTTTGCCTCTAACCAATCACTGCATAGGATAAAGTTTTTAAACCATAATTTATTAAAATATAAATTTAAGTAACAGATCACTGCAGCAACCTATATAGTATACTTATTTTCAAAACAATAAATGCTATCATTAAAAAATAATGCATCACTGACAATTATGATTATTATATACAACATATGTACTGGTATAAATTCTACAATGCACAAGAGAACAAGGTTACTATGTGAGAGGAAACAATTTGTAGAGTTTATAAGGCACAATTATGATTTTGAATACTTTAGTGTCAAGGAATTCCTGTAAGAGAAAGAAGAACTACAAGCACTAAACTCATCACAGCCCATGAACCCATACTGAAGCTCGCCCTGTTGGGTTCAGGTGTCTCCTGAAAATTTACTGAATTGGTTTTTGGCTCCTCTGGGACACAGGTGCTGATCTCCAGTGCTGCCCTATAGTAAGCTTCATCTAAGGACTTGTGGAATATGTCTTCTCGGACATTAACCAGTTCTGTAGCAGAGTCCTGAAAGATTAATATTTAACAGTAATTTATAATTGAGACACCCTGTTGTAATTTGTTAACATAGTTTAAGAAATTATGCCGTTTACTGATATAACAGTATTGAAAGACATAAAATATATACTCAACATACTATGTAACCCAATGATAGACATAAATTTGTAGTATGCTGGACTCACTGGCACAATAAAGGACTTGTAGATAATCATAAATGTGATAGATATATCATAGACAACAAGGATCATCAGTTGGCTTTGTCAGGCTATTATTAAAATGTTTAACTTCATAAGAGTCAAACTGTGACACCCTTGGAGTACAGACATGACACTTCGATAAACAAATTCATAAACAAATTGCATTGGAAGGTTTTACTAAATAACTATTTCTTTTATAAATTTATGAGAGCAGGAAGTCCCATTTCTTGACTGAATGCCTCACCTGAGGATTTTTCTTGAATAAAGGGAAGAAAATTGGAGCAAGCTAAGGTGAAAGAAGTTGGGCAGCTGGGGATAGGATTTATTTGAATGAATGAACAAAAGAAGGCAGAAAGCACCATCTGCAGTATGCTGTACAAGGCACACTGTAACAGCCAACAGACATACTTACAGAGCAAAGGTTTCTTTCCTTTTGAATAACTTGCAAAAAGTTTCTCTAGGAATCATATGGAACAGACATAACAGTAAATTTTTCAAATAAAGAAAAACACACTAGTTCATTTTGTAAATAACTTTTATAACTACAAACCATGACTATATTTTCCATCTGTCCCTCCGCCTGTGGTGTTTGCGTATGGTAACACTGCGTCCCGGGCTTTAGATAGTTACGCTATGTGTAAGTTTTAGGTAAATAAAATGATATCTTGGTGTACATTTGCAACTGACAAGTGTTTTAATAATTCACTGTATGCGAATTACACCGTTAATATTCGAAATAGGATATTGTTGTTGTTATTGTTGAATGTAAGCTGAATCTACATTCAGTTTACTATCTAAAGCCTGGGACGCAGTGTTACCATACGCAAACACCACAGGCTGGTGGACAGATGGAAAAAAACAGAGTATAGTTACAGAATTGCGTAATCTTACCATTTAAAGTGGATAATGCATGCTAAATACTGATTTTAGTTTCTCTAATATTTACACAAGTTTTACAAAATTTTTACCTTAGTACTTCAGTGATTCTTAAACTGGGGGCCAAAACGGGTTGCCAGATGGTGCCTATATTTTTTAAAATTTGTAATGTTAATTGCAAAATTGCCAAAAACATTTTCAATGCTTCCATATATGTTTTCTAAAATCATGGCAAAGTTCAAAATAGAAAACAATTTTCATTTCAAATCTTGTTTATGAATTGTCTCTTATTGTTATGGTAAGGTTTTTCCTTAGAAGAACAGTTCCTATTACTAAAGTTTAATTCTGTGGCAAAAGATAATGTTACCTCTTGGTATGGAAAATGTTTAAATATCTTTCAGTTTAACCAGAAAATCCTTCAGCAAATCCTACAAGTAATTATCCCCTTTTCTTCTACTTCCTTGTGTTCATTGATCTTATTACATATACATACAGTTAAACTAGTAACGATGATAAAAAATTGTAATAAATGTGGTTTTATTGTCATCGGTGTTTTTTTTCCAATAGGTACTAAACAAATATGGATAAATTCAATAAGAAGGATGTCTAATCAATTTTTAGGTGATCATGATCCATGAATAATTGTATTGATAGTAAAAATTTTATTTATTTTTGTAGTAATACATAATTAGTTTTTTCTAATATTTTCCATCAGTGGAATATGTATAATATTGAAACTGTTTGAATAATGATTAAGATAAAATTTGGTTTCATCATATGTTTGTTTTACCCATTTTCTATGAACATTGTTTATTCCATTGAAATATAGGGCAGTGCATACTTCTAAAAATTTAACAGCAATGAAACAAGAATCTATCATTCATCCATATACTCATATAAATAATGAATCATAATTGGGCATATAGGCATCATATTGTTTATAGTTTATTGTTGGCAAAAATTTCATGGGTATGGGATCTACTATATATACATGATGCGAGGAGATTCAGGAGGGACGTGCCAATAGTCACCAACTGTGCCGGAGTTTTTCCATCATGGGGCCCAGGGGTATACTCAAATCATCAAGTTCACTAATAATGAAAATATTTGAGGGAATAAAAAAAAATAAATTGAAAAAAATAATCTTGAAAAGATATCATGGCCCTTCGCAAAGTTAAATCTTCTGCCAATGGCACAAGTGAGAAATGACTCCCAAATGTCTGCATCCCTACCCTACCCCAAAAGGGGATGGCATAACATAATTAGTATGGCCCAAATGTAAGTAGAACCTGCTTGCTAGGACTAAGAGTATTACGATGATACAATTATACCCATCCTAATCGCATTATGGGCAGACCGGACAGAATGATTGTCGGGTAGGTGATGGATTTACCACAGTTCTTGTTATTTCGCTTCAGATTTAACTCCACGTTAAGCCATGATGTGTTTTGTTGTTGATTTGATTTGAAAAATGTTGACAAAAATGGAAAAGTCCACAAATATTAACTCAAAAATATATAATGTTATATGGGACTCTTAGGTTTGAACCTAGGAAGAAATTCCTGTGGTTCGAGAGCCTCCTCACCAAGTCAAGGTGGTCCCAAAAGAGGGGGAATGCTTTTTTGTAATTTGACTATAGTATTCCACAAGCAAAAGAAAATTTCTTAGCATATGTTAAATGCCAAACCGTATGGTGAGAGTAATTCTAATTATGGCCTAAGTGTGGGAATGATATAACTAGTATAGGATTTGGTGAACCCTTTGCGGTCGCTCGGAGACGAATTTGCAGTCCCCAATTGAGAGCCACTGATCTTCACGCAGAGTCCTTTCATTTGATATATTTAATGACTGCTCATGAAACAATTTGCATTTCAGGAACAAAATATAGATTAGATGTAAAATATTTCATTACAACTATTAATCGAAAACTTAGAAAGAAAAACATACTATCAATTCTTCCAGATACCAAAGCAAGAAGCCTATGGCAATAAAGTACTAATTAGAGATGCAGTGGATGTCAGAGTAGAGATTCGCAGATGTGAATATGTATGCAGATGTCATACATATATTTTATTGATGATGGATGTTAAAAATTATAAGGATATTTTGCAAATGCAGATATCCAAAACTTCTCTTAAATATCACTTTACTGCAAATACAGATGCTGACGTTTTTATTCTCAAGAGTACATGTGGATGCAGGTATCATGTATACATCTCTAACAATAGTTCTTGTACACTAAAAAAAAAAAAAAAAAGCCAGCTAGAACCTGTAAATAATAGTAATCTTGCATATAAAAAATAGGAAAAACCACCAACCTTGAATATAATGTCAGGTCTTCCTTCAAATTCCCCAAAAAGAGTGAAGGCATCCTGACCCTTTGGGAACATATCTGAAGCCCTCAACAGCAGTATTCTAATTTCTTCCAGCATAGTTTTGTCTGACTTGATTCCAGTAACAACCTGGGACAGTATAATGAAAAAAAAATCTTCATACACATACTATATCCTTGGACAAGAATTCTCGTCATATGAAGGCAGAGAAAGATCATTATATTCAACAGCTTCATTATGAAGGTCAGAGAAAGATCATTATATTCAACAGCTTCATTATGAAGGTCGAGATCATTACATTTAACAGCTCCATATGAAGGCAGAGGAAGAACATTACAGTTAACAGTACTATTGATATATGTACCACAGAAAGTTACTTTGGAAAACAGCAAAGTTTACAGTGTGAAATTTGAGGCATTATTTATGAAGTAAATATGTAGAAAAAAAATCATTAAGTGCATGACAAAGGATTAACTTCCATAAAAATCATGTTAAGAGTTCATTGTCCTATTTTTAAAGTAAAGAAAGAACATAAAAACCTTTCTACAATACTATAATACAGTAAGTAATGAGTAAACAATACCTTGTGAGCAGGCACACGTGCCAAGTTACAGGTGTTGTAATTAATAATATCTGCTGTACCAGAGGATTTACAAAGTAATTTGAAATCTAAAGCGCGAAGACCTTTGGCCCAAGAAGCGTTGTTATTACCATCTGAAAAACAATTTGAAAGTTCATATAACAAGTTGAAGACTTAATATTGTATTCAAATTATTCGGTCAAGCAGAAACAACCCAACTGATATATGAAGTAAACTTTCGAACAGGTAACTAACTCACTTGTATTATCTGCCACAGTAGAGTGCTTGACAAAAGCCACATCACCACCACCTTCTACGAGACACCTGAATGCCCCAGTGTAACCAGAAAAGGCTTCTACTGAGCTCCGGTCACACTTTCCTTCTTGATCTCCTCCTACATAAGTTGGGCCACTTGCTCCCCCCACTGTAAGGAAATGTATTGCATAAAGGTGACAGTTTTGTTGATCCAAAATTTTGTATAAGCACACATTGGGAAAATTTGGGGAAATTGGAAATTTATAGTATACAAATCAATGTATGTTTAAACATTAAATTTCCGTTGAATATGGGGTACATAGACAGTATACAGTATTTAAAAACTAGAATTATTTGTTTCTATGCCTATGAAAAATTCTAATGCAATTCAGCCTATTTGTACAATCTGCTGATATATGTATGTACTATTTTCTTAATCTTATACAATCAGAAATTTGTTACAACAATCTAATTCACACTTAAAAACAATGTACGTATTTATCAAAGTCCATAGCGTGGTGGCACAAAATTTGTCGCTAACTGCGCATCCCGGATTATGACATCAACGTAGACCCACCAAAGCTGGAGATTGTAAGGTAAACATTTGTTTCCCTATTTTTTATTAAATCAGTAGGTCTTGCGTCTTACCGTAGTGGCACTACTGTCATTCACCAAAATGCCAGAATACTGTACCACCTTGTATAGTTGCTCATCGAATTTGAAAATACGAAACGATGTTAGTTTTCACTGCTTCCCTCAGAATGAAGAATTAAAACATTTATCCAAACTATCTACCATATTTGACTTAAAAGTTTTATTCAACATTTCTTCCTATAATATAACTTCATAGTATCTAATGTACTGAACCTTAAAAAGTATTATTTAACATGACTTCCTACTGCATACTGTATTTGACTTATGACTTTTATTTAACATTTCTTCCTATTTTGTACCGTATGACCATATGAGTTTTATTTAATGTTTCTTCCTATTGTCTACCATATTTTACCTTATGAATTCTGAAATTTTTTCTATGTTTGAAAGGTAGTTGTATACTAAGGATATAATTTTATTATTAGTTGTAGTACGTAGTGATAAATCGATCTTATTCAAAATGCATCATGAAAGCAAGAATTTATCCATGACAGGACAACCCATACATATAGAACCAACCACAACACACTTTAAAATACTTACAGAAATCCTACAGGGAAAAACTGTTTTAGCACAGATACACATGCTACCCATTGTGTTAAAACAACACCAAACGACCCCATTAACAACGATGATTTCAAAGCGAAATTACTGCCAAATCATGGAGTACTTTGGGAGCAAGGGTTTATTTCGGGACATGCACTAGCAAGTTATAAGTCATTTCATATCTCTGATTGCTGGTTTGATTTTTTAAATTCTTGAGTCTCTTACAATACATATGGATTAAACTTACAAAAACATGGTGGAAATCAACTTACAGTGCAGCGCTGGAACGGACCCCCTGCCATAAGTCGACCTATTATGTATACAGACATGTATACTTACAGGTATTATGTTTGTGGTTACTTGTACCGTCAAACCCCCCTTATTCTCGTTCTCGAAATTCGTGGACTCACCTATTCATGGAGTCATCAGTCTTCTCGGCCTCTATGACCGTTACTCAATACTAGGTATAACAGACAAGTACTGGAGAAACTTCAGCTTTAGGGATGAGACTCACTTGATGCTTAGCCATAAAGGCTAACTGCTATTTGGCAGAAGATATGGCATTCACGTGTCCACAACTTGAGGCCTTCTCTTCTACAAGGCAACATTCTTCAGGACATTCTGAGTCATCCCAAAGCCATGGGCAGCTGGTGGGGTGGTGGTACAACATTGTGGTACTGCTATTAATGATTCCCATCCAGCCAGCGGACTAAGGGGTCATTCTGGCATTCAAGGCCATAATTTCAAGTTTTTTAATGCTAGTCATGATAAGACAGTCAAGGAGTACTAGACTGAACTTCAGTACTAAGACATTAAGAATTGACTTAGTTTAAGATGCCAGAGATGTCTAGCTACAAATATTTCAACACTGTTTGGGAGATGATATAGCATTTTGGTATCCACAGCATTAAGGGCTTCTTTCCCGCAGTGTCTATAAGGACAGTGAGGTTGTTGCGTGAGTTCTGGGTCCACAAGACAGATGAAGTGGATGTTGCTGACCTGCCTTAAGTACCACAAGCTTCTGACAAATAAGGAGTTAAAGGCACTTAAGCAAGAATATGCAGTAGAACATGAGGCCACAGAATAAAAAAAGTGAAAGGCATTTTAGGTGTCCTCAAAGTTCGAGGCTGCCAATAACATCACAAAGGAGGTCAATACTAAGATCCCTAAAAACGGTACCATAATGTCTGATTTGCACAGCCGTTAAGAGATACTAGAAACTCAACAATGTCATAATTTTTCGAACCTCCCTGCTGGCCAGCTTTCTATGTCCACCTTCTCCTGCAATACTCCTTGCCTTTGGACATCTGAGTCAGTTGCTTATAACCCAGTCTGTACATGTCTGTCATCATCAAGAGGACCTTCCATAATGATGGAAATCTTCCATTTAAAATTTATGACAATACCCTTGAAAATTGATAGAATGAAAAACCGAACTGGCTTTCATCTTATCAATATGTTAAGTTACTCACTCGAAGTTGAGACTGCCTATGATCGCGTGTATGTAACTGTGTGTACAGCAACGCTAGAGGGGAAAGGAATGTAGCTCCCCATTTTGATTTGAAATGACATAGTTCTCCCTTGTAAAAGGTATAGACTTGTCTTAGTTTACAATTTACATATCTCCATAACACTTAATAGAGTTCCTCTGTCTTTTTGCCTTGATGTAACTGCCAATTACCAAGAATTGTTATGGTACTGTTACACAAGTTAACCCTCTTACGCCAATTGGACGTATTAAACGTCGAGATAAAATGTCTCCCGGGTGCCGATTGGACGTATTATATGTCGACATAAGAAAGTTTTTTTTAAATTTGCGGAAAAATACTTATAGGCCTACCAGCCGAAAACTTTAGAATCACGCGCCTTGGGGGATGCTGGGAGTTCACGGATCAAGCTGTTGTTTTGTTTAGAAGCATGACCCAAGTGCGCATGCGTGAAATGCCTCCTTCTCGCATCAGCCAGCATCAGCAACGCGTCGTCCGAGAGCGATCTTTTGCCGCAATCGTGTTTTTCCGAACTTGTGCGAGACTTTGAGTATTTGTGTTGCTACAAGACGTTCATAGAGATGTCTCAACGACGTATGGAACGCAAAAGGCGTGTTTTACCCGTCGGAAGGGATCGTGTGAGGTGTATTCTGGACTTGGATGCTGGCAAAGGACCAAGCACCCAGGATGACCTGGCGCCTCAACGCCATTCTGTGCGGCCACGTGTGGATGAAAGTGGTTTAGGATCACAACGTATGTCTCATATGCCTTTAGTAACCCCTAGGAATTTGGGAGGCCTCCAATCAAGGGACATAGAGGAGTACTTATCGGAGCTTGATCGGGAGTATGTCGCAAGTCCTCATTTTGATGGCGGTTGGTCATCTAGTGATGAGGACATCACTCCCGATGTCAGTGACGATGAATATTTACCCCCAATGTCCGTTCGAGGCTCACATCCCGAAAGTGAGCTCGAATTTAGTGGTTTTAGTGCATATGAGGGGGAATCTGAGGAGGGGGAGGATGAGGATATGGGGTCTAGTTTTATCGCGGATGACGATACAGAAAGCGAAGGCCTAAGTGAGGGAGATGGGCCAGTGCGGGGGTTTCGTGTGCGAAATCGTGCCCGCGCTCGTGCACGTGCGCGCGCACGGGCACGTAGAAGGTCGGATCGTCGCGCCAGCCAAGGTGAAGGTCGGTCGTCCGAGAGCGACGAGGGATGGACGGAGGACCCCACCCTACATGCACCCATTCACGGCAACCCCTGGGCTCACCGTACCTGTTCCTCTCATTGCTCTGGGGTTCATCCAGCTGTTCCTTTCGCGGGAATTGCTGGAGTACCTGGTAGCAGAGACGGCGGACTACGCTCGGTACTGCCGTGATGAACTGCGCACGACATTATCGTATGGCTGGCGGGGCTGCAACCTCATTTAGGTACACCCAATGTGCCCGGCGTTATGCCCCGTGATACTTTCCTGGCGTTGGACAGATATTTCAACGCCTTCAACCGAAGGGCCATACCCCGGAATAACTCCGATCGCCTCATCTTAGTGCGCCCAGTGTTGGAATACATTCGTGAACGTTGTAAAAATCTCATGGTTCCTGCGAAGAACCTTTCTTTGGATGAGGGGATGATGCCTTACAAAGGACGTCTTAGCAGAAAAGTGTATAACCCCAAGAAGCCGAAGAAATATGGCGTGAAATTTTTTTTTATTACCGAGGCCAACACTGAATACGTAGTGGACTTCTCCACGATGCGTGAAACTGTGTTCAGGCTTGTGGATCGTTTCCGTAACCAGGGATACCACCTGTTTATGGATAATTATTATAACTCGGTATCCCTGGCCCAGGAACTGTATGAAGCAGGTGTTCACGTCAGTGGTACCCTTCGGTTGGTGAGTGGGACCCCGAATGTCCTCAAGAGGTTCGCTAGCCATCCGCAACATCTGGCAAGAGGAAAGACACAGTGGCGGCGGAAGGGAGCTGTCTTCGTTATCTGTTGGAAGGGTGTCCGACTCGTCCCCATGATTACGACCATGAACCCGTCCAAGAGGAGGTCGTACAGCGGAAGAAGACACGTCGACAGGGCCGAGTTGTGTATGAGGAGTTTCGTGCAGAGCGCCCTACCGTCATTGGGCACTACAATAGGCACATGGGAGGAGTTGATCTCTTTGATCAACTCATCCAGTATTATCCCTTCGCCAGGAGAACCAGGAGGTGGACCCAGAAGCTCCTCAAGTACATTCTTCAGTTGGCCCTCCAAAATGCCTACATACTCTACTGTGGGTACTACAGTCCCGGTCTCCAGAGGATGACCCACTTACAGTTCCTCGAGGCAGCCGGGGATGCCCTCATCCACTTTAATCCCGATGAGTGGCCTTCCTTGTCTGCCCCCCTGCCCCGAGCTGCAGATCTGCCCCTAGAGGAAAGGGCAGACCTTGGGAGGGCCAACTTATCAGTGGTAATTCATTCCTGCTTCCTGCAGCTAAAGCTGCTGGCCATCACAATCAGCCCCTGCTTGCTAGACATGCTCACGCCTATAGCTGCTAGCCAGCCCCTGCCCCTTGGTGCACTATAGAGATAGACTTTGCCTACCTGCTATAGCCACCTATGAAATCCACCTAAGAGCCCCCTGCTTGGCCGACCGCCGCCCCTGCTGCCACCACCCCTGCTGCCGGCCCCGCCTGCACCGGTTCTCGTCGGGTAGTGGACCCTGTGTGTCGGCTGCAGCCAGGGGATCACACACTGGAGCTCCTACAAGGGCGCAGGCAGAAACGGTGCCGGGTGTGCCTTATGAATGGCAGAAGGAGAGACACCCGGTTCTTCTGTCGCACCTGCAAAATAGCTCTATGCAGGTTCGGGGAGTGTGACCGCAAATACCACACTATGGTCTTTTACTGGAGTGCGCCTCAGCGACAGACAGCGGAGGGTGCACGGGACCGCACGTCCCTTCGGCAGTAAAGGCGCGCGTCTCCCTCCTCCACCTGTACCTCGTCATGTCGAGAGGAAAAAAATGCAAGACTCTTCAATGGAGGAGGGAGAAAACAAGAATAGAACGAAGAGTCAGGATTACGAGTGAGTATTCTGCATTTATTTTATATTTATTTTTATATTCATTACAAGTTTTTATATATCCGTATCCGTGCATGATATTATATATATATATATATATATATGATATATATATATATATATATATATATATATATATATATATATATATATATATATATATGGATATATATATATATATATATATATATATATATATATATATATATATATATATATATATATATATATATATATATATATATATATATACAGTGGTACCTCGAGATATGAAAGGCTCAACTTACAAAAAACTCGAGATACGAAAGCCAATGGGAAAAAAAAAAAAAAATTTAACGGCTCTACATACGAAAAGTTTTCCAAAGATACGAAAGGTTTCGGAAAGTCCGAGATTCGCCCGGATAACAATTTTGAAACTCGCACCGCGCGCCGCCATCTTAGTACTAGTAGACTCGCCACCATCCTCCTGCTCTCCCATTGGTTCCTGATGCTAGTCACTGCCATGAGATCCTTCTCTCCTATTGTACAGCATCCCTCCCATCATGCATCTTATACGTACGTGGTGGCGTACCTATCTCGGCCTCTTCGTACCTACATCTTTATCGTACGCACGTGGCATTCGTTCGGTCCAATGATTTAGTTTAGTAACGTAAATTCGTTAGTGATTTCGTTGTGCTACTTTATCGCGTTGTGTGAGAACCTAATTAGTATACGTACTACATAACTTAATTACGTACAGTATAGTCATGGGTCCCCAGAAAGTTGCTGAAGTTCACAGAAAGAAGAGAATGCTTTCTATGGAGACAAAAATGGAGATAACAAAAAAGTATGAAGCTGGCTTGCGGTTGAGTGTGATCGCTAAAGAATACGGCCGAAATCCGTCGATGATAGGCACCATCCTTAAGCAGAAGGAAGCCATCAACTACAGCAGCTATACCTTCCAAGGGCGTGACCATTTTGTCCAACAAGAGGAGCCATGTGCATAATGAAATGGAAAGGCTGCTTCTTGTATGGATTGAGGACAAAGAAATCGATGGCGATACGATAACCGAGACGGCAATCTGCCAGAAAGCCAGCGCTATTTTCGGCGATTTGATTGCCCAAGCCGAAGACGACAACGGAGAGGGGACATCAACGGCAACCCCACAGTTCAAGGCTTCTCATGGGCGGTTCGAAAAATTCCGTAAACCGACTGGCATCCATTCGGTGGTAAAGAAATTGAAATTACGTAAAGTATAAAAAAGTAAAAAGAAATGTAAAAATCAAAAGACAAAATAAATTTTATTTTAAGTTTTTTGTAAAGTTAAGTGTTACAGTTTTGTTAATGTGTTTTGTAAAGTTTAGTTTGTTTTTCTGACATTTTTTATGTGTTTCGTAAAGTTAAGTGTACGTATCTGCCGTTTGTCCTCCTCCTCTGTTGCCATTTTCGGAGATAGCCTCACTCGAAAGGTAAGCTTCCACATTTTATGTACAATATTTCTTGTACACCATGTACACTAATACACTTTATTTACAGGTTATTTTGCATTTTGTTATTAATTTAGGTATTGAATGGTCCAAATTGTTGTAGTATTTCATTGTTTATAGGTCAATTTAGCTTTATTATGAAATTTACTAGGGTGATTTTGGAGGGCTTGGAACGGATTAGCCATTTTACATGTAAAATGTGGTCCAAGATACAAACAACTCATGATACGAAGGGCGCCTCAGAACGGATTAATTTCGTATCTCGAGGTACTACTGTGGCTGTATATATATATATTATATATAATTATATATTATATATAATATATATATAGATATATATATATTATATATATATAGATGTATATATATATATATTTATATATATAATATATATATATATTAATATATATATAATTTTTTCATATTTATTGGTATTTTGGGTAAGCAAATTACATAACAGTCTAGTAATATTCAATCATTTATCTTCACTTTAAAACAAATTGGAAGTCTCTAGAACAATATTTAGATTTATGGTGAATATTTAAAAAAAAAAAACTTTTCCTTCCCTCCGCGTGCCGATTCTCGGCCGCAAATCTCCGAAAAGCGTACGTTGCATACTCCTAATATTTGCTCCTTTTCATATTAGGCATTTTATAGAGTTTCATATATGAAAATGTGCGCAATTCCATGCAAAATGCAAAAAAAAAAATATTGAAAGGTTGTAGCTTTTTCTAATTTTCGAAATATTTGCATATAAAACATGATAAATAGGAAAAAACTACGTTCGGTCAACTTTGACTCAACCGAAATGGTCGAAAAACGCATTTGTAAGCTAAAACTCTTACAATCTAGTAATATTCAATCATTTATCTTCACATTAAAATAAATTTGAAGTCTCTAGAACAATATTTAGATTTATGGTGAATTTTTGGAAAAAAACTTTTTTCTTCCCTCCGCGCGCCGATTCTTGGCCGCAAATCTCCGAAATGCGTACGTCGCATTCTCCTAATATTTGCTCCTTTTCATATTGGGCGTTTTATAGAGTTTTATATATGAAAATGTGCGCAATTCCATGCAAAACACAAAAAAAAATATTTGAAGGTTGTAGCTTTTCTCATTTTTGAAATATTTGCATATAAATCACGATAACTGGAAAAAACTACGTTTGATCAAATTTGACTCAACCAAAATAGTCGAAAAACGCATTTGTAAGCTAAAAATCTTACAGTCTAGTAATATTCAATCATTTATCTTAACTTTAAAACAAATTCTAAGTCCCTAGCACAATATATAGATTTATGGTGAATTTAAAAAAAAAACATTTTTCTTCCCTCCGCGCGCCGATTCTCGGCCACAAATCTCCGAAATGCGTACGTCGCATTCTCTTAATATTTGCTCCTTTTCATATTAGGCGTTTTATAGTTTCATATATGAAAATGTGCGCAATTTCATGTAAAATAAAACAAATAATATTTGAAGGTTGTAGCATTTCTCATTTTTGAAATATTTTCATATAAATAACGATAAATAGAAAAAACCACGTTTGGTCTACTTTGACTCTACCGAAATAGTAAAAAACGTAATTGTAAGCTAAAACTCTTACAGTCTAGTAATATTCAGTCATTTATCTTCACTTTAAAATAAATTCTAAGTCTCTAGCACAATATATAGATTTATGGTGAATTTTTGAAAAAAACTTTTTCCTTCCCTACGCGCGCCGATTCTCGGCCGCAAATCTCCGAAATGCGTATGTCGCATTCTCCTAATATTTTCTCATTTTCATATTAGGCGTTTTATAGAGTTTCATATATGAAAATGTGCACAATTTTATGTAGAATACAACAAAAATATTTAAAGGTTGTAGCTTTCCTCATTGTTTAAATATTTGCATATAAACCACAATAGAAATATGGAAAAAAAAAAAAAAAAAAAAAAAACTGTTTGGTCAACTTATTTGACCAACCGAATAATGGTCCGGAAATCCCCCCCCCCCCCCCCCGGTCGAAAAAAACGGCAATGGTGTAAGCTAAAAACAAAATCTTACAGTCTAGTTAAATATTTCAGTCATTTATCTTCACTTTAAAACAAAACCAACAATTTGGGAAAAAGGGGTCTCTGGAAAAAACCAAATTATTTAAGGAATTTATGGTTGAATTTTTTTGAAAAAAAAAAAGAAAAAAACTTTTTCCTTTCCCTTCCGGCGGCCGGGCCGAATTCGCGGGGGCCCCGCAATAATCTCCGAAAAATGCGTTTACATCGCAATTTCCCTAGAATATTTGCTCCTTTTTCATATTAGGGAGGGTTTTTATAGTTTCATTATATGAAAAAATTTTGCGCAATTTCATGCAAAATACAATAAAAAATATTTGAAGGTTGTAGCTTTTCTCATTTTTGAAATATTTGCATATAAAAAAATATATATAAGAATTTCGACATTCGGTCAAATTTAACTCGTCCGAAATGGTCGAAAACTGCAATTCTAAGCTAAAAGTCTTACAGTATCGTAATTGTCAATTATTTGTCTTCATTTTTAAACAAATTGGAAGTCTCTACAACAATATTTAGATTTACGGTGAATTTTTGAAAAAAACATTTTTTTATGTCCGTGCGTTATGAATTCATGCATCATTTTGTGATAATATTTTTTCTGTGTTGCTTTGATCGTTTTACAATGTGTTATATATCAAAATGATCGCAATTTAGTGTACAATACAACGAAAAAAAATTAACTCATTAGCTTCAACCGTTTTCCACACAGCGCAATTTGAATACAATTATATATTAATTTTTTTTTTGCACTATCATATATCGCATTATTTATATATGATAATGATTTGTTTTTTATTTCTGATGGTTGCATACTAAACTTCAGGCAATGACAAAAAAGGAGTCAAAAATGAACTCTTAATCTTGAAAACTAAGCGCGCTGTGATTTTTTGAAAAAAAAAAAATTTCCGCTTCCGCGCTCACTCCCAAGTGTATTTTTAAAAATCTCTTCCTCTCCATCTAAACTATGACCGTTAAGTAAAAAGATATATGCAAAAGTATCCAACTTGATGATAATCTGAACAAAATAAACAAAAGACAAGACTCATCCTGCTCGAAGACTATGAATGCGTTTCAGTGGTTGTAACATTACCGAAATCCAGGGATATAACTGAAAAATAAGAACTAGCTGCTGTGAGCACCTGATGTTCCGTCAAACGTGGCAGAAACGGAATGAAGCGATTAGTTAAGTAGTTCTTAGTATTGCTGTTGAATTACGGCTGCTGTCCAGTAGAAACTCTTAGCCGTATAATTACTGGAAGTTACATATACAAAAATGCTTTCATCTCAATTACCTTCCTTTCCTACACAGAGTTCACATAGACTCTCTGGGTTTTTGCCATCTTTGTCATAAATGGGATCCTTAGCACCAGGGGCACAAGAAGCTTTAAAGAATCGTCCCATTTCTCCAGCATAGTCACAGTTACCTGCTGTCAATAATCCAGCTTCCAAAAGTGTTGTAACAGGTATTTTCCATCCTAGAAAGAAAGATCTCATTTATTTATCACAATATAAACTAAAATACCAAACACCATAAAGTTCCTCACAAAACACAGAAAAGAAGGCCAAAACAGAAGATATATATATATATATATATATATATATATATATATATATATATATATATATATATATATTATATATAGATAATTGTGCAGGGACAAGGGAAAAGAGCAGAATGATGTAAACATCCGAGCTGTGGATTGTAATAATAAATGTGATTAAGATAAACTCATGTCAGCAGGTACAGTATATTAATAAAAGTTCCAGATGTTCTCTTGGCTTTGAAAATTTTCTTCCTGACATTATAATTCTGTTTTAAAATTTTGCTTGTTGTTTCTATATCTTATATTATTTACTTAATGCTTTTTACTTGTATATAATTAACATAAGGTTCATTACAATTATTCCTATACCAGCAAACTTTGCCGCAATGTAAGCAATGGATTAGCATTATGCAGACTAAAATTGCATTGACGACTGGTTCTATGTCTAGCACAGATAAGAAATGAAAATTAATAAAAGCTGTTTCAGATGTTTAATTCAGTAAAACAATGAAAAAGACAAAGAAAACTATCAAATATCATATATATCAAGTCACCATCCCCAAGTGGAAAGGAGTATGAATATCAACTGTCATGTCAGTTTACTGAATGAAAGATATGCTTCTTAAATAAAAGTTATCAAGTCACAAAAAATGCAGAAAATCATTAAGAGTACAAGTTTTGACCATCATAGGCAGAATTATTTCACTAACCTGGTACAGATCATTGTAAAATGAACCCTCCCTAGATTTGGACACGTTGTAAACATGCAAAGCAACACTGGAATCTCACCTAGGGGAGTTAGTGCCCTCAGTACACCTCATGTGGTGCATTTGGCATTACTTACAGTACTTTGAAGCATCCCTTCGATCCCTAGCTGCAACCCCACCCCTTTCTTTCCTTTTACTGTACCTCTGTTCATATTCTCTTTTTTCTATCTTACTTTCCACCCTCTCCTAACAATTGTTTCACAAAGCAACTGCGAGGTTTTCCTCCTGTTACATCTTTAAACAGTTTTACTCTCAATTCCCCTCCATATGTTGAATGACCTCATAGGTTCCAGCAATTGCCCTTCATCCTAAAATTTTATATTCCATTTCATTCCTATCAACTTGCCTGACTTACTTTCCTCAAACTTGACACTTTTGTGATCTGTAAAATCACGTCACAGATCACATATCTCCCACTACCTGACACCAGCTGGTAGCCTGCTCCATGACTATTAAAACAGTGACATATAGTTGACCTATGGTATTCACTGTAACACTGTTTGTGTGGTCATTTATGAGAACTGCAAAAATATACATTTTTTTATTTATAAAACGTAAATCTTTTTATTTTACTTTCTTTATTTCGTCTAATAACCTTCCATACTTAAACGGTCGGGTCTATCACTTCAATAGGGTTTCAGAGGTATGATTATTGCTTCTTTTGAGGCTAAGGCATATGGCTTGTCTAATTATAATGGCAACAGATTTGGCAAATGGATAAGAATACTAACCTGCTGTCCTCTCAAAGCCTGTATGGCAAGATTTCTTGCCCTTCAGTTGGCTAAGGGAAGTGATGCCAGAGTCAGCACTCACAACTGCCACAGCAAAATACGAGGCATCTAGTAGGCCATACCTCTCGGAGACAACTGGTATGAGTCCATACTCCCTAAAATGATAATGTTAACTTTGTTACTGTACCACTGCTACTATTCTGCTCTTATTATTATGATTATTGTATAGTACTGTATATACATAGCTTACAAAAATACACAGCAAGCAGTTTGTCATAGCTTAGGCAGAGGATACAGGAATGAATCAGTGAGCTAGTGATATTATTATACCATAGCACAAGATTTAAAGAGGAAATAGGAGCAAGTGTATCAGAAGAAATTGAGATAAATATTGGTTTTCACCAAGAATCAGCCTGATCCTTTATTGTGTAGACATAATAATGTAGGAAGCTACAAAAGGGAGGCATTTTAATTATAGTTGAACCAAAGGAAGAAGCTGAAAAAATGTTTTCAAGGTATAAGAATGAAGTGGAAGAGAGAACTGGAAAACTGCCTAAACAAAAAGTTTATGGTGACAGTTAATGAAGAAAATGCAACAGCAGTCATCATGTGTATGCTATGGGAAAGGAGTAAGACTGCACTAAATGAACTCATAGGCCCTAGTGCTTGGCCTTTGGCCTAAATTTTATATTCCATTCCACTCCACAAGGAGTAAAAGATTTCAATACATACCTGAAATGTATACAACGAACAAACTGGGACAAAATAGGTGGAACACCATGTTATTGTGGAAGGGGTTATTTGAGAAAATATATATTTGTCATCCTATCTGAACTGGGGTAGGTATTTAGAGGGCATGAGAAAAAGAGGAATGACAGCCTGTGTAAAGTGAAAAGCGACCGTTGGAATACTGGTAATTCAAGAACCCCATTAAAAAGTAGGGTGAAAATTTGTGAAGCATGCACAAGTCCTGAATTACTCAATTATTAATAACAAAGAAAATGGAGGAGATTCACCTTGTGACTATAGAACACTAATGTTCATGGTGGGAAGATCATATTATGAACATGTTGGTTATGGAGGGATATGGTGTCCAGCAGTCGAGATGATTTAGATTTGCGATGAGTAGAGATGAGTAACAATTAGTGACAAGAAGAAAACCTAGGAAGGCACGGAAGATCATGGATAGAGGAAACTGATGAAGACCTAGACGAGATCAGAGCAGCAAAACTCATTTCACACTAAAGCACCATAATGGGAAAATCTAGCATAAAAAGGTTCATAATGATGATCATGAGTTAGTGGCACATTAAGTTTCAGAGTTTGCATGTATAATAAGCTCTCAACACAGATGACTCATCAAAGAGCTATTATTTGAAAAGATGCAATACTTCAGTAGTCCGGTATAATGCTGTTATATCCAAATTATTTTATTTTAAAATGTCGTTGTGGCTAACGAAAGCATTTTTATCACATTTACAAGTAGTTACACAGTCCTAACTAATAAATTTTTTTTTTCCTTTTTTTTTTTTTTTTTTCCCTCTATCACAGTCCTCCAATTCGACTGGGTGGTATTTATAGTGTGGGGTTCCGGGTTGCATCCTGCCTCCTTAGGAGTCCATCACTTTTCTTACTATGTGCGCCGTTTCTAGGATCACACTCTTCTGTATGAGTCCTGGAGCTACTTCAGCCTCTAGTTTTTCTAGATTCCTTTTCAGGGATCTTGGGATCGTGCCTAGTGTTCCTATGATTATGGGTACAATTTCCACTGGCATATCCCATATCCTTCTTATTTCTATTTTCAGATCTTGATACTTATCCATTTTTTCCCTCTTTCTCTTCAACTCTGGTGTCCCACGGTATTGCGACATCAATGAGTGATACTTTCTTCTTGATTTTGTCAATCAACGTCACGTCTGGTTTATTTGCACGTATCACCCTATCTGTTCTGATACCATAGTCACAGAGGATCTTTGCCTGATCGTTTTCTATCACTCCAACAGGTCGGTGCTCGTACCACTTATTACTGCAAGGTAGCTGATGTTTCTTGCACAGGCTCCAGTGGAGGGCTTTTGCCACTGAATCATGCCTCTTTTTGTACTGGTTCTGAGCAAGTGCCGGACATTCGCTTGCTATGTGGTTTATGGTTTCATTTTTCGTATTGCACTTCCTACATATGGGAGAGATGTTATTTCCGTCTATCATACATTGAACATATCTGGTTCTTAGGGCCTGATCTTGTGCCGCTGTTATCATTCCTTCAGTTTCCTTCTTTAGCTCTCCCCTCTGTAGCCATTGCCATATGTCATCGCTGGCTAGTTCTTTAGTCTGTCTCATGTATTGTCCGTGCATTGGTTTGTTGTGCCAGTCCTCTGTTCTGCTTGTCATTCTCCTGTCTCTGTATATTTCTGGGTCTTCGTCTACTTTTATTAGTCTTTTTCCCATGCACTCTTTAGCCACTCGTCTTCACTGGTTTTCAGATATTGCCCCAGTGCTCTGTTCTCGATGTTGACGCAGTCCTCTATACTTAGTAGTCCTCTCCCTCATTCTTTCGTGTTATGTATAGCCTGTCCGTATTTGCTCTTGGGTGTAGCGCTTTGTGTATTGTCATATGTTTCCTGGTTTTCTGATCTATGCTGCAGAGTTCTGCCTTCGTCCATTCCACTATCCTGCACTGTATCTGATTACTGGCACTGCCCATGTGTTTATGGCTTTTATCATATTTCCAATGTTGAGTTTTGACTTGAGTATCGCCTTGAGTCTCTGCATATATTCTTTCCTGATCGTGTCCTTCATCTCTTGGTGTTTTATATCCCCTCCTTCCATTATTCCCAGGTATTTGTATCCAGTCTCATCTATGTGTTTGATGTTGCTCCCATCTGGTAGCTTTATCCCTTCAGTTCTTGTTACTTTGCCCTTTTGTATGTTGACTAAGGCGCATTTTTCTATTCCAAACTCCATCCTGATGTCCCAGATACAATCCTTACAGTCTGGATTAGGGTATCTATTTCCTTGATGCTCTTACCATACAGCTTGATGTCGTCCAAGAACATCAGATGGTTAATTCTGTTGCCTCTTTTCTTGAGTTGGTACCCGGCATCCATCTTCTGTAGAACTTTTGTCATGGGAATCATGGCTACTACGAAGAGAAGTGGGGACAGTGAGTCTCTCTGGAAGATCCCTCTCCTGATATTAATCTCTGCTAGTCTTATTCCAGAGCTTGTAAGTATTGTATTCCAGTTGCGCATTGTATTTTTGAGGAAGCTGATGGTGTTTTCCTCTGCCCCATATATTTTCAGGCATTCTATTAGCCATGTGTGTGGTATCATGTCGAAAGCTTTCTTATAGTCTATCCATGCCATGCTTAGGTTGGTTTTCCTTCTCCTACTGTTCTTCATTACCATTTTGTCTATTATTATTATTATTATTATTATTATTATTATTATTATTATTATTATTATTATTATTATTATTATTATTATAAACTACTTAATAATAATATAACAGTTGGTCAAATAACACAGAACTGGGTACTAAAGCGATGACAATATGTACTTGGCATTTCATAAGTAAAATCATCATATTTAGTGGCCTTCTGAAACAACTACGCATTATATTAGACTACTTAAGTACTGTATTGCATCATTTACAACAACAGTGGCTCTTTAAAGGAATTATCATAATTATATTCTGAAACCTCTAGGATCCTTGCTGCAGCCATTTTTTAGCTTTTTACTTTATCCCCATTCAGATTTCCTTTGTTTCCTCATGCTGTCCCACTCTATTGTTTCTTACTGCAACTAGGTTTCTCCCAGGTATAACCTTTAGACCCTTTGTACAGTACTTCATCTCATTCATTTTCTGTCTCTCGATCAGGCTGTCAACCACTCCACGATCCTCTTTCAGCCTTAAACTGGTAAATGGCTGAAAATGCATAAGTGCTTGGCTTTATACCCTAAATTTCATCAGTCATTGATTTATTTAGTTCTGAAACCTATACTCGGTTTTTTTCCATCTGTCCACCTGCCAGTGGTGTTTTTGTATGGTAACACTGCGTCCGGGCTTTAGATAGTCATTCACCTTACATTCAACGATTATAATAATATCCTATTTCGAATATTAACGGTGTAATTCGCATACAGTAAATTATTAAAACACTTTCCAGTTGCAAATGTACACCCAGATATCCTTTTATTTACCTAAAACTTACACATAGCGTAACTATCTAAAGCCCGGGACGCAGTGTTACCATACAAAAACACCACAGGCGGATGGACAGATGGAAAAAAAAACAGAGTATAGTAAGCTACATAATTATGTACTATACAATATCCATACAGAAAACTTGGTTGATCTAATTATATATTAACCAAAAATCATGTAACAGTAGAATTTGAAAGTTATAATCTTCTAGTTTAATAATATAAACAGTTCTAAGACAAAAGTGTTTGTTGCTGCACAGAAAACTCACACATGTCCTTTGTAAACATCTCCTTGGTCAACTGAGGCTATGTGCGCACTCCCCTGAGCAACCATAGCAAGGCAGTCATCGTCGTTTGGTGTAACACACTCAAGAGGTGGTCGGATCCTACGGGACTTGAAAACCTGCTGCATTGCGATGCATTTATCACGGGCTATGCGATTTAATATGCAGAGTTTTACTGGTTCTTCTGGGCAGCCCAGTCGTTCAATAGTTCTGTCATACCCAGCTGTGAAAGAAACAGAAATGTTAAATTGTGGAAGTGAAAAGTGGTGCGTTCATACAAAGTTCTGTAGACATCAACCAATGCCGTAGGAAAGGGACAACTGAATCTTTACTGTGTATTACCATGAACAACATTTATCATGTCTATCAAACATTAAATTTGTCTTGAAATTTTTACTTGTATGAAAAGTATATGGGAAAAATGTAACACTACTTACTATGAAAAAATTGACAATTTGTTACGTCTGCCAACATGATAAACATGATGTACTATTCAAATTATATTTCAACGACAGTGCTATAATTTCAAAACTCTCAGTAACATTATTGTTAATAGACGAAAAATACCCATTATGTGAAAATTATCCTTGGGTTATATACAAATTTTCAAACATTAACTGTTTTAACAATACTGTTCTAATCTTAAAATAGTTCCTGTTACCATCATCAGTGCCCTTGTTAGTATAGTATGGTTTTCAGTCAGGTGACCTATTCATATACCTACCCCACCGTCTAGACCTTGTTCTCACTAATCCTTTGCCTTCTTTCAGTTAGGGAATTTTCATTAGTCCTCCTCTCACAATCATTGTGCTGATTTGCGCGTTCTGATCTATTGACAAGATCTAAGAGGTCTCACTCATTCAGAACTTAATGTTATCTGGGCTGCAAAATGTTTTGCCTCTTGCAATTGTAGTTAGTGAATTTGTCAGAACCCCTTTGATTAATACAGAGATATTTAGTCTCTACTTTTACACAATGACTTGCTTTCTCTGAAATTCATCCTATGAATTTTAACCAAATAACGTACTACAACTAATAGTTTAGTGCTCTTAGGTGTTTCTTTTTATACACTTCCAGATTTCTTCCAGTCACCCCCAACGTTAACAAGGTCACATTTCTCCACAGAATTGTATAAACCCCAGGCATATCCTAACCAGTACTCTGTAATCATCATTCATTTGAAAATATTAGTTTGCATATCATTTCATTTCATAAATATATCTGCATAATTAAATACTTCTAAATATACAGTACAATACTGTACGTTTTAGCCTAACAGGAACATGTTTGATTGCAGTAATCCTGCCTACTTAAGCTCGTTACATATGTAATATGTACATAACTCATGAGATATAAAAAACAAAGATCATTATCATTATACATATATATATATATATATATATATATATATATATATATATATATATATATATATCCCTCGAACCCAACCCAAAAACTTTTTCATCTCCTATTTTGTTGAAATTCGCAGCCTATGAAACTTTCTGTCTAATAACTGCACATACCTTACGAGAATTTTCAAATGTAACCCGTTTCCGACTTATGAAGCCTCTTATCGTGTCCAGATCTCTTGACATTGGGTTTCAATGCACAGATTATGTCAAGATTATCGAAATATAGGTACATGGCATAGTTTGGTCATCTGAATGATAATGAAACCGAGAAATCACTAATATCATGAGATATCATAGAAGGTTTCACTCATAAAACATGGCATCTCAAACCCTTGAAATTTATTTATTTATTTATTAGTGCTCTCTCTCTCTCTCTCTCTCTCTCTCTCTCTCTCTCTCTCTCTCTCTCTCTCCCTTAGTGAAATGTCTTTACATTAAGGCTTCAGGAACTCAACAGCTATTGAGGCTTACACTTATATTTATTTGAAATAAAACTTAGTCATAAATAAAATTTTTAAGTCTGCAACAGACCAATTTAACACATCCACCCTTGTTATGTAGATGTTGTTGATATAATTATTGATAAAAACTTCCAAGTGAATCAGTAAAACCATTCTAAGTTGAGTAAAATTAGCAAAATATTGACTGCAATGAGTTTCCAGAATTAACTAATAAAGGGAAAATTGTAGTATTACTGAGGCCCAGTGTCCAAACTTCTGCACACTTCCCAGCGAGGCATTTCTTCAAATTACAATTCACAGATTAAATGTGATATTATGATCATTTCATCACTACAAATATATAGAAGAAGAATTTCTGAAGGTATCTGTTAGGTTCTAATTATAAAATAAAGCTTGTATGATGAAGTAGTTTACAATTCATTTAAATATAAAAAAATTTCTAATTAATCTAAGAATACTTGACACAAACTCCAAATAGAGCTGTCTCCTTATAACACCTATTAAAAATACAGTGTGGGCCTGGTCATACGCACTAATGTGTGAGGAATCTCCACTGAGATTTTCAAGGAGCTGTTGTAATAAATAGGACTAGATAGGTCATGAAATTTACCCACAACTTCAGATGTTTCCAAGAAACAGAACTTCTGGTCACTCGGTGGCTTGCTGTGCAGTTTTCAGAGTTGAATGTCTTAAACTTGTATGGTGTGGAGTGCATGATCTCGCATAGAAGATGGGATATTTATATGCCATAACTACTGAATTTTTCAGCAGTCGGCTAAGTAAAGGACGCTGAGTCGAAAGATCTTGCAGCTACTCGTGTTTCACTTTCCTTCGTGGCTTAGACCTTTATTTATGCATTTTTCACGTTCCAAACTTTCGTGATTCAGCTATACATACATATATACGTATATGTATATGTGTGTTTCGGTTAATGGCACTGATAACTGGGTAATCGCATGTCTGGTAGGTATCCTATGACACCATAACTCAAAACTCGGACCGTTATGACGCCACAAATCGCAGATTTTATGACGCTAGACAAGCACCACATAACCGTATTGCTATTAACTGAGCCCACAGATAACCGGGGGCTTCCTGTATCTATGTATGTATATATGCATGTATATATGTGTATATATATATATATATATATATATATATATATATATATGTATATATATAATATGTATATATATATATATATATATATATATATATATTCTTATAATGTGAGTTTCATAATGCAATTATGGTTTTGGTAATAGAATTAATCCCCCTCAGAAACTGTGTATAATGTTGTGAAATGTATATTTTTGTGTTCAGATTCCCATATTCAAAGATAACATGTTTAAGTAGTGAGAAATTTCATTTTGAAACATACATAAGGCAGAGAGAAAGAGAGGGGAGTGTAAGCCTCGAGAGAGATTTGTTATTCACAACTTGAGAATGTTTTAGCTAGCTAAAGTTTTATCGTCCTAAGCGGTCCCGTGATGAACACAGGGGAACTATTCATCCACATATGCGAACGTGTAAGAACCTCCCAAATACCGCATCAGGTCCTTCGGGAATCTACCCTACAAATGTATCATTTCATGTTTGCTTGCAATAATTAAAGATTTTATTGCTAGGAAATCAGTTAATATCTTTAATAAATTAACTCTTATCTCTATCTCTTTCAATTTGTCAAAAGAGCACTTATCGACTCGTAAGTTGACGTAATGTGTTTTCGTTTCGACCTTGTACGCTCAACCGCACCCATATGCCCATACGCATACGGAGATAGAGAAAAGATTCATTCCTTTTCGAGACTTAGCTGCGTGTCTTAGGGAATGCAGTGGCTCGCTCTCTCTCTCTCTCTCTCTCTCTCTCTCTCTCTCTCTCTCTCTCTCGCTTGCAAGACTTTTACTACCGTAACGTAACTCATGTTTTTTTAATCAGTCACTCGATATTACTAGCTTTGCGTAATTTCTTAGTAACTTGTTAATTGTTTGTGGAATCTGAGCATAGTGTTATTATTATTTGTGTGTGGTCCACGAAAGTTCTTTCTTTTTGAGTGAGAAGTTACAACTGCAATTGAAGGTATTGTAATTTACAAATATTTTGAAGTGCACTTCGAGGTTTTTGTTCTAGTGTTTGGATAAAATTATTATTTTTTTATGCATTTTTCTTTTGTTTTGTTCTTTTGACATGTCCATTTTATATGCTTAATGTTTGTACTGTCAATGCTTTTATTGCTTTTCATATAATTGTGTTTTTACATTCTCTTCATTTTGTTTAATTAGTTTGAATAATTTTTTATTGTATGTTTTAATCTAATACTTGTGAATTAATTTGCATTTAAATTTCATTTCAAATTACTTATTGCTTTATAATTTGAATTAATTAATTTTCTTGATAAACTTTTATTTAATTTTGTTCAATAATTAATTCAAGAATTAAGTAAACTTGTTTTCAAGTAATAAGAAATTTCCCTGAGATTGTGAATTTCACTTATAATTTTTTAAATTAGAAATAAATATTTGTATTTAAAATTTATATGAACATTTTATTATACCACCAGTATTATATTTTATGTTTGTTAGGTAGAAATTAAAGTGGTAATTGTGCTGTTTTCCTCAAATGAATTAGAACCAGGGAAATACTTAGATTTGAAATTGTTGAAGTAGTGATGCCCTTTAATTAAGATTACCTCACATCTATTTTAATAAACTTAGTCGGATTGCTTTCTTGATTGTTAAGTTCTATAAGGGATCACTGTTACCTTTAGAGTATTCAGTCGTTTGGTATTTGTGATCAAGGTGTCTGGTTGTAGTGAGGTAACTAGTAACCGAGTACTTGATCAAACTGTGCCCCAAGTATAAAAGGTGTCCCAGATCCATGATTAAAAGTCTCTTTCTCTAAAAAGTACAGATGTTAAGTGTAGTAACCAGATGCTTGGCACTTTGGGTTAACAAGTATTCATGGTGCCAAGACCCAGATACTCTTTGGCACTATGTCACAATATATATATATATATATATATATATATATATATATATATATATATATATATGTGTGTGTGTGTGTGTGTGTGTGTGTGTGTGTGAATACTTAGAATCCCCTCTAAAATGATTATAACTGCCTATCTTGAAAGTTCAAATACCAAATGTATACCTTAAATAGCATCCTACATGAAATTTACCTTGAATTACTATATTATTACTGTATTAATCTTTGAGATTATATTATCAATATAATTTCAAAGTCATCTTAAACATTAGTACCCTTAAAGATATACACACACATATTTCTAACTTCCAGCCAAAATAGAGAGAAAGAGAGAGAGGGTTACCACTATGACATAGGTATCTTCTGGTGAGAGAGAGAGTGAGTTACAATGAGTTACAAAGATTAGGATGCCTCAAAGACTTGTTAGTCCATCCGAGGAGACATCCAGTACTCACTTATCTGTAGGAGCTGGTTCATTCACAGTGTCCTGATGGTTTTGTCCAGCTTTCGTTTAAACTCTCCCACACTGTTGCTGTTTACAACTTCTGGTGGCAGTTTATTCCATGTGTTACATATCTTGTATGTGAACTATTAGTTGTCCTTGCAATCGTTGTGTTTCTAGGCCATATATGTTTCAGGGTCTCTAATCGTCTTTGGTAACCTATTTGCCTGATGGATGGAATTAACTTTGTGGCTCTTGCTTGTACCCCTTCTAATCTATTTATGTCTTTTCTTAGTGTGGGTGACCAAAACTGTACTGCATATTGAAGATGGGGTCTAACTATTGATGTATGTAGCTGCAGCACCATTTTTTATTTCTGTATTTGAACTGCCTCTTTATGTATCCCACTAGTTTCTGTGCCTTCTTTTCAGATTTTATGCACTGTTTTGTGGTTTTTAAGTCCTTGGTAATAATGACTCCACGGTCCTCGTCTTGTTCTACACTACTTATGTCATTCCAAAGCATCATGTAGCTGGCATGAGGGTTGTTTGTTCCTATTTGTAACGCTATACACTTATCCAAGTTAAAAGGCATTTGACATTTTTTTACCACTCTCCTATTTTCATTTGATCATTTCTAAAACTTTCCACTGCATCTGGGTCTGCTGCATTTACACCTAGTTTGGTGTCATCTGCAAATTTGGCTATCCTGCTAGTTAAGCCTACATCAATGTTAATAATGTAATCAAAAACAAGAGAGGGCCAAGGAGAACCCTTTTAGGAACTCCGTTTGTTACATCTGCCCATTCTGATTTTTCACCGTTTATTACTACTCTCTGATTTCTATATGTTAGCCAGTCTTCTATCTTGTCTGCTATTTCTCCTACAATTCCTAAAGCTCTAACTTTTGTCATTACTAAGTAGAGTATATCTATTGCTCTACTACTGTCGTAAATACTAAGCACGTTATGTAAAAACTCCAAGAGGTTTGAGAGAGAGAGAGAGAGAGAGAGAGAGAGAGAGAGAGAGAGAGAGAGAGAGAGAGAGAGATTGTCCTTACATAAGAGAGTGAAATTATTTATGAATTATTATACCGAAAGAGAGTGAGAATTACTAAAAATGATTGGCAAGAAAATCAACACTCTCTCACCGGTCACATTAACTTGACATAATTGACAGCTCTGGCTTCAGCTTCTCTTGCAGTAATTACAGTTATATTTCTATTATTATTATTATTATTATTAATATTTGAAAATATTAATAAACATACATGTATGCCATAAAAATTCTCTCATCTCAGTAAGAGAGAGAATAGTTGTCCTTACTTAAAAGTGAAATGGAAAGGTTATTTTATTTTCTTTAAAATACTATCACGTTAATTTTGCAATTACAGTTTATTATTATTATTATTATTATTATTATTATTATTATCATTATTATTATTATTTATTATTATTATTATTTATTATTATTATTATTATTTGTATTAGTATTGAAATTGAACAAAAAAATAATGAATAGAGTACATAAATGTTCCATAAAAATCCTCTCATGCCATAAAGATATATATATAGTATATATATAATATATATAATATATATTAATATATATATATATATATATATTATATATATATGAATGACTTGATCACGAAATATATAAAACGTGATGTTATGTGTAAATAAAGGCATCACCTTTATATATATATATATATATATATATATATATATATATATATATATATATATATATATATATATATATATATACACGAGCATCATGTATAGGCATTTGTATCCATATATGAATTTACTGTGTATATGTAAACTGCATACATAGTATGGCACTACCTCTCTTTTTCCCTCTCTCTCTTATTGCAGTGCATTATTGTATTTTACATAAACTCAGACACACTAGTGTGCGTGCACATGTTAATGAACCAACCCTCGGACCCCTGAAAGTTCACAACCCCAAGCAGACCTGGAAAATTCGTAGCAGCAGTCAACTCAACATCATGCACATACAGGCAGACTAACTTCTGCTGATGAACAAGATCAATATCACCTGTTCAACCTCTTCATGGAAAGGTCTGGCCATGTCATTGCAAGCCTCACTCTCAAATGCCTCCTTCCCAAAGTTGGTCATGTATTTATGTCAGCTTGTCCTTGGCATTTTTGATGTACAGCAAGGTAGACCGTTCTATGGTGTATTTAGCCATGATACAAGTCTTAAACAACATGACCAGAATTCTCTCAACAGTTTCCTGTATCTTCTGAAGTGTCTGGACCTTCTAGGGCCTCTTAGGAGGCGGTGGGGCCATGTACAGGATACCCAGCACAACGCACAGAAAAAAGTACAATATCTGCGATGCTGCAGGGTCACCTGCAAAAGCGACAAAACCTGCAGAAAGCGTTGCGCATTGCAGCACAGCACCGATCAAATAGTCAATTACCAAGAAATTACTAGCAGCTGAACAAAGAAGTGAAGTACACCTCACAAAAAGTAGGTTGGTATTTTTGTAAGCAGCCAATGAGAGAAGGAATCACCAATGACGTAGCCATGATGATCAGCCACTCAAAGGCAATAAACAAAATGACATGCATTGATTTCATTGCCCTTCAGCTAACAGTCATGAAAGCTTCTACGCACACAAGTACAATTCCAACCACGCAACTTCTATTTAATGGATGCCATTATAGTCATGACGTTTCCTTCCTAGCCAATCAAAACCAATAAACAAAATGTCATGTAATGATATCGCCTTTAAGCCAATAGTATAACAGTTGTGAAAGCTCCCCTATCAAAACCTAGCCACTCAAAAGTAATAAGTAAAATGACACTTAACAATGCTTTACATGACTTTGTTGTTTTAAAGCCAATAACTGTCATGACTGTCAAGAAAGCTCTCATGTATACACCAACCCCCACAAGCACTTACTTTAGCCTATTCCTCCACAATACCCAGCTACTCAAACATGATGACCAAAATGACGTTTAATGATGTTTTAGATGACCGTAGCTCCCCATCCAAAGCACTTACTCTAGCCTATCCCCTGCCCGCCCTTGCAATACCAAGCCACTCAAAATTGATGAATAAAATGACGTGTAATGATGTTTATATAACACAAAAGCTCCCAAGCAGACATGGGTCATCCCAGCCCTCCTTACTCAGCTCCCCTCCCAAAGCACTTCCAGTATTATCCAAATTTTTTTTGCTTGTTGTATTCTTTGTTACCTTCTACTACTGTTACGCACCCCCATGGCTTTATTAAACTCAATTAAATTTGGAAGGACAATGAAGATAAAACATTAAGAACTCACATAGTTTGAGTGCTGAACAATAAAATGTACTTCCAAAATTAGGCTGGCTTTCATCAAAGACATTCCACATAAATTGAAGGTTTGTATGTCTAAGAAAAATGCAATTTGTCTTGAAATTTGTAATGAATAAAGTAATTCTGACCACAGAATCCAATTTCCAAACTTTTGTAAGGCACCCGAAAGGATTTTTCCTTAATGATAAGAAACAGATAAGATGTAATAAGCAGAAACCAATACAGCTAGGACCAAATGTATGGTGAAAACACTTTTAATACTGCTCACTGAATGAGCAAGGCACACTATAAGCTCTATCATACTATTGAGATGAACTAACAGGTCTGGGACTTTATTCCCACCCATTTCTATCGCACCCAGTTGAAGTGAGTACCAGCACTAAAACGTTAATTCTGAAGTGCCATTAAATATAAAAAAAATTGTTTTACAAAAAAGCAGTGTGTGCAGCCCCTCTGGAACATGTGATATTCGGAAACTCGGCTCATTCTTAAATCAATTATGACTATTACTCTCTTGTTGTGGCAGAATCACAAGCTAAAAAAACAAAAGTGAGCAAGACCTCCCCACATTACATTAGCCACTCCTGGCTTACAAATATCCCCCAGCCACACTTTCCCCTTTATGTTGCTTTAATTACTAACAGGACACTTGGTTCAGCAAGGCAAAAAGCACAATCTCAAACATTTACTCACCAGAAAACTTGACACAATCAGGTCCGAGATGCTGTGCTGTCCACTGGATTCAGTCGCTGAGACAACAACAATCGCTGAATGTCATACACCAAAAAACCAAACAAGCACCAAAACCACAACAACTCAAAACAACATGACAAATCACTACACAAACAAACACCACGACACCAAAACTTCACAGCTCAACAAACACCAAAAAATGCCGAGACTACACAACAACTCAAAACACAACAAATCAACAACACAAACAAACACTAATCAACACCAAGAGTTAACAGCAACTCACAAATCAAACACAAATGAAACTCACAAGCTTAACAACCTTCAGATGCACACAATCACAACAAACTCAATTACACAATATCAAAACAACCAAAAACATACAATGACAACTGACCACCAATAAATGCCTTCAAACACCGAGAAATACTGACTGCTCGTCACTCGCTGCCATAGCTGACGGTTCAGACTCCCTCACTCAAGGCTCGGCAACTGGGCCAGAAGACTAACCCAAAACGCCTGCCAAACAAGTGATTCACTCACTAACTACCCATATGAATACAAACAACCTAACTAGACAACAACCAAGACAACCAGCCACCCTCACTCTCTCTCTCTCTCTCTTACAAGCAACCCTTGAGAACGTTGTTAAATGCAACTACTACATCACTCCTCCATATTTCCTCCGCTGTTACATTTAACAATGTCTCCTCACATACTCACAACATCCACACTATACTGCTTTTCTCAACACCCAGGGATGTTCTGATACTGGCCCCCTGGATCTTGTTCATTTCCTCCAGACCACTTTCACCCAGATTCCCAATATCTCCCTCGCTACTGTCCTCCCAAATCTCATTAACTATCTCATCTACCCTTTCTAACTCTGGTCCTAATATCTCCCGTATCTCTGCTACCAAATCACAACCCATTCATATTCCTGTCAAACTCCTGAACGGACTCATTCATACTGTCAACTACCTCCATACTACTTGGTTCCCCTCCTATCAAAATCTCACTAAACTCTGTCAACTCAAACCCCCACACACTGTATGTCTCGTCCATTCCCTCCCCAAACTTATCTGTATTGCACACCTTATCAACCATCTCTACCCTAACACTAACCTCTCTATCATGCAGTCCTCGATTTTCCCTTTCATTCCCTTTCTTTACCTTCTGCTTTCTTCCGTACTCAACAAACACTAACTGCCGATCCCCCAAATCCATTTGGTCACTGATGCTCGGCTCATATTTATTCACTTTCAACCACTCACTCATCGCATTCTCCTGAATATACTGCCGCACACTAGAGGACCCACCCAACTGAGTCCCCTTAACACCTGGTTTCCTGAATTCCCTGCTTGATTCCAATTCTTTCGCCTACATGCACTCGCTATATGACCTTCCATTCCACATTCAACACACTTCGCACGCTGTTCTTTACACATCCTAGCATTCTTTCCACAGTTGACACAAACCACGTTTATACGGGTACCCTGACATCCACTAGCTATATGCCCTGTTTGCCCACACCTATAACATTTAATGTCCCTACTCTCTGACACTCACAAACTAAATGACCCGTCTTCCCACACCCGAAACAAGCTCCTAACGCCCACTGACAGTCATTCTTCTTATGCCCTGATTTACCACATCTATAACACATCTGCTCTCGCTCACAGCTAACTGACCCTAACCTTCCAGCACTTGCACTTCTATCTCTCTTAGGTTTCACCACACTTACATACTTGCTGTAGCACTCCTATCAACCACTTGCTCTACCATTCACCTCGGCCCTTCTAAAACTGCCCTCCTATAGCTCTTAATCTCAGGCATAACCTCATTTACTTCGGTCCTGATGCTGACACTTCTAGCTCGTAATCCCCAACTATCTCTAAAATATCATTCCAGGTTAACCTCTCATTCCTTCATCTCATTTTCTCCTTACGTTTTAGATTTATAAACTCATATACACTCTCAGGTACAGTTGCCAAGAACCTCCTCATTAACTCCTTACACTCATTTATTCCCTCGTCCCCAAACTTTTTCCTGGCTAATGTTTCTAACAGGCATACATACAAAGACAATGACTCACCAACATTCATTCTTGCCTCCTCAAAATCATTCTTCCTCCTATACCTAACAGTACTCTTTGCCCTCCTAGCCTGTTCCATGATCCTAGTTTTAACACTTTCATATGACACATCTACACTCATTTCATATGACACATCTACACTCATCATTACCCCAAAACTTCACACAGCTCAACAAACACCACAATTCCAACACAAATACCAATCAACACCGAGACTACATAACAACTCAAAATACAACAAATCAACACCAAGAGTTCACAACAACTCACAAACACAACAACTCACAAATCAAACACAACAGAAACTCACAAGCTCAACAACCTTCAGACAAACACAACCACCACACAATGACAACTGACCACCAATAATTGCCTTCAAATACTGAGAAATACTGATTTCTCGTCACTTGCTCCAATAGCTGACTGACTCAGACTCCCTCACTCAAGGCTTGGTGACTGGGCCAGCAGACGAACCCAAAACGCCTGCCAAACAAGCTATTCACTCACGAACTACCCATATGAATACAAACAACCTAACGAGACAACAACCAAAACAACCAGCCAGTCTCACCTTCGCTCTCTCTCTCTCTTACGAGCGATCCTTAAGAACGTTGTCATACCGTTCTCTTAAATCAGCTACCGACCATTACTCTCTTGCATGCTATTGTTCTCATAGGTTATGAAATTTTCAAAATTTACTTACACATATTCAAATACTTGAAAGGAGTCACAGGCGGTGAGACTACATGGATCACAGAAGGGGAATCTATCCCCAGCACTTTCTTTGCCCAAGGTCTGAGAGACTTTTCTCCAGAATCTCCCGACACCTTTGCACTTTCCACAGCCTTTTTGAGCGCATCGACTATGGCTTCTTTGTTCCTGAATTGCACAATTTTCAAGGTATAAATTTATTTGAAATTACAGCAATCATTTGTGAAAAGACAACTATAGGAAGTTTGGATAAATTTGTGCAAAATATCATTTACAAGTTTATCTCAAGGATCACCATGACACTTCAGAATAAAGATTAGGATTATTTCATTCATCATCTGATGTTTCCGTTTGACAAAAATCTCGCTACCTACTCATCTGCAGCTCGTCCAATCCAGGCGTTCCATGGTCTGGCAGCCCAGTGACAAGGCTGAGAGTCGTTTAGTTCTAAAATGCGATCATCTGGACAGAGTAATCCGTAATCCGACTTCTTCACCTGGGAAGGAAATATTTTGGTTACAAGTTATGTACAGCAAAAGGTAGGGTTTGAGGCTTATCACCAACAGACATTACTTTTTCCCATGCGTACTTTCTGGTCAACACTTAAAAAACTTAGATATTAATAGAATGTTCTCATTTTCTTTATAATTTTGTTTATTTAAAGTGAAAATTACAATTTCTTTTAATTAAAGACAGACTTTTATGAACGTATGATAAAAACAGGTTCTGGGAATATTACCTTGCATTCCTAAAGTCAACATAACATTTTTTAATTACAGACATTTCATGGGCATGAATGCACTTTACTTCTGATGCATGTTTACAATGATGCATTAGTGCCATAATAAATTGCATATTTGAATCAATTAAATAGTCTAAATTTATTTAAATCGTCTTCTAGTTTCAAAAATTAACAACAAAAAACTTGCACGAATTCAGATACTTAAAGTTTGCAAAAGTGAGAAAGGTTCATTTTTCTTGTATAAATTTCATTGGCAGAGTAGAATACAAACAATTATAGTAAATATAAAATAATTTTGTTCTTTGATTATACAGATTCATGAAAAATGAAAATTAAAATTTTCATGAATAAAAGGAGCAAAAGTCTACGAGCTGGGCAAAGCTTAAAAAAAATAAATTAAAAATTAAAAAGTCCAGTTGGATTAACCAAACCTGAACTGAAAACTGAGATGATAGTTTCGTTTGGGAAATAGCATTTAAAAGGGTCATAGAATAAGGAGTTGTGGATATCAGTAATATGGGGGGCACTGTATCCCATGGTCGATTAATGTCCGTTATGATGCAAAGAATTGTATAAAGTACAAAGTTCATCTTACATATTGTGAGTTTTTGGTATAATTTTTTTTCAGAGGTTAATGCAGAATGTCAGTTATTCTTATGTTTCTATTTGAATACTGATAATTACTATGAGATTCAGGGCTTCTGTAACACGGTTTTTTGCAATAACTTTTTATCTATGCATTTCATAAATATAACGCTTATTCAGAATACACATTATATCTACACATAAATTTTGACTGTATTCTACATTACGTAGGTTGAATAAATTTGGATTAGGATGTCTCAATAGTACAATCCTAAAATACGCACATATGTACAGAAAATATCATTTCAAAACCATCTTACT
Source organism: Macrobrachium nipponense (assembly GCF_015104395.2). NCBI lineage: Eukaryota > Metazoa > Arthropoda > Malacostraca > Decapoda > Palaemonidae > Macrobrachium > Macrobrachium nipponense. The sequence continues at coordinate 73,284,673 of NC_087208.1, read as the reverse complement.
ACACAGGTAAATATCAATGTACATAAAATGGGCTGAGGCACTTAGGGTTTTAAATAGTGTGGGTGTATATATATATATATATATATATATATATATATATATATATGTGTGTGTGTGTGTGTGTGTGTGTGTGTGTGTGTGTGTGTGTGTATAACTGAATCACGAAAGTTAGGAACGTGATAAATCCATAAATAAAGGTATGTGCCACGAGGGAAGATAAACAACGGAGTATCTGCTGTACTGTGTTTCTCATTGTTCTGCAGTCTTGCCTTTAGTAAATGGTCGTTAAGACCAAAAGATCTTAGCAGTTCTCGTTTTCATTTTTCTCTGTGCCATTACCTTTATTTATACATAGCATCACGTTTTATATATTTCATAATAAAAATTTATTCATACATACAAACATATATATATATATATAATATAATATATATATATATAATATATCCTATAATGAAAATAAACAGCAAAGTACCAATAATACATTATTTCACTTACAGAATCCATTTATGCTATGCTTAGACTTAATGTAAAAACCACAGTTCCTCTCTCTCTCTCTCTCTCTCTCTCTCTCTCTCTCTCTCAAATAGTACACATATCCTTTGATAAAATAAAATACAATGTTGCTCCACCAAAAGAAAATAAAAGCGAATTAGTGATAATTTAGAGATACTGAAAGAAAAATCTGCAAATTAATGAAAGTTCCCCTGTGGAAAAATCCATAATGTGTTCCACAAAAATCTGCGACAAAGGCAACCACGGAAATGTGAAATGCATAAAACCGGGGGCACTGTATGTGTATATATATATATATATATATATATATATATATATATATATGTGTGTGTGTATATATATATATATATATATATATATATTACTCATCTCATACATATATATACATACATTACAGAACTCAGTTTTTGCTGACATAACGTTATGCTCATCAGAGTACGTAACTGCTTGTTGCTACTGGTAGTGATTTGAGAAAAATGAGGGCAAAAGTTGTGAATAAATGACACCAAATGTGTCAACTGCCGAAGGATTTTTACCTTCACACGAGTGTCTCAGTGCCAACTGCATATCAAACCAATTATGCCAGGAAAAGAATGAACTACACCTCCTTATTCTAAGTTTTTGTAAGGTGAAATGAATTTAAATATTAACGTATGACAGCTACTACTTACGGAATCCCTCTTCTTGAAGAATTCTTCAAGAGCCGAGAGCTTCGTCCAGGCTACATCTCCGTGGGAATCCACCAGGCAACGGAGAGCCCCTTCGTAACCGGCATGTAGGTCTTGGTCGTCACACTGGCCATCACACATGTTGCACAGGTTATTGTAAGTTTCCTCTGCAAGGGGAACAATCAATCCGTTACTCTCTCAGCCGAAGCCACAGGAAAATCTTGTAAAGATAAGGCAGTGCCGACTACTTTCTTGTCATTAACACACTGGGGCACAAAGTGCTCCTCTCTACACATAGCCTAAGCAGGCCAACAGCAAAGGATCCTCTTCGTGTGGATTAAGCAAATATAAGATCCTTAAACTACTGAACTAAAGACCTGGTCATATCTGGTTTAAAAATAAAAAAAGGGGGGTGTTCTCAGTATATATTATTAGACACAAAGTGCAACAATTGCATCGGAATTAAATACTAAAGCGTAATGTACTGTAGTGAGAGTTCTGTTTTTCCTTTGCATTCCCAAAAATGTCCTACTTAATTGCTTCATGCTAACATTAACTTTATCTCTGGTTTCTTCATAGTTGGTTTTGTGGTGTTGTTGCTATTAACCTTCGTGTGCAATTATCTTTATAGGTATCAAACAACCGGTAGTCGGTCGTGCGAGTATTTTTTGTATGTATGGTGTTTTCATGTTGCATGGAACCAGTAAGGTTATTCAGCAACGGGACCAACGGCTTTACGTGACTTCCGAACCACGTCGAGAATAAACTTCTATCACCAGAAATACACATATCTGACGCCTCAGTGGAATGCCCGAGAATCGAACTCGCGGCCACCAAGGTGGTAATCCAAAATAAACCGACCACGCCACGGAGGCGCTTGGTCGTGCGAGTAGGACGTGTCTGTAAAGTGCTGCGTAAAGTGCCTGACTTGCGCATTGTTCAAAGTGAATATGAAGAAAGGGAAGGAAAAAGAGAAAACAGAAACTTTAGAAATTAAATCAAGTAAAAAATAAATAAAAAATTGTGTGAGTGAACATCTGTGAGCAGAGTTTTTCCCGCATGAAGACAAATAAGTCCAAGAACAAGTCTATGTTGTCAGACACAAACTTAATTGCAGCGATGAGAGTTTCTACCAGCTACCTTTATGCCCGACTTTAAACGAATTGTGAAGCAGAGTTATGACCAGAAAAAGTTTTCAGAATCGCTTGCGCTGGATTCTGAATCTGTTTGTTTTTATTAGCCATACTGTCTTTATGTTGTATTATCTTAAAGAGCACCACCCGATTATAAAAGGGGGAGGCCCTTTGACTTTTCACGGCCCACCACTGGACACTGAACTGATCATCTCACAGTCCTTCTTTATAAAAATGTCCAATCTTTCCAGTGATCCCACATATACAAAACTTACTTAGCTTGGCATCCGTTTCCTCATCGGGTACCCATTTTCCCGGTACGCAAGCGAGGGCAAAGTATGAGGAAGCTGCCCTCAGGTCGTGTTCAACGACAGTGGCTCTCTTGTCACACTGAAGCTGAATCTGGCCCATTTCTAGTAACTGAAACGAAAAAATGACTGATGAATAACCCAACACATATGTAACGTGAAAGTTGCTTCCTAAATGCAGCCAATATGCTAATATTTAACCGAGCGCATCTCCAAATGTCTCTGAAGTAACTAATCATTCAAACTTTCACTGGATCAAGATTTGTCTCTCGGATTTCGGCCACTGAATTTCAGCAGACATGAAGAGCAACAGCAAAATGTTAAAAGCTATAATACTGATAAACTGATGAACAAAAAATTGCCGGAAATAAAGATAAATAATAAATAACGTATCGCTATAACAAACGGCACCATTGCCTGTGCTGTGGCTCTAAATACCTCACATGAGTCCAGACGCCTATCCATTATACTGTGCACTTATTTCACATCCAATTACACATGGAATGAAATCTTAAATGTCATAATGCTCTAATAAACCCACTTGATATGAATAATAATAATGATGATAGAGCTGTAGATACCCTTAGCAAATTGTATTGTTATAATACACAGAAACTTGTAACAAACCTTCTGAATGTGTGATTATACTTAAGATAGTCAGAGTTGACGCACTTTCATTACAAGATTCCCAAAACACTCACAATCTCTACAGGTCATTTTTGTTCTTTTACTTACATTAGGAAAGGGGATATTCCAGCCAGCCGTCCTTCCGTAGCCGGTGTGGCAGGACTTGGAACCTTTGAGATCTGCCACTTTTTTTATGGTCGACTTCCTGACAACAGCCACGCCTTGGTACCGATACGGTTCTGAAAGGGGGCGGTCGAGAGAGATTAGTTAGGGCCCAGAGAGAGCTTGCCAATGAAGCATTTCTAAAATATATGAGAAATTACGCCAAGACTAAAGTCATGTTATGATGCAGGTCTTAAAAGCATAATGAGGGATTTGGGAGAACCCCGGGGGAACATGAGTGATGCTGCAGTCATGAATAATTAAGTAGAGCCCAGGGAACATCGGCGTTATTCCAGTCTTGAAAAGTACAATCATTCAATACGGTAAAAGATAGCAGTGTTTACTACGCACTTCACGAATAGAGCCTATGATCAGGTAAAACCAGTTAACTTCAGCAACACCTCAAAAAAGTGTGCGTTTGATAATGTTCGACCCCACGGATGACAATGAATGACTACGAAGTACGATGAATGATTACGAAGAATCATTCATATACTATAATTCTAAACTGCATAACGAGGGAAGCCCCCAAACGAAGACTTCCATATTGATGTGAAGTCCCGCGGAACGGCAACTTTTGCCCATACCTGCCATTACTTTAGGTTCTTTGCAGCGTCTCTACGACCACTAGCTGTAACCATTTCTATTCCGTTTACTGTAACTCTGTTCATATTCTCTTTCTTCCATCTTATAGTCTACCCTCTCCTAACAATTGCCTCGTAGTGTAAATGTGAGAGTTTCCTCCTGTTACGCCTTTCAAACCTTTTCACTATTTCCGTTCCAGCGCTGGATGGCCTTAGTTGCCCCAGTGCTCGGCATGTCTGCCTGAAAATCTAATTAATGTAAATAACCAGAGATCATATTAGAATGCTGAGGTGACTTTGTTACCTCAGCTTAGTTCTTTGTTTCCTGTTCGGAAAGGCAAAGGCAAATTTAAACAAAGTGTAAGCTAGGATGGTGCTCAATTGATTTTACTCTTTTGCATAATAATAATAATAATAATAATAATAATAATAATAATAATAATAATAATAATAATAATAATAATAATAATAATAATAATAATAATAATAATAATATATACCTGGGAATAATGGAAGGAGGAGATATAAAACACCAAGAGATGAAGGACACGATCAGGAAAGAATATATGCAGAGACTCAAGGCGATACTCAAGTCAAAACTCAACGCCGGAAATATGATAAAAGCCATAAACACATGGGCAGTGCAGTAATCAGATACAGCGCAGGAATAGTGGGATGGACGAAGGCAGAACTCCGCAGCATAGATCAGAAAACCAGGAAACAAATGACAATACACAAAGCACTACACCCAAGAGCAAATACGGACAGACTATACATAACACGAAAGGAAGGAGGAGAGGACTACTAAGTATAGAGGACTGCGTCAACATCGAAAACAGAGCACTGGGGCAATATCTGAAAACCAGTGAAGACGAGTGGCTAAAGAGTGCATGGGAAGAAGGACTAATAAAAGTAGATGAAGACCCAGAAATATACAGAGACAGGAGAAAGACAGAAAGAACAGAGGACTGGCACAACAAACCAATGCACGGACAATACATGAGACAGACTAAAGAACTAGCCAGCGATGACAATTGGCAATGGCTACAGAGGGGAGAGCTAAAGAAGGAAACTGAAGGAATGATAACAGCGGCACAAGATCAGGCCCTAAGAACCAGATATGTTAAAAGTATGATAGACGGAAATAACATCTCTCCCATATGTAGGAAGTGCAATACGAAAAATGAAACCATAAACCACATAGCAAGTGAATGCCCGGCACTTGCACAGAACCAGTACAAAAAGAGGCATGATTCAGTGGCAAAAGCCCTCCACTGGAGCCTGTGCAAGAAACATCAGCTACCTTGCAGTAATAAGTGGTACGAGCACCAACCTGAGGGAGTGATAGAAACGATCAGGCAAAGATCCTCTGGGACTATGGTATCAGAACGGATAGGGTGATACGTGCAAACAGACCAGACGTGACGTTGATTGACAAAGTCAAGAAGAAAGTATCACTCATTGATGTCGCAATACCATGGGACACCAGAGTTGAAGAGAAAGAGACGGAAAAATGGATAAGTATCAAGATCTGAAAATAGAAATAAGAAGGATATGGGATATGCCAGTGGAAATCGTACCCATAATCATAGGAGCACTAGGCACGATCCCAAGATCCCTGAAAAGGAATCTGGAAAAACTAGAGGCTGAAGTAGCTCCGGGCCTCATGCAGAAGAGTGTGATCCTAGAAACGGCACACATAGTAAGAAAAGTGATGGACTCCTAAGGAGGCAGGATGCAACCCGGAATCCCACACTATAAATACCACCCAGTCGAATTGAAGGACTGTGATAGAGCAAAAAAAAAAAAAAAAAAAAAAAAAAAAAAAAAAAAAAAAAATAATAATAATAATAATAATAAAACTTTCGGATAGGTGGAAATCTCCAGACCTCGACACTTGACAGATGTCGGTTTAATATAAACCACTCAATTAACCAATAGCGTCTATAGACCAAAATAAAGCCTTTGCGCCTTACGGGCTGCTCGGTGAGCAAGAGCCCGTGTTGACACAAGGTCAGCTTAATCGAAAACAACAACAACAAATAAAGCCAGAGCGTAATGTCGTGTTTATGTGGAGGGGCCCTGCAGTGACACGGGTCCCAGTGCGTTTCAAAATTTGATGCCCTATATACGTATAGTCAAAGTCATAAAAATGATCAGTGCACAATCTCGCCCGGAAATAGATCAAACAAACTTCTTCGTTGACAATTGAACCCGCTGACCTATGAAACACCAAGTCAGCACTACCAACTACCACTCGGCCACAGAGCGCTGAGTGAATAATAAAGTGCGAGTGAGTCTCGCTGTTCATTTGTTTCTGGAGCTTCATTGGTTAGTGACTGAATTCCAATGGAGCTGAGAGAACAAGAGTTTTCTGCTCATTGGCTCAAATCTCCGAAAAGGTAGGGTGTCTTATTTATAATATTATAGGTAACATAGATCTATAAATAAAAAATAATACCACCTTTCAAATAGAACTTCAATAGTATTAAAACAAAGAGAAAGGCAGAGTTCCTGAAAATACATCACACTACATTAACAACATGAGTGGAACCTTGGAATCTACGAATGCATCTGGAATTCTGATTTCCTCAACAACTGTAGCTCGTAACCTTCATCAATCTAATCCTTGACTAAAAAGACTTATATGAGATATTTTGTTATTAGGTAAAATAAATGTACGTATAGTTAAGCTAAATTCGCTTAAAGCTAACATTTGATAAGTATGGTTGGTAAATGAAGAATCAAACAGGCTAAAATAAATTCACCAATAACCTAAATATGTTACTTGAATGGCTAATGTAAAACAGAATATTAGTTGATACATAAAAATAGTCACAATAAATGTTCTTGCCAAAAGTGTCCCCTGGTATCGGCCAGAAATTCACCGCTACCGATTCCACAAAAACTAGCCGGTACCACCGATACCGATACTTGGGCATATCCCTAATACAACACACACACACACACACACACACACACACACACACACACATATATATATATATATATACACACACGTCTTTTTTACTGTAATCTGTATGTAACGTTTATAATGCCTTTGAAAATTTTAATATATATATATACACATATATATGATCATTTATATATATATATACATATATGTGTAAACAAAGGGTCAACTTAGCATAATAAGAATAAAAACAAAGATATACACCATCACGCTGATTTAAGACCAGCTTAACCTAAACAGCAATAACAACAGGAGCAGCAGCAGAAGCAGCATGAACGTCCACAAAGGCTGCCTGCTGTCACAGACGTTATTTACCTGCCTTGTCATCCTCGAACCTGGTCTGTGCCAAGACGTGGATGAGCGTGTCGTAGAGCGCCTTCGCCAGATAGACGTCCTCCGGCTGGGCCAACATCACGTCTGCCACATCCTCCCGGATTTTCCTCAGACACTCGTACCTGAGGAAGTGGGTTAGGGAAATCAATCACTCCTGTATGAGTATCTATCTATCAATATCATACAGATAGATAGACATAGAAAGATGTTTTTTTGCTGGATTGGGCTTATGAAAAAAAATCGCTGTTACATTAAATTTAAGTACTGAAGCAAGGGTATGGACCGTTTGGCAGAAAATTTGGCATCAGCCGACTCACATAAATATCCAGATGGCTCATTAGCAGCACATCCATCGCCAACCCCTACACATACTGCGTCTCTTATCCAGAGAGCATTCAGGAGATTCCAGGACACAGGCTCTTCCATTCCATCAGCTCTTCCACACCCTCCAACCAACACTTCCCATCATCGCTCCCGCAACTTCCAAATCATACACACTGTTTCAGCAACTTACTGACCTCCATTTTCACCGCATAAACACACCAATTCATCTTTGTACCAACATCTACTTGTACAACCACTACTGTGTAGCATTATGTTAAACCACGGAAGCAATTCATTCTCTCAATCAATTCAACATCGACAATTTACTTTCAGGAAGGGCAGTTGGCTCCAAGTTCGTGTCACCCATTCCAACCGTCTTCCACATGCAACCGCTTCTCGCAGTTATCTTGCATCCTTCCCTCTTCCATCCCTTTGATCTTTTTTCAACCTGCCTTCATTCATTTGATGTATTCTCGAATACCTACACGATAGGTCGATTACAAATTGTAGAATATTAAATATAATAATGACAAGAACAGTGCTCAGACACCGCAAACCGCCGCTGAGGCTGACAATCTAACCCCCAAAAGATCCTCTCTCCTCAAGAGTTACTTTCCAGTCTCTCCCACAATCTTGTCTTTTTGGCAGACATGAGGTCCCGTGGTCACATTTACACAACAGTCACTCAACTACTGGCGCAATTCTGCAATTTAACTACCAAACAAACATAACCGTTTTGACATCTTCTACCATTATTATTAATCCTCTATCTGAAAAACGTCAATTTTCAGAAAGCAAGAGTGCATATCCAATAGAGGTGAATGGGGCAGTACAAAAAAAGAATGAAGTAGTGACTGGTGTCTAGGTTTTCTCTGAAGCCAATCTTCTCGAAAGGCGACTGACTTACTGCAGAGAAAAATGATCGTAACAGAATCCGCCACAACCTGTCCAGTCAAAAAAGGTTAACAAATACCTGGTACGTGAATTTACAGACGCCAAAAGAGAAACCAATCGATGGAATATCTGCTTAAAGCTTTTGAGTTCTAAACAAAACAAAAACACAATCAATATCAATAAAAAAAATCTAGTTTTAATTAAAAATATTATCACTATAAAAAAAATTCCATATGAATTCCGACCCTCGGAATACCCATAGGCCTAAGGAGGTCTCCTTTAAGAGGCTTCCGTTACAAAATGACGAGCGTCGGAATGACGAGGCCTTAAAGGTGGCGTCTCGATGCTCGAACGAATCGGAAGGAAAATGGAAGGCAAAAAAAAGGCCGAGGAAAATGGGGGAAATTACCTGTCACTGGCCGTTACACAAACTATTCCCAGAGAATTGCTCCGAGTCTCTGCTTCCATAGCGCTGCAATCAGCGGAGCTCTGCCGAGTGACGCACAGGCGGACTGCAAAGACAAAAGGGCATCGTTAAACACACGGACAAAATGCTGAATAAGGAACGAGATGTTTATGGAGCAATCAATAATCACGCAGCCAGAGAAGCCATCAGCAGTTTGCACACGTTCACATAATGGTGTTCCACATTCATGGATCCATGGAATATATATAACTCTTATCAACAATTTGCAACGAGGAGAAAAAATGATACTAGTTTTGTCATGTTACGATATTCATACGCTTTGTACAGAACTAAATATATGTCAACATGACAAAACCAAGCAATTACAAACGGCAAACGATCAAAACTAAAAAAATTAAATAAGAAAAAAAATTGTCTAAGATAAACTCAGCGTCTTGAAGAAAGTCGGACCCTGCGTTCTTTGACGTTTGAAGAAAAATTTCCCAATTCAATTATATATATATATATATATAAATATTGTGACGACGTGCCAAGTATCTGGATACTACACTTACCATTCATTACTTGTTACCTCACAACAGCCAGACACCCGATCCTTCATCACAGGTACTAAACGACTGAATACTCTACAGTCAACAGTGATCCCTTAAACAACTTACCAGTATTGCAGAAAATCAGACTAAGTTCATCAAAACAGGTGTGGGGTAATCTTGTAAGTAATTAAATTAATCAAAGGGCATCACTCCATCAATAACTTTAAAAGTCTAAGTACTTCCCTGATTTCAGAAATCTAAGTACTTCCTGGTTCTAAGTCACTTCAAGTAAATTGAAGGAAAACAGCTCAATTAACACTCTATGTTTCTACCTAACATAAATATAATCATATTTATACACTGGTGTACAAGAAAACACTTATGAACATTTTAAATACAAAAATTCATTATCAAACCCAAAATTTATAAGTGAAATTCACAATAACAGGGAAAATTACTGTTACTTGAAAACAAAGCAAAGTATAATTAATTCTTGTATCAATTAAGAAAAATTAAATCAAAATTAATTTATCACAAAATTCAAGACAATTAATTCAATAAAAATTCAAAAGTGTTAGGCAATAATTAAAATTTGGAAATTAATTCACATGTGCTAGACAACAATAAAACTTGAAAAGAATTCTAAGTAAATGCAAATTAATTCACAAGTGTTAAATTCAATTAAATGTGCAACGATTAGGGAATGAAAATTGAGTAATGAAAATTAAGTAATTAAATTGTGAATGCAAATGAAAACACAGAAAAAGGTGGAAAATACCAATGCCTGTACTTTGTACAAACTAAAGAATCTGGATTCTAAACCATCCAGTAATATATATATATAATATATATAGATATATATATATATATAGATATATTATATATATTATATATATATATATATATATCTTATATATTATATATATATAATATATATGATAATAATAAAAGGAGCCCATAAAAACGCCACAATGCACAAAATTAATGCCAAATATTTCGGAGAACAACTGCTTCCCTCTACAGAAAATATTTCAGTCATATGCATACACAAATATATATATATATTATATATATATATATAGATTATTATATTATATATAATATATATATATGAATGTATGTATATGTATATATGTACATTGTTTGATTCCACTACTAATCTCCATCCCAGCTGCTGCCACCCAACAGAGACAGAAACATACTACATATCATTCTTCGCTCAGGTGACCAGAGGTTTCGTAGATTCTCTTGCTATGATCCCTTGTAGAAATTGGGCCTAGATTCTTTTGATGAATAGAACTGAATATAGAATTTAGGCCAAAGGCCAAGCACTAGGACCAATGAGGTCATTCAGCACTGAAATGGAAATTGACGGTAAAAGGTTTGAAAGGCGTAACATGAGGAAAACCTCAAAACAGTTGCACTATGAATCAAGTGTTAGGAGAGAGTGAAAAGTAAGACGAAGATAGAGAACATGAAAGGAGGTACAGTAAAAGGAACGATAGTGGTTGCAGCTAGGGGATGAAGCACGCTGCAAAGAACCTTAAGTAATGCCTACAGAGCACCGCATGAGGTCCACCGACAACACTACGCCCCTACGGGTTAGATTCTATTGTTAGCGAGGCGAATGTCTCAACCAATGAGACCATTATTTTCATGACTCCAGTGGAATACAATTTCACGAATAAACAAACAATTACTCTTGTTTACGTGGAGGCAAATCCAAAATAAGTCATTACCCGAACAAATATTGTTCGGTGATGTTTGGGGGCAATGGATGTGTTTACCCAACCAAAGACTGGCCTTCAAATCTATTCAAATTCATGACAATGTTTGACCAAGTTCGTCTCTTCAAAAACAATGCTTTGCGCGTTTGAATGACGACTCTGCTTTTGTATGTGGACAGGTGCGCTTGTGCAGTGCGCGCGTAAACTCTTTAATGTGCATGTATATATATAAAACACACACACACACACATATATATATATACACACATATATATATATATATATATAATACTTGGGTGTCTGTAATTTATTTCCTACAATGCAGCAGCTTCTGTGCAAATCGATGCACAGTTTGTTGCAGAAGTTGGTTGCTTTACAATAATCTAAGTCTAGAGAGAGAGAGAGAGAGAGAGAGAGAGAGAGAGAGAGAGAGAAACATAGCATGCAAAACTTCTCTGGCGCAATATCATCTCCGACGATTCCATTTACCCGGCGCAGTTCTGAAACTGCAGCTTAGTCTAGCATTGTCGTGGCAGCTCTTCCTTCATTCTGCCCTCTCCCCTTCCTTAACCTCTTCTTCCCATCCCCTCATTTTCATTCACCTACTATTTCCATTCTGGTTCCTCTCTTTCACCTTCCCATCCTACTTTCTTTCCTTAATTCGCTTCTCTCCCCTGAATATCTTTCTTCTCTTCTATCCACACTTTCTCCATTCTATTTATCATTCCTCTCCTTTCTTTTCTTTCTTATTCTCTCTCACCTCTCCAAAATTTTCCCCTCCATTCCACCCTTCTCATTTTCCCGATTCATTTGACCTCTTCTTTCCTTTCTGCTGCATCCCTCCCTCCCCCCACAAGTCGTCAAAGCTCATATAATGTTGTCGAATATGTCGCGAAAATGATTTGCTCTCGCCATGTCATAAAAAGGTCACGCGCCGCGTTTGCCCCTTTGACACTGACCTTCATTTTGGACGCACTTTTCAACTTTCGCCTCATAACGCATCTCTCAATCTCTCCCTCATATATATATACTATATACACAAACTCCAAGTCTGTACACCAATGGCTTCCGTTCACGAAAAATAAGAGGGATCTTTCACAGATAGTGACGCACCCAAAGGTTTTCGTGGGTCGTTATCTAAGGGCTAATATTTCTTGGGAGACATTATCTTTAAAATATTTAAAGTCTTTTTTCATGTTTTTACGGGCATTTCCAACGGGCTTGTACTAAACAAGCCACAAAAGTGGATGCATACCCGTTAAAAAACTTGGAGGTCAACATTGCTGAAATACTAAAAATACACATCAGATATGCAACCGTAAAATAGAAAGTAATATCAAAAGATTACTTCGGATACTCAGACAGTAAAACAGATGAAATAAAAAATATACAAAAATCAGAATTCCCAAGGTTACCTACAGAGCTAGATTTTCTACAAGGGAAATGGCTTTTGTCTCTCTTTCTCATATATAATTTTTACCCTTTTGACAATTAACCATCTGGTATTCTTGATCTGTTGTTTACCTGATAACTTTCTCTCCAATTGTATTTCATTCGTTCCTTGACAATGTCTTCGTAAAGACGAAAGCGCTTGGATTTCTGACTATCATTTTCCTGTGGTATTCGTTTATTTAATGAAGTCACTTGCATCTACTGTGGCAAAGATTGACAGACGAAGAAGAACAGTGTGAGTAGCGACAAGAAAGAGGGTCTATCAATCACGAGTTTATCATGAACCACATACTAAGTGAAAGGTCTGGAAATGAGGGGAAAGCTGCTGCACGTAACATATCTGAACCTAGAACATCATCTGACAGAGTTAACGCGACAATGTGGAGGGTTAAGAGGATTTGTGGTACGGAGGAATGTGGCTGAGAAATTTTGTTTTGTTTGTTAGTGGCTAGTTTTTGGTAACACTAACCCACGACAAGTGTGTTGTCGCCATTGCTGTCGAATACCTTTATGAATAGAGTGATAAAAGAAGTGAGAAAAAGGCGTAACGTTGTGGGACATGAAAACGAGTGTGAATAGGCTGTGGAATGGTTAATGTACGCTGATGTAACTATGGAAACTAATATGAAACTTGACAAAAGAGAATAATGTGACCCATAGAAAGATGATGCTGGCAAATGGAAAATCATGATGACGCAGAATTGTATGAATAGGAATAGTTGATGTATACAGGTCCCCTTCTTTGTGCGACCTTAATCCCATCTTCCTCCTATACGTTGCCATTCGAATCTTCCTTGCGCACAGAAGTCTCTCTCTATGACGTCACACCATTTAATTATCTGTCTGTGACGTTACTCCATTTAATTCTCTCTCTCTGACGTCCCTCTATTTAATTCTCTGCCTGCCCCTACTTCTACCATCCATCCACCGCCTTATTATATGCTCTCTTTACCAGAGCATCGTCAGCCCTGTGGACTGCATCATTAGACTACTTCTACTTTCCCTGGATTTACATGTTCTTCTACAAACAGTTCCTCCTTGGACGAGTGGTTTACATGCTCGCCTACGGATTCGGTAGTCCCAAGTTCGATTCCCCGCTCTTCCAACGTGGTCAAAGGAATTTGTTTCTGGTGATTAGAAATGAATTTCTCGATATAATGTGGTTCGGATCCCACAATAAGCTGTAGGTCCCTTTGCTAGGTAACAAATTGGTTCCTAGCCACGTAAAAGTACAGTGGTACCTCAGGATACGAAATTAATCTGTTCCAAGGCGGCCTTCGTAACCTGAGTTTTTCGTATCTTGAACCGCATTTTACATGTAAATTACCTAATTCGTTCCAAGCCCTACAAAAACACCCAAGTAAATTTTATAATAAGGCTAAATTGACCAATAAACAATGAAATAGAACAATTTGGACCATTCAATTTGAACCATTCAGTACCTAACTTAAACTACATATACTACTAATATGTACTACATACTTGTAAATAAAGTGTATTAGTGTACATGGTATACAAGAAATACTGTACGTACATACGTACGTATGTAGTAAAATGTGGAACCTTACCTTTCGAGTGAGTCAATCTCCGAAAGTGGCGACAGAGGAGGAGGGCAAATGGCAGAAAACTTGAACACTTAACTTTACGAAAAATTAAAAAAATGTCAGGAAACATTAATACTAAGCTTTACGAAACACATTAACAAATGGCACGAAACATTAACACTTAACTTTACAAAAGACTTAAAATTAAATTTTTTTTTCTTTTTTCTACATTTTTTTTTACTTTTTTATACTTTACTACGCTTTTTTTTTTTTTTTTAACAAAATTTCAATTTCTTCACCACTTTCAACTTTCTGTTTTTTGTAGTATCACTTGGATCTTCCTGTTTGCTTACTCCTACTAAAGGGCTCTTTAAAAAATAACTATCCAAGGAAGATTGCTTCTGCCTGCTTTTCACAATGTTCCTGAAACGACTCAGGCAAACGTCATCGAACTGTGCAAGCATACGACCTATGTAAGCCTTTTCGGGGTGTCTTTTTTACAAATGATTGCACCTTATGAAAAGCAGCTAGAGCATCCTTAATTTCTGCCGTTGTCATAGGGTCGTCCTCCTCCTCCTCGCCGCTGCTAGAGAACTCTTCTTGAACGACGTTATGTTGCATGCCCTCCAACTCCTTCAGGTCATCCATCATAAGCTCCTCTTCGTGCTCCTCAAGAAGGTCATTGATGTCGTCCTCGTCAACGACCAGCCCCATGGACTTGCCGAGTGCAATGATCTCGTCAAGACCTGGTTGCAAAACAGTTTCAGGATTGTCAACTATTTCTGAATCTGCACCAGCTTCGCCCACGTCGAATCCCTCGAAGTCTCGGGCGGATAAGGCATCAGGCCAGAGTTTCCTCCACGAAGAATTCAAGGTTCGCCTCGAAACCTCCTGCCAAGCTTGATCGATGAGTCGGATGCATATGATGATGTCGAAATGCTCCTTCCAAAATTCACGCAAGGTGAGGTTTGTGGTATTGGTGATGTCGAAACATCTCTTGAAAAGATGTTTCGTATACAGCTTCTTGAAGTTCGATATCACTTGCTGGTCCATGGGCTGGAGGAGAGGGGTGGTGTTAGGCAGAAGATAAAGAACCTTGATGAAAGAATACTCTGCTAGGATATCTTCCTCGAGGCCAGGAGGGTGAGCAGGGGCATTGTCCAACAACAGCAGACATTTCAGAGGGAGGCGCTTCTCTTCCAAGAATTTCTTCACTGTTGGGCCTTCCAAGAATTTCTTCACTGTCGGGCCGAAACACATATTTATCCACTCGGTGAACAAAAGTCTCGTTACCCAGACTTTCGCATTAGCCCTCCACATCACTGGAAGCTTCTCCTTTAGCACTTTGTGGGCCTTGAAGGCTCGAGGAGTGTCCGAATGATAGACAAGTAGGGGCTTCACCTTGCAATCCCCACTGGCATTGGAACAAAGTGTGAGCGTAAGCCTGTCTTTCATAGGCTTATGCCCGGGTAGCTTCTTCTCTTCCTCCGTGATGTACGTCCGACAAGGCATTTTTTTTCCAAAAAAGGCCAGTCTCATCACAGTTGAAGACTTGCTGAGAACTGTAGCCTTCGTTGATCGTCATCTCATCGAACGTCTCGATAAAGGCTTCGGCCGCTTTCGTGTCCGAGCTGGCCACCTCCCCATGCCACACCACCAAATGGATGCCAGTCCGTTTCTGGAATTTTTCAAACCACCCATGAGAAGCCTTGAAGTCTGGGGTTAGCGTCGATGTCCCTTCTCCGTCGTCTTTAGCCTGGGTAATCAAATCGCCGAAAATAGCACTGGCCTCGTGGGAGATTGCCGTCTCGTTTATCGTATCGCCAGCGATTTCTTTATCTTTTATCCATACAAGAAGCAGCCTCTCCATCTCATCGTGCACGTGGCTCCTCTTGTTGGAGAAAATAGTCACTCACTTGGAAGATGTAGTTGCTTTGATGGCTTCCTTCTGCCTAAGGATGGTGCCTATCGCCAACAGATTTCGGCCGTATTCCTTAGCGATCACACTCAACCGCATCCAAGCTTCATACTTCTTGATAATCTCCATTTTTGTCTCCTTAGAAAGCATCCTCTTCTTTCCGTGAACTTCAGCATCTTTCTTGGGACCCATGACTATACTGTACGTAATTAAGTTATGTAGTATACTAATTAAGTTCTCACACAACACGATAAAGTAGTACAATGAAATCACTAACACGAATTTACATCAACAAACGAAATCGTATATGTGAACGAACGAATTCCGTGTGCGTACGATAACGCTGGTGCGACGCAGTGGCCGAAGAACGCCTTTACATAGAGCACGAAGGGAGAGATGCTGAACAATAGGAGAGCAGGATCTTATGGCGGTGACTAGCATCAGGAACCAATGGGAGAGTGAGAGGATGGTGGCGAGTCTACTCAGTTGGCGGCGCGCGAGTTTTAAAATTGTTCTCGGCAGTCCGGGCGAATCTCGGGACTTTACAGCAACAACCTTTCGTAACCTGAATTATTTTCGTATGTAGAGCCAAAAAAATCTTCGTATTTGCTTTCGTAACTTGAATTTTTTGTAACCTGGGACTTTCATATGTCGAGGTACCACTGTATCTAATCCTTCAGGCCAGCCCTAGGAGAGCTGTTAATCAGCTCAGTGGTCTGGTTAAACTAAGATATACTTAACTTCTTCTACAAACACCTACCCTTTTTCTTATTGTTTCTCTTTCATTCTTTTCAGGAATGACACCCCACGATCCACCTCAACATTCTTATCTGTCTTTCTCAGGGTTTCATCCCCATCTTTTTACATTACCTATGTTTCTGCACCCTACTGAGCCAAATAGCATACCGTTTTATAGACTTGAATCCTAAGTCTCAAAAGCTTTTCTTATCAAGAATCGCCCCCTGATACCTGTCTCTACATGGCCCACGCTGCTTTAATTCTCTGCTGCACCTCCAGATCACGTTCATCTTCTTCACTTACAGGAGAGCACAAGCACTTAAGGTTATTTTTTTTTCTTGTTTTGCTTTAATTCATAACCAGGTCTCAACGTCACACACAGTTGCTCTCCCCTCTCTGCTACATAACATCACCCAATTACTTAAAAGTGCCCACCATTTCAAGCTCCTCTCTGCCAAAGTGCATTCCTTCTTCCCTTTGCACATCTTGACCAGGCAACAGTTCCCACAATCATTCTGCTTCTTCCTCATCCAAAACTCTCATCTCTATCACTGCTCCTGCTAGTCCACATGCTTCGCTCTACATATTCTGGATGGCATCCCTCACTTGTATCCTGCTGAGGGCCTCTAACAGTCCTAAGACTAACAGAGCCTCCTACAACACTCCCTCTTCATCTTCTACTTTTAGAAGTTATTCAGAATATCCTTTCCTTCTTTTCATTTCATCCTCATCCGATATTAGTATGTTGCCATTTTTGTCCTTTGTATAACTGCATTCCTCCATATCTCTTTTTGCCATTCTACTTGGCCTTCGATATTCCATACATAAGTTGTTCTTCTAGGGTCCCTAGTTTCTCAAAAGGTGGACTGCTAACTTCATTTCTTCATTGGGCCACAGACTTCTTTACCTCTTCATTAAAATGGAATGGAATATAGAATTTAGGCCGAAAGCCAAGCGCTGGCGCCTATAACGTCATTCAGCGCTGAAAGGGAATTTGAGAGCTGAAAGGTTTCAAAAGAGGAACAGAAAGAAAATACGGCAGTTGCACTATGAACAATTGTTAGTCAAGAGTGGATAGGGGCCGAAGAGACACTGCGAACAACCTAAATTAATGCCTACAGTGCAGCACATGAGGGCTCTACCCTCCTACGGCAGGTTGTTTACCTTTTCATTGGCATTCTTGGATCTCTCTTGTTTTTGCATAACCTGGATTTTCTTCTGAAGCTTTCCGGGCTCATTTCTTTTCTTTAAATTGCTTTCTGTACTTGATTCCACCACCATATTCCTTCTCTGAGGGTATAACTTCATTGTCATCTCACAAACTCCAGTTGATACTTCTGGAAATATGGTTTTCATCTCATTTCATATCCTCTCTCTCACTTCCACCTTCCTTTTACACGGAGTGATCTGTTGGATCCGACATATTTCCCAGTTCTACATTTTTGCCGCGTAAAACTATAGACTACGAAACATGGCATCACGGTAGAAAGCTTATCCGTATCATAGAAAAATGAAACAATTGTCTTACATCGTTATAAAATGATCTACTACTAATGAACTGCGGTCAAAAGAGTAACAATGTTTGCTACCTTCACAATCTTCGTGTTTCTGCAACGTAATCAATAAAGCTTATTATCATTATTGTTATTATTATTGGGATAAAGAAATACAGAGTTCTATAGTTACAAAAATGCTTATCTTCAACGAGAAATGTTGCTCCTATGGCCCAAGTCTAAAAAGCAAATTATGAAAGAGATGAAAACTAGAAATGACCAATAAATAAATAACGACAAAAGTAATTACATGCATAGGTCAACATCAACAGATGTCAGAGGAACCAGAGAGTAAGCTAAACAACGACATTCAGTTTCTGTAAGCTGTGAGTAAGAAGCGGTGGGGGAGACTGGATCAGGAAATAAAAAAACGAACAAAAAAGTAAAAATCAGGACTAGTTCTTGTGTGAGTGGGAGGCTGTCGTCAAGCAAGGGCTATCTTTAGTTTCTTTCTGTCTTACTTGTTTTGTTTTCTTTTCTTGGGAGTCAGTTTTTGCGCTGCGCTATTTCACGTAGCATCTTTTATATAGTGTTTCAAATGTTCACCTTTCTGGCATTTAACGCGGTATAAGGTTTATGCCGTCATTCCGGGATATTTTAGTAGAACACGTTCCTTTGCTCTCTTTGCTATCTTACACTTCTCACTGATTTTCCTTCAATTTTACGTTGCACCACTGACTTGTATCACTATATATATATATGTATATATATATATATTATAGATAGCTATATATAGATATCTATATATATTTATATTATTAATATATATATATATATATATATATCCAATGTAGCACAAAGGAACACGTACTTCAGAATATCCGTAAATCCAAGGTAGAAAGGTGAGTGAAACTGTGGACTTGGAACAAGTCTATTGAACATTTTCAAGTTCACATTGAATATAATAGAAGTTGACAGACCTTTATATACAAAAAACAGACAATGAAAGAGGATCAAGGTATAATCCAGGATGGAGATTTAAATTCCTTGTTTGACGTGGCTTCAATAAAAATGGACTCCAACAGATTCCGTTTTCAGTGATCTTTGACCCTGCAGATTATCGAGGAATTACAAAGTTAATCTAAATTAAGTAAATCTGACAACTGACATTTGAACTGGTAAAAATTAATTTTTATGCTCGCACGCCTTTATTTAATAACGCAAACAGACGTCTTCCACGGTTATATTTGTTTTGTTTGTATGGTGTTTTTACGTTGCACGGAACCAGTGGTTATTCAGCAACGGGACCAATGGCTTCACGTGACTTCCGAACCACGTCGAGAGTGAACTTCTATCACCAGAAATACACATCTCTCACTCCTCAACGGAATGGCCGAGAATCGAACCCGCGACCACCGAGGTGGGACGCCAACACCATACCAACCACGCCACCGAGGCGCGTAAAATGCTTGACCTTCGTTCATTTAATCACTTCCAGGTAAGTGGAACATTACTTCACGACAAAGGCTCCGGCGGGATCCTTTGCTTCTTCAGATTCCTCAGCTTTGCCACTTGTTATAGATTATGGGCCGACGTCATTTCCTTGTAGCCTCTCAAGGTCACCCATTCAAGAATTGCTCAGTCCCAATAATGCTTAGCCATGTTTTACTATACTACTACTACTACTACTAATAATAATCAGAACTTAAGACATTTAACAAAAATACCATGGAAATAATGATAAACAATAAGCAAAGAAAATGAAAGCATAAAGATAAACGTGATATCGCATGAAAACAAACAAATGCATTCCTCCAAGCAATCGGCAATGACCACAGCCATTGAAACGCCACTTTGTGGCATCAAATAAGTCTCCACACATGACGGAATACAAATGAAAGTGTCCCTTCCCCAAATAGAGATCGGCCGATGACTTTCGGCTCTTGGGAAAAAAAAAATTCCAATATACACTTCCAAAAAGCGGCTTTTAATTAAACCTGGTTTAATTACACTATCACTTAAAACTCAAAATTAAACCATCACTTAAAACTCAAACGCCGCTATGTTTCTTTTTGAATGCGATCAAAGAGCTTCATGTTGGACTGCCTGAAATAGGAACCAATATACGAAATGAGGTGTGACATTTGCTCATAAGCCCATAGTAGAGAGAGAGAGAGAGAGAGAGAGAGAGAGAGAGAGAGAGAAAGGTCTATTTATGACATAAGTGACTCCTTTATTCAACAAATAATTTCCACAGAGAGAGAGAGAGAGAGAGAGAGAGGGAATCTATTTGTGACATAAGTGACTCCTTTATTCAACAAATAATTTCACACACAGAAGAGAGAGAGAGAGAGAGAGAGAGAGAGAGAGAGAGATGTCTATTTGTGACATAAGTGACTCCTTTATTCAACAAATAATTTCCACACAAGAGAGAGAGAGAGAGAGAGAGAGAGAGAGAGAGAGAGAGAGTTACAAGGAGTTACCAGGACCAGCATTAGGATGTCTCAAATGCTTGTTAGTCCATCCGAGGAGACATCGTGAGCTCACTTATCTGTAGGAGCTGGTTCATTCACAGTGTCCTAATGGTTTTGTCTAGCTTTCGTTCAACCTCTTCCACACCGTTGCTGTTTACAACTTCAGGTGGCAGTTTATTCCATTTAGTGTCACATATCTTGTATGTAGAGAAGTTCCCACAATGGGATGTGTTGTATCTCTTCAGTTCTAGTTTCCATCCATTATTTCTTGCCTGGTTTTCGTTTAACGTAAATAGGTTACTGTCTACTTTTGTTGTGTCTTTCAGTATTTTGAACGTTTCTAATGGTTGACCTCGCAGTCGTCGTGTTTCTAAGCCACACATGTTCAGGCTCTCAAGTCGACTTCGGTAACCTATTTGCCTGATAGATGGAATTAACTTTGTGGCTCTTGCTTGTACCCCTTCTTATCTATTTATGTCCTTTCTTAGTGTGGGTGACCAAAACTGTACTGCATATTGAAGATGGGGTCTAACTATTGATGTATGTAGCTGCAGCACCATTTTTTATTTCTGTATTTGAACTGCCTCTTTATGTATCCCACTAGTTTCTGTGCCTTCTTTTCAACTTTTATACGCTGTTTTGTGGATTTTAAGTCCTTGGTAATAATGACTCCAAGGTCCTCCTCTTGTTCTACACTATTTATGTCATTCCCAAGCAGCATGGGGGTTGTTTGTTCCTATTTGTAACACTACAATTATCTATGTTAAAAGTCATTTGCCATTTTTTTTTACCACTCTCCTATTTTCATTAGATCATTTCTTAAACTTTCCACTGCATCTGGGTCTGCTGCATTCACACCTAGTTCGGTGTCATCTGCAAATTTGGCTATCCTGCTAGTTAAGCCTACATCAATGTCATTATTGTAAATAAAAAAACAAGAGGGCCAAGGACAGAACCCTGGGGAACTCCGCTTGTTACATCTGCCCATTCCGATTCTTCACCATTTATTACGACTGTTTTCTATAAGTTAGCCAGCCTTCGACCCAGTCTGCTGTTTCTCCTACAATTCCTAAAGCTCTAACTTTTGTCATCAGTTTCTTGTGTGGAACTTTGTCAAAGACCTTTTGGAAATCTAAGTAGAGTATATCTATTGCTCTACTACTGTCGTAAATACCAAGCATGTTATGAAAAAAGGCCAAGAGATTTGATACGCATGATCTGTTTAGTCTGAAACCGTGTTGGCTGTTTAACAACAAGTTGTTTCTATTAATGTGATCCACAATTTGATCTGCAATAATTATGGACTCAAAAATCTTGCAAACGACCGACGTTAGACAGATTGGTCTATAATTTCCCGGCTCTTCTCTTGGACCTTTTTTGTAAACTGAGGGCACATTACGTAGTTTCCATCCTTTTGGTGCTTTTTGTTGTTCTGCACTTTTTCTGTAGAGTTTGCATAGGTGAGGAACTATCTCTTCTTTTAGCTCTTTAATTTCTCTTGGATGAATCCCATCCGGGCCAGATTTGAACTTGTTGAGTTTGTCTATTTTGTTTTTAATGTCCTCTTTTGTAAATATTATTTTATCCAAAGGTTCTGTCCCTTCATATTTAATAGCAGGTTCCGGTATTGAGGTATTGTCTTCAATTGTGAATACACTAGTAAAAAAACTTATTCAATAATTCTGCTTTTTCCAAGTCTGAGTTCACCAGGTTACCTCTATTGTCCCTTAGGGTATCTAAGCTATTTTTTATTGGTTTCCTACTATTAACATGCGCAAAGAATTCTTTTGGATTTACAGACTGATGCAACTCTCTTATCCTCATTTGTCTTTGCATTTCTTACTCATTTGTCCACCAATCTACAGAGCTCTTTATGCCTACTTGCTTCTACTGGTGTTGGGTGTGGGTTCATTGATTTGTGCAGTCTGTCTCTTTCCTTTATTGTATTTTTAATTTCTGTTGAACCACTTAGGCTGAGGGTTGCCATTTGTTAGTATTTCCCAGTGTTTATCTATGCCCGTGTTCTTGTCGTATTCTAGATTCTAAAAGTACTCCTTTAGCTTTTTTAGGTCTTGTCGACGGTAGTCTAATCTCATTAATATCTTCCTCTCTTTTTATGTTGAACATTAATTTGAAATGAGATAATTTTATGGTCTAATTTGCCTAGATTTGCACCTACTGAGAGGTCAGACACTAGATTATCTTCTGTTGATAGGACGATGTCTAGTATGTTATTTCCTCTGGTAGGTTTGTCAACCCATTGGTGGAGGAATTCATTTTTTACAAAATCTAAAAGTCTCTTTCCTTCTACGTTTGATGCGGAGGTCATCGTGTCCCAGTGTACTAATGCATTGAAATCTCCCATTATTATGCAGAGATTGTTGTTTATCTCTTGTCCTAGTAATGCATACAGCTCATCGGACATTTGTGGTTGGTGGGGAGGTCTATACACTAGTATTAGAGTTATCTTCCTCCCTAGGCTGTTTAAGTTGATGCCAGTCACTTCTTGCATGGTTGTAATTTTACACTCTATTGGACTGAGGTGGTCCCTAACATATAACAAATCACCTCCGCCTTTTTTATTGAGTTTATCTTTTTTGAACAATTTATATCCAGCTATCTGGTACTCTCCTACGAAGTTTCTTGTTGCCTCTTGTATCCATGTGTCTGTGATACCTATAATGTCTAATTCCTCACTTGATACCAATGCTTTGAAGAGATCTACTTTGTTCCGAATAGATTGTGCATTAAACAGCGCCACTTTGAGGGACTTTTCTATCTTCTCTTTTGTCCTCGGTGGCTTTATTAGTTTCCCTTACTGTCACTGTTTCCTGTAGTGCGATTACTAACCAGATTCTGGAGCTTTCCGTCTTCTTTCCTTGAATGTTCAATTCACTGAGGTGTTTCATGAGGTTTTCGTTGAGAAGGTTTCCTATTGGTTTTCCTCCTTCCAAATCCAAGAAAGTTCCACCTCTTTTATATACTTTCCTATTCCCTATAAATCTGTCCCAAAAGTTTACAAACCTAACACCTTTTTCTTGCCATTTTAGCTCCAGTCTGTTATTGATTCCAACTGCCTTGCTAAGGGAGTAGTGGCTTACATTGGTTCTTGGCAGAAGTTCTATAAGAATGCCATTATCAGTTTTCTCACGGATGTTCTCTACAACATTCGTCAGGTTGGCTACAAGACCTTCTGTCTGTCCAGTTCTTCCATCTTTTATAAACAAGTTATCTCCCCCTTCCTGCACTATGATTACACTTTTTCTATTATTTACCTTGATTTTTATCACAGCCTCGGCTATCTTCTTCGCTCCTGCACCTGGGTAAGAATTAACTTTTCTCTTACTTTTACTTTTGGCCACAAAATTTTACCACTGATCTTATACTAACGAGTCTCCAATTAAGATAGTTTCCTCTTCTGTTTCCAAGAGCACAGCAAATCTATTCGTTGTGTTGATTCCTTTTGGGGGACAATCGTGTTTTCTGGCTACTATCACTCTTCTACCAACAGCTCTCTTGAATTCATTAGTTTTATCCTTTTAAACTTCTTTCTTTGTGCCTTGTCTAGTACTTGTTTCAGTTTCATTTCTGGTTCTGGTCTTTAGCAATTGTCCTCTAATCTCCACTATACTTTCTCCGTTTTCAACTATGTCGTTGTTTAATTCCTGTTTCTCTCTCTTAAGGTTTGTAACTTCTCTTTGTAGGTCTCTAATTTTCGTTTCCATCCTGTCTTCTCTTTTCTTGCCTTCGAGTTTGTTCTTTGTCAACTCCTTTACTTCCTTTGCTAATTCTTCCACTTCCCTCCTCAATTTAGCTATCTCCTGTTCTTGTTGACAGGAGAGACAGACACTGAGACTACTAGCTTTGATGCGCATGCCTCTTTGTAGTCTACGCACCACTTTTTTACACTGCATTTCGCACATGTGTACTTTAAGTTTAACTTTTCTTGGGTCATCTCTGTTTGTATCTTGGTTTTAATATTTCTATCTGAGCTTTCAATTCAGTATTCTTTCTATTGTAACCAGTTTAAAAGGGGGAAAAAAAAGATGGGGAGCGGTCGAGTACTCCCACAGTCGCCGCATCCGCTTATCCATAGACAGTTTTCCATAGTCCGTCGCCAGGATTCATTTTATCGCTGCCACAATAACATACGGTCTCCTGTTGTTAGACGATCCCAAACGTGTCGCAGCTCCCAACTGAGCAACACAATATCTATTTGTGACACTAGTGACTCTTTTATACTATAAAGAATTTCCACACACACACACACGCAGATAGAGAGAGAGAGAGAGAGAGAGAGAGAGAGAGAGAGAGAGAGAATTTCCATTTGTGACACAAGTGACTCGTCAAATAATTTCCAGAGAGAGAGAGAGAGAGAGAGAGAGAGAGAGAGAGAGAGAGAGAGAATATCTATTTGAGACACAAGTGACTTATTTATTCAACAAATAATTTCCAGGAGAGAGAGAGAGAGAGAGAGAGAGAGAGAGAGAGAGAAGAGGGAGAGAGATAGAGAAGGGGAGGAGGAGAGGAGAGAGAGAGAGAGAGAGAGAGAGAGAGATTATCTATTTGTGACTATTAAAGTAATTTCATTATAATTTTTTAATCATTCGGTCCAACCTTTTGATCTTATTTTAGTTAAAGTTTATTAATAAGCTAGTATCCTTTCTCGTATATTTAATCTGTCTTTGTTAGTTTGATGAACTCTGTAAGGGAGTCATTTGATTTTGCAGTTTTGCTTTGTTTTTCTTAGGCGTTTTGTTTACCACCTTCTCCCCCGGTATTAGTGAACTACTGAAGTGCCTTATTAACGATCGTTGTTTTTCTCTCTTATGAGCTGTGTTGACTCGAGTGGAAGGCTTGGTCGTAAGGGTGGTGCTGGTGATACTGATACGTGACAGAATTAGTGCGAGTTCCTCCTTACAGCCTGACCCCTTACCACTGAATTTCAGGTCACTTCTGCAGTTTTTGTAACATTTGGATCACGGCTTTTCTAATCCTTCACTGCCCTGTCTGTGGCCGCTGGTGTGTAGTCACCCGTGGCATTCTTCGCCAGCCACGCCCCTTCCCTCGTTCGTCGAAAGGATTCCGAACGAGTAGGCCCGTATCTACATAGAACGGTGCAGTTTGTGGCGTGCGAGGTCCGTTGACGTCCCGGATTCTTGGAGGCTACCACCCTCTGGGTTCCTGTGGTACTTTGGCTCACCTACAGGAATTGCAGCTTGACCAGGTTGACCCATTCATCAGCGTCAGTGAGTTCTTGGAACTCTTGGAGACCAGTAGGGCGGCCATCTACAGGTATGATTAGTTTTTATTGCTACTTAAGGCGATCGTGTATCGCTGTGTACTTGTAGATTTGCACGCCCCTGTTTGCAGTACGGTCTACTGGACCTTGTATGGCCTGTTGAGATGTTCTAGCAAGCCTCTCGTGATTATTCCTTATTTTGAATTTGTAAGATTATTAATTTTCATTTTTTATTGTTTAATTGAAAGTTTCTAGATTATTATAATTATATTCTTAATAGCATATATCCTGGTTACTAGATTAAATTTTAAGTGTAATTTATTTTGTATGTGTTAGGTAAGAGTATTATTAAGTTTCTCCTTTTTTTTTTCTCGTGCTTCCTTCTTGGTTTTTTTATAGGTTAGTTTTATCTGGCCAGTGAATTGGAAGGTTCCTATCTGAAGTCATAACATTTAAAAATTTCCTATTTCTTGGTTTAGGGTTTAGTTTCGCTGTAGGTGATCTTTTGAAGATCTTAAGGTTGGTTTTCCCTTGATTTATATATTCATTTAAACTATTACATTTATCAACCATTACCTTTTCTTTTGTATAAATAAATATCATAACTTTTGTTGAGGTGTTTGTTCTTTTGTTCCTAAGTTGCTGTGTTACATTTTTACTGACCGCAAATTCTGAGTTATGATAAGAACCCTTGAAATTACGGTCGTAACAGTGACACGAGTGACGCATTTATTCAACAAAGAATTTCCACAGAGAGAGAGAGAGAGAGAGAGAGGGGCGGCTGTATCTCAACCAGTAGTACAGAGTTTGCTAGAAATCCTTCTATCTAGAAATAATTCTTAGTAGGTTGACAGTAATTCTGAGGTCCACACCAAGCCTCTCAAGCCTTTTATCACTTTACTTCAAAATAATTACTGCAGCTTTTGGCTAAAGGCACGTGCTGGGATATGTACAGCCTAATCTAAACGAATAAAGCGACCTACTTTGGGGATGTGCCCTCGTTATATAATATATATATATATATATATATATATATATATATATATATATAGCAAGGACTAAAGCCTTTAAAACTTTCCAGCATAAATGAAATCCCGATGTGATGGATGACTCAGCGCAGATCACGCGCTGTCCTCCTAGGACACCTGCAGGAAGGACTCGTCCGAACCAACAGGGAGCTCAAGGACACGTCCTGGAAGGATCCTGCGTATATACCGCTCATCCGAAAGGAATCCATTGCAAGAGGATGTCCTGTGGCGATGGACCGCCATGACGCTAGCTCAATACTGATGATGTCTTCGGTACATTGTATACTACCTTTTCTGGCTCCTATAGGAGACATGAAGCGTGTTTCTTACTTTATTTGAACACTTTTAAATTCTTTCATATTGAATTTGATGATATTCAAGTAACACCTATACTATTTTCACATATCTATGATCGTTTTCCACTTTAAACCACAAAACATCTTTTTGTAAGACCTACTTGTGAATGAGATCTTGCAATTAAGATCACAAGAAGTCTTGCGCCTTCCAAACTGCTGACGAACCCTCTATATACCCATTACTGACTAATCTATAATAAGTTAAAAAAATGCGCCGAAGCTTCTTTGGCGAAATCGAGTTTTCTGTTTAGCGTATAATGCTGTATGAACAGCGGCCTATTGAAACTTTCAGCCGCGGCCAGGTGGTAGCCTGTCCTATAGCGTCGCCAGACGCACGATCATGGCTGGCTAACTTTAACCTTAAATTAAATCAAATCTACTAAGGCTAGAGGGCTGCAATTTGTTATGTTTGATGATTGAACGGTGGATGATGAACATCCCAATCTGCAGCCCTCTAGCCTTGATAGTTTTCAAGATCTGAGGGCGGACGGTGAGACAATGACATCTCAATAGGGAGGAGGGGGAGGAGAGGCGGAGCTTTTTAATACTGTTGCGTTCGTCTGCCTTTCTGGCTAATCGAGTTTTTCCCTCTTGGTTCGAGGACAAGTGTCTTTATTCTTTACAATTAGTGATTCATGATACTCTTATAAATTACGGCACTGGGTGTAATACACTATAGCAAAATCTCGTACTGATACGAGTGTTCGTTATAAAGTTATTTCCAAAAAAAAAAAAATTCTTGCACTGTCTGTGAAACCCATAGTAGGCTCCTTGATTTAGATATTGTGACGACATCTTTTGCACAAGCCACAAACTGAACAATTACTAAAAATGCATTTTTCTTACAACCGAACAATCTGGTGCCTTCCATGAACTATATGTATGAAGAGAAAAAGATTGTTTTACATGTAAATGGGCAGCGTACTCCTAGTGGCTTAAGCGTCCTGTTTATTAATAACCCTTTAGATCATGATCATAATTTAATGAAATTATAATGAAAAAATGAAAATGGGTTACTTTTTCTTCCAGCCAGCCCTGCATTTCTACTAAGAATTTTTGAGCATCCCAAAGCTGAAGTCTCATCATTATTTTATTGAACATGTATTACAGAAAGCGTCACACACATTTTATCAAGAAGTCGAGATTTGCCCGTTTGACATTCAAGTGACCTTTTCAACAATCTTCAGCTTCGTAAGAATCTTCATACCAAAGACGTGTTTCGTTTTTCAAACACTCACGGCTGCATTGACCAAATTCCCTGCAAGGACTGTAACTACGTATAACGGCTTCTATGTCAGATAATCTAGGAAAGGACTGACAACTAAGATTACAGAACATCGCGTGAGGGCAGGAAAAATTTCAACATTATTTTTACACGTCAATTACTATAATCACAGAATTCTCTTGGATGGGTTTTAGGTTCTTTCATAAAATATCAATTTAACTAAAAGAAATAACTGTGAATCTGCATTCATTAAATATGATGATGACCAACCTTGCGTCAGTTAAAGGTCACACACAATAACATAATATATATATATATTTATATATATATATATATATATATATATATATATATATATATATAATGATAGTATTTTATCGTCTAAGAATTTAAAGTTTGCCTCTGCATGATCGTTCTCTCTCTCTCTCTCCATATATATATATATATATATATATATATATATATATATATATATATATATATTATATGTATGTATGTATATATATATACTCTATATATATATATAATATATATATATATATATATATATATATATATATAATATATATAAACTCTGTCATAGGGCCAACAAATAGCATTATACTATTTAAACCTGAGAAAAATGACGATGGCGCATAATGCTTTGAAGAACCGCTTCAGCCTCAGCTGGACCCCAGCAGTTCCGGCGAAAAGACCGAATCTCTCAGTGGAACGTTCTGAAGGGTTCAATAAAGGCGCCTTCCTGGTCGAGACCCACCCCAGCCAAAGAATTTCCGTGCTTGGGCGCCTCCCTTTTTTTTTTTTTGAGAGAGAGTCCCATCCACCGCGCCCTTCATTCCAACCCCCAATCCCTTCCTTTGGCAAAATAACCGCCACCCTTTCACAAGTTTGCTCCTCACAGACTCTCTCTCTCGCCTCTCCCAGACAGCCTGAGGTGAGTCCCCCAAGTTTCAGTAATGGCCAGGGAAGTTTACGTATTGAGTTGAATTGAATATATGCCAAAGTCCAAGCACTGGGACCTATGAGGCTATTCAGCGCTGAAATTGACAATAAAAGTGTTGAAAGCTGTAGTAACAGGATAGAGTTTTCAGCCCTTTTACTGTCAATTTCCGTTTCAGCGCTGAATGATGTTATAGGTCCCCAGTTCTTGGCCTTTGGCCTAAATTCTATATTCAATTCAGTTCAATACGCAAGCTTCCCTGACCATTAATGAAACTTGGGCCACATCTCAAGAGACTGTGGAGAGCAAACTTGTGCAAGGGTGGGGATCGGGGATCGGAGGCGCTGGCCGTGTGCTGATTTGCGGTATATATACCTTTTCAAAAAATGACCAAATTCAACGTTAAATTTACTGACTGGGAGACCGGCAGTGTATCACCTATCTATTGACAGACCAGATTCAATTGACCTCTACTTTAACGATCGACAAAACAACGATTAAATCAACCAATTGTTTCGTGACATTGAGTGGTGGCCACCCACCTACACAAGACCAAACCGAAGAGGTTCGTGACAATTTTGACATTTTCAACCACCAAAATGACTTCTTACCGACTGCTGCTCATTTTGGAGTCCATGACCAGTGCGATTACAATAATAACAATACACTTCGCAACGTGAATGCTTTATTTATAATATAAAGCAAATCTGTAAGTCTAAAACCAAGAAGCCTTCCCCAACACTCATTTTCAGCTGCAAGTATTTAAAAGATATAAATCAACGTAAGCTCTTTGGACACTAATGCTGCAATCACAAACAATATTGTTTTTAACGAAATTCTTTTTCGGTTACGATGCGCCACATTTGATTGACATGCACTTCGGATAAGCTATTTCCGAGACAATAACATCACCAACGCTGCTTTATCAATAAATGTCTTGCCGACGTTTCCAAAGGCCATTGAAATCATCCAGAAGTGACCTCAACGGAACACCAAATTTACAACCTACACGACACATGACCTTCCAAGAGCAATATCATCGTGCTGAGCGAATGAGAATGCGGTAAGCACTGGCATGCACCACAACGACGTTCTCACAAAATATAAGTATGACGTCATGTATGCCAAAGGATTAAGAAAGCGATGGGGGCAAGGGATAGGGAGTGCTGTACCCACCCACCTCCTGGCGCCCCCACCCCCCACATCCTTCCAGTTGACTTGGGAAAAACCGGTTTCTGCTTTGATGCGGGTCATTCAGGACACGTGACTCCTCGCGCCTGACTCACAATGGGAGAAGAACTTTGAGAACTTTGAATCTTAACAGTAACAATAACACTCATCAACCCATAAATTACATCATGAACTGAAGTAGCGGATAATAGTGATATAGACAGGTTACAGGAAAGTAGCAGCAAGTCACAATATGCCCATTAACATTCTGGAGGTACGAAAACTCATTGTGTTGGTCTTTTGGATCGCACTTTATATATATATATGTAAGTGTTTACATAATAAAAATATGGAATGTTAGTCCATATATATAAAAGTCTAAAACTAAAGAGGTCAACCAGATTGCTTGCAGGAATGTGATCAGACTAGAGACGCTAAAGATGACGTATACAATAAGTATGTAAGCTAAGATAACATGCCGTCACCTGTAGTCATTCAATTGTTTATAAACATTAGTCCAAGCTCCCTGCTTGAGACAACTACCCCGACCTATTATTCAAACGGCCTACGTGATCTGTAGCGTGTCTCATTCGATTGTGTGTTCGTATGAAACTATGTCATCTGATAGTATGTTCATATGTTCGAACTACTGTCTGTTCCTTCATAACTTGTAACAGAGATGGTAGACGGGCAGAACAGAGTTAGCTATCGTCATTAGAAGACCTGTACCTCTTTACCTAAGCTTTATCATGTAGAGGAAATAGGAATAGGTTAGCCATCATCATTGGCAGAAGCGATCAAGCTATCGTCATAGAAGACTTGTACGATCATACCTGATCTTCATCATGTAAAACTTCAGAAGAATATACTATTTTTATACCTTGTGTTTTCTACAAGAACCTCACCGAACCATGAGTTTAACACATCGTCGTAAAGATAATACCGACTTCGTAAGTGATCTACAAAACCCCAGACACTCCATTGAAGATGGAAGTGCAATACCAACCGACTTAGCGTATAGATTATCGCTAGTCTAACATTACTTCATAGGGCGCCTTATCATACAAGGCACAAGCCCTAATAATTTGGTGGCAGCTGACCAGAAGAACTCTACAACGTCCTACGAAGAAAAAACAGAATAATAAATCATGAAGTCAACGACGACGAAAGCAGCAGATTCTTCAAGCAACATAGTATCAGTGAGCGACTTCAGAAAACAACAAGAACTCTTTAACGACGACGAAAGCAAGAGATTCTTCAAGCAACTTAGTATCATCATTAGTGAATAACTTCAAGAAACAAAACCGACGTGTCCTTTTTCCTACGACAACGCAAGCTTCGTCTCTCATTAGAATCATTCAAGAAAACATCGTTAGTGAGCGTTTCCGGCACTCCAAGAAACAAACCGAACGCGTCTGCAGCATCGGATCTTTCAAGGGCTCGAATCATCGAAACAACGCGCACGGGGGAAACTGAAGCCAAACCAGGTCATCCGCTAAATAGAGAAGGAGGACCAAGGACCGTGTGTCGTTATCGGAACACCGTGACTTCCCACAAAAGCAAGCTAAGTACAATTTTTTATTCATTTGGAGTAACTTGAGTGTTTCCTTTGCAGGTCGAATTTCGTTATTCCTGTGGCTGAAGTTACGAGACATTCTTAATCTTACTTTTTTACAGAAATTATCAACATCATTGAGATTTCGCTACTGCGAGTTTTTATCTTTGAGTGTCTGTTTCCAGAAGTTCTACTGAAATATCATAATCATATACTATGTTAATTTTATCATTTTGGGTGATTATTAATCCCTTACGTAACAAATCATATTAAACAGTGAATATGCGTTTACGCAGTGGACGTCTGTATTTATACAGATGCATGGATAGGGTCGTTAAGCACCGTAGTGATTAGAAAACACACGAAAAACAAGTGGAACACCCGTACAAATCTATATAAATTAGAGGTAACACTATTTCGGGTCATGACAATAAATGCTCCTTTGCAAAGTCCCGATCGCAGTTTTAGCCTTGAGTTTTTTGAGTTATATAAAATATCGAACCTCAATGACTCAACTCAACTTTAAAAATATGGCTGGATTGCAAGGAATAACATGTCTGTAAAAAACTTTCATCAGGCTAAATGCGCTGACCAGGATCCCTCACTATTTCAAATTTTAGCAAAGAATGAAGTACAAACAGTTAATATTGAATGCAGTAGTGATAACTTGTCTTATTAGTAATCGCTCAGTTCCTAATAGTTCGTCATTCATTGCTTTATACGTAACCAGCAACATAATGCTAAAAACACACAATACGTTGCCGATGGTAATAAAGAGAAATATTACAAAAAGAAATAGAAACAGTAGCCCGTTCAGAATCAAACAAGCAAACTCGGTGACTGTGTCACCTAGTCAAGCGGTCAAGGTCAGTCAAAAACTGCCGAAGTTTTCAAAGCAAAGCAAATTCCACACAATAAGCGACTCTAGCAGAGTGGGGAAAAGCGATACCGATATCTTTTTGAATTAAAAGGATTTTTTCCTATGAAACACACGACCGTATAAAGTAATCAGAGCAGGTTTTCGTTTCTTTTTAATACATAAGTTATAATAAATACTGGTGGATTAAGCCCAACTGTACGCGCCGTAAAATTAGAATATCTTGTTTTATTTCTTTAATACACGTAATATCTTGTATTTACGGACTCACCGTCTGTTGTTCGAACTTCCCTAATGAGAAGTCCGGATAAGCGAGCGTTTACAGATACCTCTATAGTTATAAAAAACGTTGATCTGTATGTAGTGTAATTGTAAGATCCATCTATGGGTATACAAAATATTATCTTACATCCTGCAATAAAGGCGTGTTTATCAAAAGGAAATCCTATAAACCTTCAAACATATTAAAATCCGTTTGAACAAAAATGAGACAGTTAATCAAATAATAACTTATATAAAGGAACTATACATTTGTCTCATAAATCGTAACATTGTTCAAATGACCCAACAGAATTCTCCCACAACCACAGTCGCACTTTGCACGCAAAAATTTCGAGAAACATGCACCCTCGAATGTCTTAGTGCGTGTAAAAAGACTTTGCTGGGAAATGAAATTTTAATCCTTCCCGACACTCTGAAATATAACGATTTCCGCGAACAAAGCCCTAAAAGTATACATATCGTGGATACGGAAGTTATAAATATCGCATTTTTTATTGTTGCTAATTTTTAATCACGCCCAACCAGTCGTGGATGAATCTCTCTGATAATCTATCTAAAGTAATATCCGTAAAGTCATTCAAGCAGAGGTGATTCAGCAGAAATTTTTTTTTTATCTTTTACCTGAATACCAGGAAGTTTCTCCACTGGCGAGTGATCTCTGGAAAAAACGGATGTAATTTAACACAAAATACGGTCTAAGGACAAACATAAAGCTATATACGTACCTTCGTGTAGACTCTCAATGAAATTTCAAAATAGAGATAAATGACGAAGTTGAAAAATGTTAGTAATAGGAGTCATTAGGAAATCAAATAAGCCCACCATATAATTTTCCCTCAAATGTCATGCCATAAAAGATCGGACTTGGCGTATCTGCGTAGATTTTCTGTCGCTTAAACAAGGAAACGACTCCCGATAGTTTCCAGTGCGATGTACCGACGACATCTTATCTCTGATAGGTTAGAATAAATTTTTTTTCACCAACTTGGACGTACTTAAAAGCTTTTACCAGATACCATTACCTAAGTGATTGTACCTCATACACCGTTTTCAGCACACTCAAGGGACATTATCAATTTTTTACGTATGCCTCCGGCTTACGTTGCGCCCCAATTACAAATATAGTGTTTGGAGATTTTAGGGGATAACCTACATGCCTATATGGATGATCTTGTAATCTTTTCTAATACCTTAGAAGTACATTCACATAAAGTAGAGCTAGTGCTACAGAGACAAAGACAAATAATCTCAGAGTAAAATATCTAAATGTGAGTTTTTTAAAAACCGAACATGTTTATCTAGGTTTTATGTGTCTGGTCAAGGTCTTAAAAGTAGTCCATGGTAAAGGTGTCGGCTATTCATAACTTTACGGTACTTATTAACGTAAAAGGGGGATACAGCACTTTTGCGCTGTAGTGGGTATTACAATCGTATGTAAATATGTAACTCTTCAATCATGACAGCTCCTTTAACAGATCTTACGAAGAAGAGCGTAGATTTATTATGGTCTGAAAAGCATCAACAGGCGTTCGATATCTTAAAAGCGGAATAATGCAGCTTACCTAACTTAAAAATCCCTGATTTAAATAAGGAATTTTTTTTTTATTGCAACAGACGCCTCAGACCAAGGGGTAAGAGGGATACTACTTCAGTAATATGATAAACAGTTCTTCCCTATAGCTTTTTATTCACGTAAACTAAAGCCCTCTGAAAGTAAATATGCAGTAATAGGCAAGGAAGGGCTAGGTATCTTTAACACTAGTACATTTTAAGTTCATAATCTATGGCTATCCTGATAAGTCCTTACTGAACATGAGTCCTTTACCGAGTTTTTCAAAGGCTTTAATCACAGTCCAAAAGGAACTCGGTGACAAATGATCATTCAGGTCTTTGGAGCCAAGATAAGATATCTACCTGGGAAAGCAATTATCATAGCTGACGCATTATCCCGCAATCCCGCATCATACTGCAAAGAACCATTAATTAGACTAAAAGATATAGAAACATCCGTACCTATTGTTAAAACCGTATCTAAACAAGAAAATTCCTTAACCCAAGAGATCGCGAGCATTGAATATCTGGGTCGGAGCGCAGAACTGTTACAAACTGAACAAAGCAAGCGTCAACAGACATAACCCAAACAATAAACACTTCGAACGGAAACAGAGTCAGCAGCAATAAACACCAAACAATAAAAACACTTCGAAACGGAAACAGGGTCAGTGCGGCTACGGCAAAAAAAAACAATAAACACTTCGAGCAGAAACCCTAAAGCAAAAGTACATTTAAAGTATGTGTATCAAATAATGTAATCAAATGTAATATTATATGTAGGTCTGTGACGAGGAAAACCCGAAGAACACAGCAGATGACTAACGACCAGGTAGTAGTAATAATCTTTCTCATACCAATCGTCATAAACTGGTTGCATTCCGTCATCCAGGGTTTTTCCCTCCTTTTTCACAGAAAGCCAAATCACTGTTTTCTGGCCTACAATGCTTACAGATATAAAAAAGCACATAACTAATTGTAACACGTGTCATGAAAACAAGGGATACACTAAGACACCTGTCAGTTAAGGGCCTATCCTGTGCCAAATCAATCCTTGAAAGAATATACGTAGAATTATTAACAGAATTACGAGTCTGACAGAGGGAATAAACACTTCTTAGTGTTAATAGTTCCTTGACACGTTATATAGAATTAATAGCACTAAAACAAACACCGCAATTGAGTGCGTTACGAATATTTATGAGTGCTAAATCAGTAAATATGGAATTCAACACATAATAATCTGTGACTCGGGTGGTGTAAATCAATAATAATCTCCTTAACACGTGGTGTGAATTCCTTTCCATTAAGAAAACCAATAATATATTTTATCACCCAGAGTCAATCGGTTTGGTAGAATAACGGATAATTAAATAGGAAGTGTCAATGTCTTACGAGTTACAACTCGTGATGTTGGATCCGAACTGGATTATAGCGGTTCTAGCGGTTTTAAATACCTTTATCATATATATCTTGTATCTATAGAATTGATGCCGCAAGTAGCCTTATACGGTTACGTCGCTAGAACACTTTTCCACATATTCAAGCCAACCATTAATTTATCAAATATATATAAAAAAAAATATATAAATAAATAAATATAAATATAAAAAAATAAATAAATATGGATACAAGTGGAGTCAATATAATACACTCGTAAGAAGTCGGAAGGGTTACAAATTATAATAAAAAAGGAATCACGATAATATCAATAAGCGAAAACGTAACCATTAAATATCCAAATATATATGCGTAAAGATTTGAACTCTAACTTAACGCTTTAGTAATGACAAATAAGCTAAAAGTTCAAACACATATCCAAAATCTACTGACATATTGTCTGTCCCGGTGATTTTATATTCGTAGTCAATGAAAAAAAAAAAAAAAAAAAAAAAAAAGAAATTAAATAAATAAATAAAGAAAAATAATAATAAATAAAATAAAAAAAAAAAATAAAATAAAATAAAAGAGATTTTAAAGTCAGGAAGTCTAGAAGTGAAAATGTTATCTATGGAATAATCCTATATGAATCTTATACAGGGCTAATATATATAGAATTTGTATGGAA
Source organism: Macrobrachium nipponense (assembly GCF_015104395.2). Taxonomy (NCBI): domain Eukaryota; kingdom Metazoa; phylum Arthropoda; class Malacostraca; order Decapoda; family Palaemonidae; genus Macrobrachium; species Macrobrachium nipponense. The sequence continues at coordinate 73,247,550 of NC_087208.1, read as the reverse complement.
ACCTTTTTCATATAGTTTGAATAAGGAATATTTATTTAACATAATGCCAACATGAAACTAATATATTGTTCATTTTGGTACTGTTGTTTTTTTTTTTTTTTTCAGACATTCTTCTCATGCGGGTGGAGAATTAAAACACTAAAATATCATTTGAAAATACTAAAGTCGTATCTCTTACAGCAAGTAACGTAACTCTTAGCTGGCTGAGAGCAATCTCCTGCCAAGTGACGACGTCAACATTGCCGTATCAGCATTTGTTCCTTTTAACCTCAATAATCTGCGTACACAGGCTTCATCTGTGTGTCGTCTCTGCTTGCAAAAGCAGATTGACTGGAGAAAGGAATGCTTAGTTCATGAACTTCACATGTGGTTCATAGGTCACATGACAGGCCACATAACATAGTCTTATCCGTGTGTGTAATGCAATTAGTTAAGGACTTGTAATCATTTTAAAATTAATGAACAATATAAGCAAATAGAATTTCTATAACAACAAAATGAATTAATTTTTTTTTTTTTTTTTTTCTGAACCTCATAGACAAAATGAATTAATTTTTTTTTCTGAACCTCATAGACATTTAGAAGTATCAAGATATGTATATATGAAATATTTACTTGCAACATTAGCCTATTACAATTCAAGTAAAACATTCATGGGAAAATGTCACATTTTCTTGAAAACCCCAAAGTTTATATAGAAATTAGTTACATAGTGGGTTTTTCGTTGCATCTCCTACCTATTAATAATGTTTTAATAGTTAACCTCAGACGATGCGCACGAGAAAATTGAATATGAAACTTTTGTTAGGGCACATAGAATCATGATTAATCTTCTCTTTGACTCTTATGTTGCCTGGCAATCTTACAATTAGCTCCGTTTTCCACTTCTTTGTCTAGTAAACTTACTACCAGTAATATCGAATTTTCTTTGAGATTCGTAATGATATCTATTTATTTTTTATAATTATGGATATTTTTACAAGTCATCATTGACCTGGATAGGTTCACTCATTGTTAATGCCATGGATAAAAAGTTTGTACAGCGGACTCTTCTGAATTCCAAAATATCAGCGAATTCATGTGGGTTAAGTCTGTTCTAAATGGCTCTCTCCCCTCCCCTGTATTTGGATGTCGTCTGAATTTACTTTGCCCTTGTGACAAGTATAATTTCACTTGCAGGCTGATTAGTGGAACCTGGTTACAGTATCCTGCAGTACGAGAGTTTCACATCGCAACTTCAAAAAATCGTTCGTCGCAGCGGACGACTACAGTCAAGTAACAACCGCCTACAATGTGAAAGGAATTTCATGGACTTCTTCGACCGACACCGTATCTCGTCGTTAATCTCGTTTTCATGCGGAACGCTCCAGCGGCTGTCGGAATTCGACTACAAAAAGGGACATACTTCCGACAATTACGACCCGAAGGATATTCAACTCGACTTTGCTGGCGAAGGACTCGTGCTGGGGATGTTTTTTTATTCATCGCGAACGTAATCGTGTAGCTTAGGATGCAGAGAATAAGTATGAGCGCAAAAATAGAACGTTGGACCCGCCCAGGCAAATTTTCCCCTTGTTTTAACCATTGAAAAGGCCGTTTCAATTGGCTATAGGTGGTTGTCTGGAACTGTGTAATGGACGAAAAGTTGTTCGAACGCTAGTTAAAAGTGAAGTAGTATAACCTCGGTCATGTATCCTATATATATAAAGTATCATGTATCCTATATATAAATGATCATAAATAACAGAATCGAAATATATTTTTTGCGTGTACGCAATAGGAATCTCTTATATATAATTGATCATAAATAACAGAGTCGAAATATATCTTTGCGTGTACGCAATAGGAATCTATTTAAAGTGCACATATATTAATCATAATTATATGGAATCCAATATACATATGTATAAACAAATCAGGTAGCCTATAATCAATCTGTTACCTTATATCTTACCATTATCTGCAGTTATTTATGAGTTAATATATGAATTATGAATCAGATATATAACAGTTAGCATAAACATTACTAATTTTTATCAATTCATATATGAAATTTTTTATCATTAAATATGATTTTTTATCATGTTAATCTTCATTCTATGCAATTATCAGAGTACATTAGTATTTTCTGTAGCATAAGTATCTAAAGAGATGAAGTGAAAAACTGTATCATTATATATCATGTGATTCACTATTATTTTACCAATATTCATTGTTTTATATTTTATTACTTGAATCAATTCATGTACACCATGAATTTTTATTTTACTTACTATAATATATATATTATATATATATTCACATAGTGTCTGTATCACACTCCTATAAGTCAAATGCAAGTCAAGTTTGAGTAATATTCAGTAGTTGGTTTTGGTAGCTGACCGAGCTAATGTAAGTGTTTACATAATAAAAATATGGAATGTTAGTCCATATATATAAAAGTCTAAAACTAAAGAGGTCAACCAGATTGCTTGCAGGAATGTGATCAGACTAGAGACGCTAAAGATGACGTATACAATAAGTATGTAAGCTAAGATAACATGCCGTCACCTGTAGTCATTCAATTGTTTATAAACATTAGTCCAAGCTCCCTGCTTGAGACAACTACCCGACCTTATTTATTCAAACGGCCTACGTGATCTGTAGCGTGTCTCATTCGATTGTGTGTTCGTATGAAACTATGTCATCTGATAGTATGTTCATATGTTCGAACTACTGTCTGTTCCTTCATAACTTGTAACAGAGATGTATGACGGGCAGAACAGAGTTTGCTATCGTCATTAGAAGACCTGTACCTCTTTACCTAAGCTTTATCATGTAGAGGAATAGGATTAGCCATCATCATTGGCAGAAGCGATCAAGCTATCGTCATAGAAGACTTGTACGATCATACCTGATCTTCATCATGTAAAACTTCAGAAGAATATACTATTTTATACCTTGTGTTTTCTACAAGAACCTCACCGAACCATGAGTTTAAATAACACATCGTCGTAAAGATAATACCGACTTCGTAAGTGATCTACAAAACCCCAGACACTCCATTGAAGATGGAAGTGCAATACCAACCGACTTAGCGTATAGATTATCGCTAGTCTAACATTACTTCATAGGGCGCCTTATCATACAAGGCACAAGCCCTAATATATATATATATATATATATATATATATATATATATATATATATATATATATATATAGTATATATATTAAATCTTATATATAAAATTGATGGTCAGACTATGTATTTATGTATATTCGCCACAGACGGCGAAACTACTGGACCGAAGTGAACCAAACTCGGACCATATATTATGCAGATTCTATGGGGGGGGGGGGGGGATGGTGTTAACCGGGCATCGTTTTGATCCGGATATCCGGCCAGGCTAACTTCTTAATTATCATTCGTAGAGAAAAACGAAATTGTAATTCTGTTAGAACTTTTCGCGAGGCTTCCAAACAGGCCCTTACTTTTCTTCTACAATGAAATTTTACGATGATATTACTGTTCAAACAATGCCGGCCTGCAGTTGCTCGCCGCTAAGCGCTAGTCGGCAGAGCCGTATACTTATATGTATCATTTATATACTACATATAAACATACATAATGAGACTAATAAGTGTATGTGAGTTTATTTAAGTTGAGTTAATGGTATTTATCGCTTAAGACTGTTTTCTGCTCAAACATTTTCATTCGTCCGTATAACTTCCTTCCTAAGGGAACAGAAACATTGTATATATTCCTCTTCTTACTGTCGACAGCGATTTCTTCAAGACTCCTAAGGGATTCACAAATGTGCTGTTCTTATACCAGCATTATACAAGCAAAAACTCTTGTTCCGTAAAATAAACGATTGGACATTTGCCTATTAATTCGCCAGATGCTGATGTTTCATTTGAAAACACAAATTATGTCATTAAAACATTGATTTTTCATTGGTCCTGCGAGTTACTCCCGATCCAGAGGTCGATGCCGGGAGATGGAAGACCGTCATGCTTTCTTGGCAGCCTCATGATGTTATTCCCCTGGCTATATGGGTATGAGCGCTTCTTGCCCAGAGAATGGGCATGGACGCAGTTCCGTGCATCTTGGACTGCCTGATCAGGAAAGAAGTCTGGCCTCCCGGTAGCTACTCCTTCCATGGCACGTAGTTGTTCATCCTGAACACACAAGACGCACTCATGGGTTCTGGATGTCCCGTGAAAATCCTCCATTTTACGATAATTGTACTGTGCCCCTGACTGAGATATTTGCTGCTCGAATGTCCCTCCCAGCCTCGGGAATTTGAGACATAGGTTTCTGTCATTCTCGGTGAGGATTGTACTATAGAACAGTTATATATCTTTATGTGGGTGGCGGCCCTACTCAACAAAATTTAAATTATACATATAAATTATATTTAAGTCCTCTGTTTAAATTTATTACGTCGTCAGTAACCTAGATGTTGCGACGCCAGTTTTAATAGACATAATCAATCAATCCTGGCTTCCAAGGACGTCCTGAACTCTTCTGGAAGAGGGAAGATTAACATCGGTGTCCGGTCGCTGTCGATGGAGGCTCACGGCCTCGGCGATCTGGAGCACTTTAAATCTATAGGCTCCCTATGAATTTCTGTTGTGCGCCCTCCAGTAGGTACCGACCGGAGGGAATAACACTGGTAATGCGAGCTTGCACAAGTCTTCACAATGTCAACGCAACACTTGCTCTGACTTTCACATATCCCTTCAGAACACAAATTTGCTGCGTACAACGTTGGGGAAGTCTACATCTGAACCTGCCTGGTGGCAAGGGGACGGCCGACAAAATTCGTTGATGCTAGGGAGGGACAGGTACTAAAGTTGACAAATATGACTATCCTTTCCCCATACATGTTTACTACCTTCTCTAAAATTTAAACATTCACAAATTTCTTTTGAAGTTATAAATTCAAGTTTATGAATGCCTTTACTGATATTTATATTCTGACAATAACTTTCTTTTATGACATTAGAGTCGATAATATTTATTACCAGTGCCTTATTAGAATCAGCTCTTCTTTGCCTCTGCCCCGTTGATTATATGATTGTTCTCACTAACGTGCACAAATTCCACTGTTCATCTATGTATATCTTATAAATTTTTTATGCTGTTTGTTGATAATAACTCATCAAAACTCACAACGGTACCTTCTGCCAATCTGCCCCAGGTTCTATCGCTGTGTAAAAGACTGTAAATGGAGTGGATGGGGGCCTGCCCTTTTTGGATTCCCTAATACACAGAGCTAGTAACTGGTTCAAATACAGTATTTACAGAAAACGTCTCGACAGGCTTTAATTTTCCGAAGGAAACTATCCACTGTTACCATCCAAGCGCACATAATTCACCCAAATGAAGGACACGAGCATCCGGTACCGGTGTGGTAAAATCAGTCGGGCAACTTTAAGACACAAATAGTTCCGAAGAAAAAGTGTCTGCTGAGAGCACGAGCCTTATTCAAGCCCTTAAACACTGAAAAGACGAGCCTGCGTACATAATCGTCATTCAGGATTACTAGTGACCCAGAGGAAACCTGTCCAATGGGAACACCATCAAGAGGAAAACAAAAGAATCCCGCAGGATCTCTACCGAGAAGAAAATCATAAGTAAAATATGCGCCATATGCTGTATGAAACACTCATCCACGGTCCATGAAACATCCAGCCACGGCCAGGTAGTGGCGTGTATTTTTGGCACGTATAGCGGTGCCAGACGCACGCTTATGACAAACTTTAACCTTAACATAAAAAATAATGACGCTAGAGGGCTGCAATTTGGTATGTTTGAGGATTGGAGTGTGGATGGTCAACATACCAATTTGCAGCCATCTAGCCTCAGTAGTTTTTAAGATCTGGGGGCGGAGAGAAAGAGTGCGGACAGACAGACAAGTAGTCATCTCGATAGTTTCCTTTTATGGAAAACTAAAATCGCAATCACTCTCCCAGAAAAGATGAAAGGTTGGTGTTCACACACAGGCTCAGGGATAAGGCGTAAGATTTGAAGACCGAAACAAACGCTACCATACACGCGTACATACAGCCTAGTAAGACAAATATAAAACGACAAAGAAAGGGTTTAAACCAGTAAGGGGAGACGAACAGAATAGAGACTGTAATGTATAGCAAACAAGTGGGACTCAGAAAGCTCTCTTCTTTTCTGGGCTCAGCCCGTGTCGCTACGTGAAATGTCCCTTTAGCACAAATTTTCGTCAAAATCCCTTTTTCAGTCGCTGGACTCTGTGGTTCTCGTGTGAGTGATGGAAGTCCGAACTACCCGGACGGAGTTCACTCTGGAACTACCCAAACGTTTTGTCGCGTTTCAACGGAGATTTTCGCATTCACGATTGATCCCTGATCCCCTCCATCTGCCGAGAGCAACCAGGTTCGCTGAGCAGCAGCACCAATATGCAGTCCTTGTGGGCCTCGCTGTGGAACGTCTCGGCTCCAGAAGTCCTTTATTCCTCACACCATTGGACTCTGGAGCAGCCTCACACATGATGTCGTGCAATTGGAACTTCGGAAGTTGAAGAAAAAATACAACGGATTACTACCCTAGTACTATTCTTCTTGCATTTTAATACATTTTTATCTAATTATTATTATAATTTCTTTTAATAAGTGGGATCTCTTCTCTCTGTATTTCCCTTTACTTCCTCTTGCTTTTTCCTAATGAGCACCATATTCTTTGGCAGCCTGAATTTAAATTGAATGGAGCCTGTGGGCTTCTTCTATGTGAATAAGTTTCATTTACTGAATAATAATAATAATAATAATAATAATAATAATAATAATAATAATAACAACAATTATGCGCTAATTCCCAAAGAAAAGCAGAACTCAGTGCCACGCCAATGGTTATATACTGGTGAGATTCATGAGGACTAAACGTTTCAAGTGAGCACGTTTCGTTCCGTCTTTATAAGAACTTGAAATCAACGGCGTTTCTCATCTTCCCTGATGACGATACAAGCCAAGACTACTGCTGCTGCTGAACCACACGGGTAGGCGTCAAGTTTCCAAGATGAGTCCGTTTCATCGGTCGGAGAGAGAAAAGGCGTTCCACTGACAGACAAATGGCTGAAGAAGAGAACAAACAAGCAAAAGCGACATCATCAACCTTACACGCACGCAGACGAGGGGAAGTGGTATTTTTATGGAGGTGGCGTTAGTTTTGGGCGGTTTTATCAGCTGTCAATTTCACATTATTTGCTCACTTCCGACTCTTTCGCGTACTATCACAAATACTGAAATCTGTGTTTATGTACACTAAATGTATACAATCATATATATATATACTATATATATATATATATATATATATATCTATATATATATATATATATATATATATATATATAGATATATATATATATATATATATATATATATATATATATATATATATATATCTATCTATCTATATATATATATATATATATATATATATATATCTATACTATATATATATATCTATATATATATATATATAGATATATATATATATAGATATATATATATGTATACATCATATGTATACATATATATATCTCTATATATATATATATATATTATATATACGATGTATATGTTTTCTATACATTTAGTATACATAAACAATTTCAATATATTTATATATACATATATATATATATATATATATATATATATATATATCACACCTAAATGAGTGAAAGAAGAATCACATTTCATCAAATCAATCTCCAAATACTATAAGAAGCTAACCTCTCCCATTATATTTAATGACAAGAAACTACTCACTTTTTCTCAAAAAAAAAAAACCTACGATTTCTGTTCTGAATGAAGGTCTTGAAGGCCTAACCAGTATGAAAACGAGGGGGGAGGGGGGTTGGGAAATTATCTGGCGTTACAATGACCAGACTTACTGAAACAAAAATAGAGAGGAAAAATTAATTAATATTGACAGACCTGGGTCACTGATACCATCAAAGAGGACCACAGACGAAGACTGTGAGAGGATGATCCACTTTTTAAACGACCAATACCAATATATATATATATATATAATATATATATAAATATCTATATATATATATATATATATATATATATATATACCTGATAGTTCTACGTTGGACGAGTGGATTTCGAGTTCGGCTGCTAACCGGTGGTCCGAAGTTCGACATTCTCGGCTCGGGCCAACGCAGAACCAGAGGAATTTATTTCTGGTGATAGAAATTCATTTCTCGATATAATGTGGTTCGGATCCCACAATAAGCTTTAGGTCCCGTTGCTAGGTAACCAATTGGTTCCTAGTTACGTAAAAATATCTACTCCTTAGGGCCAGCCTTAGGAGAGCTGTTAATCAGCTCAGTGATCTGGTAAAACTAAGATATACTTAACTTTATACCCGTGATAAACCCTGATTTCCACGATAGAAATGGAAATTTTCCTTCAACAACATAGTTCCAAAGCACCGTCATCAAGCTGATAAATAACGACAATAGGCATCTAAATAAAAATCAAATAAACACTTCGAAAAATTCATCAGTGACAACTTCATGAAAAACCTAAAAGGTAAGACTGAAGCAACTAAAGCATCTCCCGGATTCACAGTACAAAGGCAGACGGCGAATTTCCCCCGGGAACCAGCTCCCAATCCAGTACGGCATTCACTAAGCTTGTCATAATATATTACGAATCCTTTATGCGGTATCACTACCGCGGAGTCACAGATGTGTGTGTGCAAAGTAGCTGATACTGCAAACTTCTCTGCACAGAGGCTCATCCCTCACTTAAAGAAAATGCTCAAGAAAACATCAACTACATTTGCGTTGTCCACATTAACCTTACTCTGTACTTTATTTTATTCATTTATTTATCTACTTACCTATTTATTTACTTATTTTAGTGTGATCGGGACATCCGGTTGCTAGACTATACCTGACAAATCATGAACGACCTCGTGAGTGTAACAGAAAATTCTCTTTTCTTTTTACTTGCGTCAATTATTGGACAGGAAAGTTAAATGTCGGTCTGGAAAAGCTGATCAAAATTGCGAAAGACTAAAATAACGAAGAAAAAGAAGAAAATTGTCCTATTCTTTTAGTTTCACTCTCATGTCTTATGGCAATCAGTTTGCACTTGCCATACGAGTAATCTTACTGCTTTCGTATTTGGTTCATCTGTTCGATTTCCAAGTATCTTCCACCCTGAACAGTTCGAGTTGCCTTTTTTATTTTTTATTATTTATTTATTTTTTTTTTTGTCTTTCACAAAATTCCAACTCAAGAGAACTTGCAGCAGACAGACATCGTTACTCGTAAATATATGAGTGATTCAACCTCAGTCATCCTTTCTCCATCTAATGTTATTCCGTCCCTTCGAGCTTCTCCGCACTTGTGACTTTAGTTTCCCTTATATTTATTTGGGTATTTCTTTCTCTAGACATATGGCCCATTCTGTTACGCTATCTTTGTAAATATTGTGGTGTTTTGCATAATCTGAATCGGTCAAGTTTTTACCGCTACTCCATTCTGAACTTTCTCTTCCACCTCTGACTGCTTTTCTCATGATAAAACCTACGAGAAGGGCGATCGTCAAAGGTGAGATAAGATTCTCCAGTATTATCCCAATATTTACTGCAGATTCTCTTGGCAAGAAGACCCATTACCACTGCTCTACTTCATTCATGGATCATTTCAATGAGCTTTATATATTTAACGGAAATGTCTTGGTGACCCATGCCATTCATCACACAATGTTTCCTCTTTATGTATATTCTGCAAAACAATCTAGTTGGTATATGAGGTGTGACAATGATAATAACGAAAGAGAATTCATTCTGATGGAAGTACCTTGCAGCAAGTGAGGAACGTAATGCGCATACGAGGGCACACACTCACACACCAATCTACAGACAGAATCAAATACGCGGACATCTTTTTGACCAACATCCTCTTCCTACGAGTGCGTCGCTGCCGAGAGGGAAAAGTCACTCCCGTTACCATCCTTAACTGAGCAATCAAGGATGTACACCTAAACAGCAAACTTCCTGAACCTAATCTGCTTTATAACAGAACCGTGCCATGTGTGTATGTGGGCGCAAGCACACACACTTTCATACGCAATACTTATTTCCACAGCAGAGAAACAAAAGCTAGAAGTCATACCTACAGACTTTTCCAAATTTGAAATCCAGCGCAAAGGATTAGACTAAGCTGGAAATGTCTCCAAAAGGGTTTCCGAGGGTTGGTTTCTTTTCGAATTTTCCGGGTTTCGTTCCAGTGTTTCCAGAGAGCAGATATCCGAAGGGAAGAGAACACTTAGGGAAATGCAGGTCCTTCCTATTGGGAAGGTTTGAGAGGAGGGATTGGGGAAGCCTGGATGTAGTATCTGTCAAACTGCATTCTTCCAGCTCCTGATCTTCATGACACTATAGGACTAATATTTCTTTGGAGTCGTCATCTTTATGATATTCACATCTTTTTCTTTATGTTTTTACGGTAACCCCAACTGGCTTGTACTAAGCACGCCGCAAAGGTGGATACATACCGGGTTAAATCCCGTGGGGGTCACTATATAGGACAAACCCGACCAAAGGAACAGAATCACGTGAACTCAACCTCCACACCAACTATGTTGGCTGCTCAGGCCTCGTTGCGTCCCACTCCCGCTCCAACCAGTTTCCTAAAGCTTGTTGGGCAACTTTCGGTCATGCCAATGCCCTGTAATCCGCCCGTGCTGACCCATCCAAGTACTGCACTGAGAAGTCACAGAACCACAGGAACCTGCCCTACCCTCAGGAAATAATGACCTGCTCGCCAAGGCCACTCAGTCCGCCAGCCCCTCTTCCTCCGCTCGCGGCCCGACTCAATCCAGACCCCTCCGACTCAAACCGGTCACGTGCATCTTCAAGAGCCGAGGTTCTTATGAAAGGTCGGTAAATAGGACGGGTAACCCTGTGCCCTTACCACCTGCCACACTGAGTCATCAATGAAAGTAAAACTATATCTATGGTGACGTGATGATGAGACCTTCAAGAAAAGGCGAACGAACGGATAAGTGAAATGAATTTAATGCAACTGAAAAAATATAGACATTTCTGTCAAAGCTTAAAAAAATCTATTAGTATATAAAAATTATATAAAATAAAATTTTAGCAAATATTTCAGAGAGAGGTAACGCCTCAATCTCTCCTCCCTACCAAAGCGAAAACAACTGCAAGTGACTGACTACCAAACATCCAGATCAGTTCGTGAGGTCAGAAGGAATGCAACGATCTTCAGGGCCATGTGTCGGTATCGACCCGTCCTCAGCCAGAATACCCACAGAAATTCGTCATAAAAAATAAACACTGAACACTGATACATCATTTTTACACAAACACACATTGTATACAAATAAAGTATGAAATGTGTCCGTTCACGTTTACGAAAGTATAAAAAAAAATAAAATGAAGAAGAAGACGCGAGGCTCCCGCTTGTCATTTTCCCGTCTTATTTTTTCGTTTGATTTCTCGTTTTTCCATACACCACACACACACACATATATATATATATATATATATATATATATATATATATATATATATATATATATATATATATATATTATATTCTCCTCTCTCTCTCTCGATCAGTGCTTTATTATGGTTTCAAGTTCTTTCAGTCTCACTTCTCTTTTCTGTGAAAATACAATAAAATTGAACGGACACACATTTCATACTTCATTACATGGTATAAAGTGTGTCTGTGTAAGAATGAAGTACTTGTGTTTATTCTTTGCGACGAATTTCTGTGGGTATTCGGACTGAGGGCGGGTCGATACCGACACAGGGACCTGATCCTGAAGATTGTTGCTCTCCTGACCTCACGTACTGGATCTGGGCGTTTGGTAGTCAGTCACGTGCAGTTGTTTCCACTTTGGTAGGGAGGAGAGTTTGAGGCATTACCTCTCACTGAAATATTTGCTAAGGATGATCGTGGAAGTGCGTACGCACGCACACTAGTATGTAAATGTGTTTGATAAGAGTTTTATTTTTTTACGTAATTTTTATTCACTAATAGATATTTTCAAGCTTTGACAGAAAGATATATATGGAGAGAGAGAGAGAGAGAGAGAGGAGAGAGAGAGAGAGAGAGAGAGAGAGAGAGAGAGAGAGAGAGAGAGCGATGAAATTTCTCTACAAAATCAGTCACGCAAAACGCCATCATAAAACTCCTGTCAGATTCCGCAATTACCCTCCGATGGGCCCCACCCCATTCTCTCCTCGGTCCCCATCTCCACTATACCTGAACAAATGCAAGCAAGTGCAGTGTCAGATCAGCGAAGTTGCAACTCAGGTTGCACAACGCCCAAAGGTCAAACGAGGGCGAACCCCATAAACTGACCTATATCGGTAGCGTTGGTATGAAATGCCATACGCTGTTCGAGTGGCAAAGGAAATGTCCATTATTTGACGTGTGAGAGCGCAAGTGTACGCGGACGTTATCACACGTGCTTGCAGTGTCAATGGAAAAATTAAATTTTCAATGCTAATTTTTCTGGCTTCATAATGACTCACTACCGCTCGCACCAGAATTCCGTTTTGATGCAAAGTTCCAGCAACAAAGTAGGGCGTTACTCCAAGCTAGACCCTCTCCCTTCTGGTCCTGGGACCCACTTACTGTTTAAACTCTTAAGACAAAGATTCAAAACGCATATGAGCAACTGAATAGGAAGCTCTGAAGGTAAAATGAACATAAAATACAGTATATTATTTGCGTTTTCAACCGAAGATGCTGACGTCTGAGAATGTAAATATGAATGGGAACATACATATGAATACAAAACTCGCAAACGCCCCGGTTTTACAGTCCCGTTGATACTTCAATAAAATCACGAATTAAAGAGGTTAACCGCCTCGATCACTCTTGCAAACTATTCACTTCCAAAATCAGGAAATCTCTCCTTTCTTTGGTTTTTCCTCAACCCCTTAACCAGCCTGTTTCCAGGCTTGTATCATTATTCATGAGGTGAAGTTCTTGCAGAAACTGGTTTGCTTTGATCTAATATACGAGTTTCTTCTCCACACCATCAAACAGTGGTACGCACTATGATACACACCTCAAGAGAACGCACGAAGCCATCACTTTGTCGTCGATAAAAGTATCTCTTTAATTCCTCTATATGCATACGAGACTCGTAATCCTATTCATTTTCAATGCACAATTCATTGAGACTAGCAACTAATGACCTCATCTTACCCATTCCCGAGGAAGACTGGAGATTCAGGAAACAAAATAATGAGAGGAGCTTCAAAATCAACTATTGGAGAGGAAAGATCCTTTCGACAAAAGCATAATCCACGGACTGATTTCCGCAGAATAAATTAAAGAAGTGGTGGTTTGCCATAAATTACAAGTCAGCCCAAAAATAGTGATAAACATCTTTGATGAAGAAGAGAAAGTATGGAGCCCTTCAAGAGATCATGAAAGCTTGGTAAGATCACAGAGCTTTTCTTTGTGCAAAAGCCCCAAGAATTTCTTTTACTACTGATTCAGTAGTAAATTCTTTCTAGAAAATTCTAGTAAATTCTATTAAATTCTAGTAAATTCTTTCTAGAAAATTCTAGTAAATTCTTTCTAGAAAAAGGAGAATGGGGGAAGCAAATGCATATTTCATTTATCATTATAATCCTTAAATCATTGGCTTAACGAATTTTAGTGATGATATTGGGAACAATACTTTTCTTCAGGTAAAACTGAGGTGTAATGAAACTTATAACTTTTGAAAGACGTTCGTCAGGAGAGGTCAGAGTGGAGATGTTTACTCAGTGATGGTTTGGGAGAGACTGGCAAGTTTCCAGCCCTGTGCCTTTGATCACTAGCCAATCAGGAGTGTCGTAATTGACAGGGCTGGATACCAGATGCACAGGTGCATAGGGATTGCATTGCCATGTGGTACCGCATTAAGTGGGGTTGACATAGAAAGTTGTGCCAAGCAGAAATCTCTCTGTGTGCCTACGAGAGACCTAGCAGATCGGGATACCAAATGGCCTAAGGCAATGATTTGCAATGATCAGAGCTCTGCTAACCACCTTGCAAATCAGGCAGAATGGGGGAAAGGTGTACATGTCGAAGCTGTCCAACTGCTGTTGGAACACACCCTTTGCAGTAGCCCGGTCTGGCACTACAGAACGGAAGATCTGCAGCTTCCTGTTGTACAGAATGGTGAACAAGTCTATGACTGGATGCCCCCATAGGTCAAACTTTCTGCCATGTCTGTATGAAGGGACCACTCTGTTCCTATAACTTGATTCTGGCAGCTGAGCCTGTCTGCCTCTACACTCCTCTTGCCTGGAATGTACCTGGCTGACAGCTCTATCGAGTGAGCTACCACCCACTCATGCACCTGCACTGCCAACTGATTGTGTGGGAGGTATACAAGATGCCTCTGCTTGTTGACATATGCTTCTACAATGTTGTCACTCATCAACACCGCAGTGTCCTGTCACTTGATCCTGGAATTCTTGGAGAGCTAGGAAAACCACCTTGAGTTCCAGGATATTGATGTAAAGGTGCTTGTCGTGACGGTTCCACACACCTGCAGTCAGCAACTCCTCCAGGTGTGTGCCCCAACCCTCAATCAATGCATCTAAGAACAGAAGCTTGTCCCGAGGGGAGAGTATACAACTCTACTCCTACTAAGAGGTTCCTGTAGTCTAGCAACCAAGCCAAATCCTCTCTCACCTCCTCTGAGAGGGTTATGGAAAAGGATTGAGGGGTCTCGAGCCTGGGACCAAAACTCCTTCAGTCTCCACTGGATAGACCGAAGGTGAAGTCACATGTAAGGGACCGGCTTCTCTAGAGATGACAGGTGACTGAAAATTACTTGCCATTGCAGAGTTGGCAGCTCCTGGTGAGACAGGAACAGCTGTACTGCCTACCTGAACTTGATATGTGAGTCTGCAGGGAAGATTCGTACTGTTACAGTATTGATCAGCATGTCCAGATACTTTATCCTCTGCTTGGGGATGAGATCTGACTTTTTGAAATTTATCACAATCCCTAGATTGTGGCAAAAATCAAGAAGATGAACCCTGTCCTGTAGCAATTGTGAGTGAGGGCTCGCCAGGACAAGCCAATCATCAAGATACCTATATAGATGTATCCCTGCCGAATGGGCCCAAGCTGATACGAGGGTGAGCACTCTCATGAACACATGAGGAGCAGTCATGAGCCTAAAACAAAGTGCTCCTTGAGGATAAAGTGAAAGGACTGATGGATTGGTAACTGGAAATACTCATCCTTCAGATCTACCAGAAGCAAGAAGTCATTCTCCCTGATAGAAACAAATACAGAGCGTGCCATTTTCATCATGACCCGATTCTGGCAAATGAATCGGTTCAAAGGAGAGAGAAGTATTACTGCTCCCCAACCACCAAAGCCTTCTCTACAAGGAAGACCCGGCTGTAGAAACTCAGAGACTGATCTCATAGGACTTCCACAGCACCCTTGCTCAGCAGGGATTGCACTTCTTACTTCAGTGCAAGATCGTTGGTTGAACCAGGGATGTACATAAGTCTGGTAACAAGATTCTTCACCTGTTCAAGCACACCTTCAGCAAGCAAGGACCATGGCAGCCACGTCAAAATCTTGGCTTCCTTTTTTGGAACCCAAAAGGATTCAAGATGAGAGGGGCAGTCCGTTAACGAAGCCATGGTCCCTTCCCCGAAGTCATTGTGCTGACAAATCAGCACAAAGATTTCTGCAAAAGTCCTCTGTACCTCAGCGATGTCTGCATCCTGAAGCAAAGGACCCTCAGGTCCTTCCAGGGCTTCTTCCTCCTGAGACACTCTCCCGCTGAAGGGAAACCCTCACCAGACCCCCTTGATCCTTCCTGAACTGCTTGGGTGTACAACCTGTTCAATCCTAAGGCCAAACCAGGAACAAAGGCCCTTGTAGCCGAACCCTGAGAAGACAACTCCTCAACGTTTCCCCTGTTTGCCTTGCTCCTATGGTTTGAACCCAGGAAGTTGAAAGGACAGGTGAGGAGGATCGGACAGTCTTGCTCACTCTGCTAGCAGAACTAGCAGAAGGAGCGAGTTGCTTGCAGTCACCAACCCACAGGGATGGCTGCAACGTGAGTCTAGGAGAGCGTTGTAGCCCTTGCAAAATGCTCTCCCAAGGAGGGTTGCCAGACTCTCGTCTGATAGGTGTCACTTACTATCACCAAGCTGGAGTAGTCACATGAACATGAGCGCGAGCTGGATGGAGTTGAGCAAGCACCTGGCTGTCCCAGCCTTCTTCAAGGTCGAAACCTCGTGAAGACTGAGATGGGGACATCCTCTTTATCTCTCCTTGTAAACAATCTCGCGAGACCATCACATCACTCTTGGAACCTAAGCAATTGCTAAAAGCAGCATCACGAGGAAGGGGCAAAGCACCTGCGTGACTCGCCCCTTTCTTCTGTCATAGATCTAGTACACTCACAATCCAGCATCTAGTGCAAAGGGCGTGAGGGTCCACATTAGGGAATGAGCAGAAATTGCCATATTTCTTGATCCCCACTCCTGGGGATACATGCCAGGAGGAGGAGGGCTCAATTGGCTTACCCGATTTGTGGGTTTGCATGATTTCCAACTTTATTGCAAAACACAAACACACAGTCAAGCATATATTACAACAATAAAGGAAAGATCCTACCAGTAAGGGTGAAAAATGTTCAACAGCATTCAGGCAGAAAGACAGAGACAACTTCCTCACTAAACGTAGGCCAAAAGCAAATTAGAATGTTCATGTCCCATCAGGACAGGACTCCCGACTTCCAGACAGTCGTTAACTGCCCAACCACCTTGTCTGAAAGTTCAACAGCCAATTTCCACCCTTCACTGATAGTACAGTAATGCCTCATTCTTATGCAATTAGAGTTGCACAAATTCACAATTAGTGCAAACTTTTCATTGGAACCTAACTAATTATCATACGTGAGCATTTCATAGACATGCGATGCAATGCAAGATTTTCGAATCCTCAAGAAACTCTGCAAAGGCATTTGTTCAATTTTTGTATGTAATTTATAAGTTTTCAAGCTTTTATGTGTAAATTAAATAATATTAAATAACAAAAATAATTTCTCTCTCTCTCTCTCTCTCTCTCTCTCTCTCTCTCTCTCTCTCTCTCTCTCATCTCTCTCTCTCCTCTCTTCTTTTACTCGAGTATAGAGAGAGAATTTTTATGGTACATGTAGTATGTACTGTGTTTATTAATGTTGTAAATTAATAATAACAATAATAATAATACAACTGTAATTACAAACTTTATAATAGTATTTTCAGATATAACCTTTCCATATCATTTTTAAGTACGAACAACTCTTCTCTATCTCTCTCTTACCGAGATGAGAGAATTTTGATGGTACACCTACTATATGTTTATGAATATTTTCAAACAATAATAATAATATAACTGTAATAGCAAAACAATGTTTATAAAGAACCTTTACCTCATCTTTCTTTTTAACTCCACAGAAGCTCAAAGTCCAGAGCTGTCAAATATGTCAAGTAATGTGACAGTAGGGAAAGTGCTACCAGATTAGCATCAATAATTATTACAATTCTCTCTCTCTCTCTTTGTCTCGTGCATGTAATCTTCACACACTCCTCTATTTTTATCAACTATTTATCTATATTTTTAAAGGTAATGTATTAAGCTAACTATTAAAAGGAATTAGAGTAACTTTAATTTCATTTAAAAGTTAGTTTAGTACTTAGGTAAAGACTAATCTTCTCTCTCTCTCTCTCTCTCTCTCTCTCTCTCTCTCTCTCTCTCTCTCTCTCTTAGTTAGTGGTATCATAGATAATTTTTAATTGATCTATTTTTACCTTTACCTTCAAAACTGTAAATGCCTGTTCTAAAACAAACACATAACTCAGAGTTTTATTAGTCCAAATAAAAAGCAGCTTGTTCATGAAACGGAATTTCAGAAACAAGGAGAAAGAGACAGAACAAAGAATTTCTTAAAAGTGGTTGAGAAGACTTTAAAAAATAGATTGGCTGGTCGGAAGGGGAAAAGAAGAGAGAACTATGCTGTACATACATAAGCTTCACACACCCCTATATTTCTACAAACCATTTATCTATTTTTTTAAGGGTAATGTATTAGCTAACTTTTAAATGATATTACAGTAACTTTAATTTCATTTAAAAGTTAGCTTTATATTTAGGGAGCAAGATTGGGGACATATTTAGTGTTCAAATTCTAGAGGTAAGCATTTATTAGCATTTTTAGAGACTGTGCCATACTTAAACGAAAATTCCCCTTGCACGAGAGGGTCTGGAACCTAACCTCACGTAAGTTCAGGGTATTATTGTAATTCTTAACGTAAAGGACCAATGATTTATAAAATGTGTAGGAACAAATATCGTTTAGTACTAATACAGAAATGTTTAGAAATGGGTGTATATAATATTTTTATCCCCCAGCCAGTACTCAACACTGCAGGTGGCTGAGATGAATAGTAACACTCCCAATGGCTTCAAGTCCAAATTCAGCCCCCAGGAAGGAGGGGTTCCTGAGATGAATAGTGATACTCCTGATGTCCTTCAAGTCCAAGTTCAGCCTCGATTGGAAGAGGGACTGGGAAGTTGTGTCCCACCATGTTTAGTTCGTAAAGTGGATACTTACCTACATAATGGGTTAACACCTCAAACACATTTCGCTAATTTAACAATTGCTGATTTACTGCGTCTAAATTTTGACTCGATCTGGAACAACATCTCTCATTTGCATGGCAGATATGACATCTTTGCCTTCAGTGGACAATACAAATACACACTAGGGAGAGAATCGATGAGTGATGCAACTCACACCAACACCTAGCCCCCACCCCTTCCCCAGAAGATGCAGAATGCATTTACAGGCAAAATCTCTTGACTACCTGGCCTTGAAGCTATGAATATCTTTCAACAACAACTTATCGAATTCCTTGTATAAGAAGCAAACTATTACATACTGAAACCGAAGTGTACCAAAATAAATGATGAGTGGATTACTTATTTCTGTGCATAAGATGATGGAGGCGTCACTAGTGCCTTTTCTCCTCAATAAATTTCATCTCAGGAGTTATGCCTTATTGAGTAATAATGTTTAATAATAAAAGCACAATTAATATTTTAAATTAATAACATCTGTGTAACAACTGGCAGTCTAAGAGTCATAAATCCTCAAAATCAAAATGAAAAAATTGCCTTCTTCTGAGCCATCCGCAATATGAAATTACCTTGTTCTGATCCACTCTGAGCCATCTGCAATACGAAATGACCTTGTTGCGAGCCATCCGCAATACGAAATGACCTTGTTCTGAGCCATCTGCAATACGAAATTACCTTGTTCTGAGCCATCCGCAAAACAAAATGAACTTGTTCTGAGCCATCCGCAAAACGAAATGACCTTGTTCTGAGCCATCCGCAAAACAAAATGAACTTGTTCTGAGCCATCCGCAAAACAAAATGAACTTGTTCTGAGCCATCCGCAAAACAAAATTAACTTGTTCTGAGCCATACGTAAAACAAAATTAACTTGTTCAATGAAATGACCTTGTTCTGAGCCATACGCAAAACAAAATTAACTTGTTCAACGAAATGACCTTGTTCAGAGCCATCCCCAACACGAAATGACTCTGTTCTGAGCCATCCGCAAAACAAAATGACCTTGTTCTGAGCCATCCGCAATACGAAATGACCTTGTTCTGAGCCATCCGCAAAACAAAATGACCTTGTTCTGAGCCATCCGCAAAACAAAATGACCTTGTTCTGAGCCATCCGCAAAACAAAATGACCTTGTTCTGAGCCATCCGCAAAAACAGAATGACCTTGTCTGGAGCCATCCACAAATCAATGACCTTATTCTGAGCCATCCGCAAAACAAAATGGCCTTGTTCTGAGCCATCCGCAATACAAAATGACCTTGTTCTGAGCCACACGCAAAACAAAATTACCTTGTTCTGAGCCATCCGCAAAACAAAATGAACTTGTTCTGAGCCATACGCAAAACAATAACTTGTTCAACGAAATGACCTTGTTCTGAGCCATCCGCAACACGAAATGACTTTGTTCTGAGCCATCCGCAACACGAAATGACCTTGCTCTGAGCCATCCGCAACACAAATCGACCTTGCTCTGAGCCATCCGCAATACGAAATGACCTTTTTCTTTTTTCTAGCCAGCCGCAAACGCGAAATGACCTTGTTCTGAGCCATCCGCAACACGAAATGGCCGTGTTCTGAGCCATCCGCAAAACAAAATGAACTTTTTCTGAGCCATCCCCAAAACAAAATGAACTTGTTCTGAGCCATCCGCAACACGAAATGACCTTGTTCTGAGCCATCCACAACATGAAATGACCTTGTTCTGAGCCATCCGCAAAACGAATTGACCTTGTTCTGAGCCATCCGCAAAACAAAATTACCTTGTTCTGACCCATCCACAAAATGAAACGACATTGTTCTGAGCCATCAGCAAAATGAAATTACCTTGTTTCGAGCCCTCTACTGAACGGTAACCTTTTATTGCCTTTATTATGGTATAAGGCAAATTAATGAAATGATGTCCATCCACTTAATAACGTACCCGTTGGTCAAACTCTTCATGCAACATAGAAAGGGGTATATCAGGTCCTCAAAACTGAGAAACACGAGTATGAGCGGAAGCTCATTTTTCCTACTTAAAACTAAAATAAAACAGATAATCTCAGTATGTCTCCCACACCCAAATTTCTCGTAAGAATCTCTATTGAACTGTCCTAAGCTAACCCAACCGAACATGACCTAAGCTAAGGGCTTGGCAAAAAAAACCGGGCCAGGTGCAGTACTATATAGTATACTTCTCAGAAATCTGTTTCCCGGCTTATGTGGAGTGATTTAGGCATATTTTATGAAGTCCCATCATGACCCCAGTGAGGCGTAATCACTGTGTTGTCATCAAGGCTTTCTCAACCGTGATTACGCCTCACTGGGGGCATGATGGGACTTAATAAAATATGCCTAAATCACTCCACATAAGCCGGGAAGCAGATTTCTGAGAAGCATACTATATAGTACTGCACCTGGCCCGGTTTTTTTTTTGCCAAGCCCTTAGCTTAGGAGGTCATGTTCAGTTGGGTTAGCTTAGGACAGTTCAATAGAGATTCCTACTGAGATTATCTTCAAGATGATTCTATGGTTAGTTTTTAAGATTTGGCGTCCAACTTTTTCAGGGAAGGGACGGGGTACTCGGTTACGTTCGGGAATATGCAGCCGGGAATCGAACCCTGGCCCATTCGCTGGTGTACAAGTATCTTACCCACTACACCACATATCATATGAAAGCAGGAACGAAAATTAATAAAATCCCAGCCTATACATCATTAGCGCTGCTTTATTGCAATGGAGGCCGGTATAGCTGGAGGTCGCTGTAGCCAGGGATGTTGTTGTGAATTTGTGGGACGGGGATGAAGAGAATGAGGCAAGTGGAATGATGGTCTTTTAATTATGATTCTTTTTCTTGCAAGTAATCTAACCTAAACAATTACCTAACAGCGGTAACGCATGGCTTTACGCATCAAGTAAGTAGTGCAAATTTTGCTGAGAAACATTCATTTGTGAATGTTGAAATCTTGCGCGGTCTGTCCTGCCGCCTCGTCACGGAATTGTTGAATCAGGAATCATGACTATAACTGATTCACTTAAGGTAGATTCTTGGATGAGCCTTATTCTTACGAGACGTTTGTTTGGCGGCCGCTGATTGGTTGGAACTGCCTACCTCCTGGTACCAGCCAATCAGCGGCCTCCAAACAAACGTCTCGTGAAAATAGGGCTCATCCAAGAATCTACCTTAAGTGAACCAGCTTTAGTAGGTCTACATCTGTGACTGGTTCTGGTGAATACTTTAGATGGAGATGGAGATTTTTGAAAATACTTTTGAAATCTTTGACAGGTGCAATGAATAGCAAGTCTACCTTTGATGGAGGGAAGAATCAATCTTATAGGCTTACTTTTCTTTTTCTTTTCTTTATTGGCGTCCAAGGTTTGATTGATTTATGGGTTTTAGGCTTAATGCCAAGCGCTGGGGCAACTACGGCCATTCAGCGCTGAAACCGAGATTGACAGTGAAAAGGTTTGAAAGGTGTAACAGGAGAGGAGGAGCGCCTCGCAGTTGCACTATGAATCAATTGTTAGGAGAGGGCGGAAAGTAAGATGGAAGAAAGATTATATGAAAGGCAGCTAGAGGTCGAAGGGACGCTGCATAGAACTTCAAGTAATGCCTACATTGCACCGCAAGAGGTGCATTGACGGCTCTACCCGCTATGGGGATTGTTGTCCAAGGAATACCACTGAATGGGAGAGAAAAGGATTCAATGATGCATGCATCTGTTTTTCTTCCGAATCTAGATAATACATTTGATTGGGATGTATACTTTCTTCACATCGGCCTATCACTCCATCCTCTTTTTATACGGCACCTCACCGACCTCCATTGGTTGAAAGCAGCGCTAATGCTTATTCGCCTCATCCACAAACTAATCCTTAAAATGCATATGTTTATAAAACATTTTCTGCTAAAAGTTACATTTTCTTTCATTCTTTCATACACCCTGTATATCAAGGTTCGTACTGCACATACTCAAATTAACATCAGAATCCAATCCCAGCTTCTAATCAATCGCAAGCAGGATCAAGATCGAGGACACTTGATTAGTAGTGGCTGCACGTCACTCAATCCTCTATTATTATTCATGTTATCCAATATCATTTTTTTTATCAAATTGAAATACCATGAGAATGCTTCCACTCAAAACCTTAGATCTCTGATCATTAGCGCTACATTCTTCGGCAAGATCTGATACGCCTTATCACTACGTATATATCATTATCTTACCAGTCCATCGTACTCCAACGAAAACTGGAGGAGGTTTGTAAACTAGACAGACAAATACAATATCCCTTTCCGGAAGACCTCATTACAGTAGGGTCACATTATTATTATAACAATCACCATCCAACCTCTCCTTTGCCGCCCCCTCCCCTACCTCAGGAGCGAACCTCGCTACCGCTCGGATCAACTACCGCCAAACGCCACTACATCAAATCCCTTGCTGACGTCATGATGGGCGCCTTCTTTTTTCTTTCTAGCAACGTGGGATCAATTTTTCAGTGTGGAATAATGATATGAAGGTCAAGAGGAAAGACAATAAAGGTCACAGGGTCACGTGAAGGTCTCAAGGAGCCAGATTTGTGTGAACTACCGGGTCAAGGTGAAGTATGATTTTTGAACTTTCCTTAGCAGAATGCCGTGATTTGGCGCCATTTTATGATTTTCACGCTAAATCTTACGGCGCACATATCGCATTCTTTCTGCGTGTTAAAACCTATTACCTTATTTTCTTTTGACTAGCTGCTCTTCAAATTGTCTTCACAAGATTAACAATCATTCGGTTACACCTTTCTCTCTCTCTCTCTCTCTCTCTCTCTCTCAGATAAAATAGAAGACAATACTTACAAACCGTGATTACTGATGTCACAGACTTTTGTCTTGCAACCATCTGGAACTGCTTAGATTACCAGAGTCAAATTTGGGGAAATCACCACAAGTAACTACAACAATAAAACCCAGGCGCTGGGTCTCGCTACATGGCAGCATGATCACTACTTACATGAGCCACCTTCAAATAACACCAAACGCCTTAAGTCCTTCAAGAAAAGGAAGTAAGGGAAAAAATCTTTGTTTTCTATTCCCAGTCTCATTTTTGTCTGCACAATTTCTGAGTTCACAGTACAACCTGCCACTTCCCCATCACCCTTTCGTTAAAAATAATCATCGTAAAAGCAATAATTATCTGTGATAATCGTCAATGGCAATGCAAGTTGTAATAATATAAACTAACAACCATTAATATGAAGAAGACAATTACTGTATCCATATCCGGGTAGCTGCTCAAAACCCGGTCTTTCCTCTGCTACATCCAACATTCGACTTTGTTTCGCCTGTAAAGAAATGCTCATGGTTTGCACGCACTCGATAGTGAAGACTCCCTACAAAAAATCATAATAATGACTGGGCTGCGAGGGCTCAGAACCTGCAGAATTCTGCCTTGATCGCTGAGGGATCATATCAGGGACAAGACCCAGTGAGAAATGAGCAAGTCACGGTTTACTTTGTCGTCTTGTACTGTGTATGGTTACACTAAACCTGAAAATGCTACGGAAAATTAACACTGCCCTTCTACCTTCATTTCAATTTAAATCGAAAAATGTGCTCGCTCTCTGCCCACGATGCCCGATTATTCTCCAATCATGGCCGAGGTGACAATCGAAGACTTCGTAACCAAAGCTAGTGAAGCTGACTCATACAGGGTGGGCTACGTGGTGAATCTCTTCTTCAGGAAAATATTCTGTTGTTGCAATTCACACGGTTCTACTGACATCTAAAGTCTTTCAGACAGATTTTTCAAAATGATAGTTATTCACTTCGGTGCGAAATGGTTTTATCAAATTAATGCCCAATTGTATCGGATTTTGAATGTCACAGGAAACCGTCTACATCATTCGACACCAACAAAGAAACAATATTATAATGGCTTAAAATAAGAAATAAAAGCAAGTAGAATTGCATCATGAGTAAACCGCTGCAATTCACGCCTCAGGGAGATACAAACATTAAGAACATCAAACGATGACATGAACAATAAAAAAGAAAAAAGAAATGAAATGAGCGTGGCTACATGCAGAATCTTTGTTTGAAAGTCCTAATATGGCAGTCTTCTTTCTCGCTGGTGACTTGAAGTCCTGTCGGTGACTAATACTAGGATACCACAGCAAACCGCCCCATTCCGATTCCGGATTCATTAGAAAAATTGATTAACTCTTCATTCTTATACAGCCCCCATAACTACATCATCCACAGAACTGTTATTAAAATCAGTGAAAAGAGATTTGGTATGAATTGCTGAGCGACGAGTAAGTAAACAAACAACTCGGGGTGACGGCCGAAAGTAAATCTCGGACCGGAATATGATAGATTTTGAAATTTCATCAACAATTTTTAACTCGGAAGCAAACTGTAGTACCTCTAAAATGAATTACAGAAATCCATTGACAATTAACAATGTTTCTATGTGTCTTTTAAACAAATGATAAACGCATCTTCATCAAACGTCTTTGCAAATGCAAAAAGATTAAAAGCAAGTTTCATTACTGTAAATGCCACGAAAGGCAATACCTAGAATGATGATCCTGTAAAAAAGAAGAAAAAAAAAAACTTGAAGGATAAATGGGCGCTGTTCAAGTAGCGTCATACTGCTGTGCTTCGATTTTTAAAAGTCAGTAAATAAATTAATTAATTAATAATCTTCAGTCTGATGAAGTATTCACTTAAGATTCGAATTTTTGCCACTTTGGTGAACTGTGTATGAAAACGTCTATTACAATTGTTTGTTTATTTTTTTCGTCCTACTTAAGCTGCGACATTTTCTTGTCATTTTCTGAATAAACTTGTTTTTCCAGCTACTAATATAGCGCGTCTGCACTGTGAACAATTTCTGAATGACTTTCAAGCCTATCAATTTGGCAGAGAGCAAAAGCTTATTCACTTTTGAAGGTACGTTGGCCTTTACGTCTTCTGTATTATGATTTATACAGGTTTATGGCGACTTTCCGGACAATGACGTTCATGCATATTTTGTGCATTCATACGTAAGAAAGCATCCGTGCATGTAAAAAAAAAATCAATATATACAATCACTATATATATAAAGCAAACGACCTGACTAACAGAAAATATCTTTCGGACAACTGTTTCCAAGAAACTTTGAGAGAACGTGAGAGATATTCAAATCTACTAGTATGCTATAGCGAAAAAAAAAATCATATAGGGAAAGCCTTTGTTTTATTAACCAACAATACGATAGTCCAAGCCCAAGCAATCCCATCATGGATCTTCGTAAAGAAACTGCCATGAAAGCGTTCACATTGGGAGATTTCTTCATGAACCGACATTTTAACTGGTAGCTGGAAACAGATCATGTTCCTTTACCACCCTCATTCGTACAATTTCACAGAATATCGTCCAAAAACCAAACCATCGAGCGGAAGCGTTTATGCGCTGTATATTCTCTTCAACAACTATATATTAATTATCGACCTTTTCTTTCAACCAGCGAGGAAACTTGAATACTCAAATGCTAAGAGATGGGCATTTTACGCCAAAAAGTGATTCCCGCCATTACCAAATTCCCAAAATAGTTCAAACCCGGCTACCGAGAGAGAGAAGTGGGAAGCATTGCCCAATGTGGGTTGGGCAGCTATCTTCCAAATTTTTAAGAAAAGCTAAATTTCACCTTAATTCAGGATTTCATATATAACATTCGAGACATGGCTGACTGATATTTATGCACTCTGTTATCTTTTGTGTTGCATCTCAGTAGTACAACCCAGGCACAGAATAGGATGCTTAATGTTGTAAAAAAAAAAAAATCCAATTCTAACTTACCTCCGTTTGCAGCGTTTGTCAAGTGTATGAAACATATCCACGTTAATGGTATTAACCACATTGCGATGCTAATTAAAATACGATGTCACAAGGCGAGGGTTCACTAATGCCCTGAAACATCTACAGTCAAAGAGGTGCGCACACTCACTAACCCAAAGCCAAAAGCTCCCAAATACCGCACCTGAGTCCTTCTTACAGGTACCCAGAGTTCATTCTACTGCGTCTGCGCAGGTGGAACATGGATGTTGATGCCATATAGGTGAAAATTGCTCTTTAATTCACCATAAGTAAGCTTCAGATATTATTAAAATTAAATTTACGTAAAATATTTGCAACTATAATATATTTAGTAGGTATTTTTGAAAATTCTTTCTGTAAACACACAAAGGTTGAAAGTACTGCATGTATTTGCTACCTGGCAACTCATATCAGGTAGATAATGTTACAAAACAAATCGTATTTTGCTTATGGTATCTACGCTTTGTGTGGTCAGTGGTCATGAAGCAAAACATTTGAATTACAAGTTCGAACTATAGGGATTATTCTACTTATAATCCGATTTGTGAATACTTGCACTTTCAACGGCGTACCTAAGGGTTTCCAGCTCCACCCATTTAATAATCGTCTACAACCACTTCATCTAGACCTATACACCCAAATTCGAGGCCATTATGTGATGCTTGAGTGTTAAAAATGCGATAAACACTGAACGCAAAGCATTTCGGTCGAAAAGTTTATTCTAACGTAAACCTGCAGTTTTACGGCGAATTGAAATCTCCTGGCGAGAGCAGTGTGGGGGTTGAGCGGAAGTCTGGATACTACGTAACTGACACGAGCTGCGAAGGGAGTCGGCACTAACAACAAATTTATCACGCAAGATGCCTTTATTACCTACTATAATTACAAGTGTATTATTCGAACAGTTTCTGCTGGTCCTAAAGCTTTACATCTTTGAAAGAAAATAAATGAAATTTATAAAGATAATTTAATTTAACAGAGGGCAGTTATGATGCTTGGAATGCAACGCTATTTTGATTGATTGATTGATTAATCGATTGATTTTGGAATTTAGGGCAAAGCCCCAGCGCTGAGGCCTGTAAAGGTCATTCAGCGCTACAGTGGTGTGTGATGGAATGAAATGGATTAAATGAATGAATACGTGAATAAATTAAAATCTTTAATACACCTGCTTAATTAAAACTCCAATTAAAAATATCTAATGATGCACAACAATTAAAACTAAGATCATCTAATAATGCATAGCAATTAAAACTAAGACATTCACTCTCATTCAAAGCCATCTACACCGTAATTAAAAAATCACATAGTTGATATTACAGCAATTTAAAAACTACCTGACATGCATACATTCATTTAACATCATTTGCACCTTAATCAAAAATAATAAATAATAAATAACAATTAGGTACTTAACATGATGACTATAAACAAAATAAATAAATAGACAAAATAAAATAAAATAAAACTAATAAGTTAAAATTTACCATGCTGCTAAGTACTAAATTTCATTTAAAAAAATCTAAATACATTTAAAAATCTGACTATTGCAGGAATATCTGCTCAGTCGTCTGGAATATCGGCAAGAGATTTTCCATCACGGTGGAATCTCTGCCTCTGTTCTCTATAATATACACCAGAGGTGGCCGGACTTTTGGACTCCTAGATCTACTCTAAAGACTAAAACTCTTGTACGATCTACCATACTACATAATCACATATCATTACGGGGGTGGGGGGGAAATTTTCAAATAGCCCCATAGTACGATAAAACATGAGTACAATTGGTTCATTTATACACACACACACATATATATACATATATATATACATATGTGTGTGTGTGTGTGTGTATTTGCGTTTTTGTTTGTTTATACAGGCTTGTGGGGGAACGGCAATCGACCAAACAAGCGGTAGCGATCGACTGGTAGATCGCGATCGATTGTTTGTCCACTTCTGATTGACAATGCACCAGGATGTGCTACACTAACACACCTAACACACACTGGCGCACTGCCACCTTCTAAAATAACCTTAGGGGTTATCCGAGTATGACCAATGCGAAGTCGCCTCAAAATAATTTCTGTTCTCTCTTTTTGAAAAGCGAGGGCCATTTTTTTATGCTTATCCTTATATTCTTATTATTGGCTAAGAGAGGGGAGGACCATCTTTCTCGCCACTTCCTCAAGAAGTACGACTTGATGGGTCTTTTCATATCAACATGTGGCACTTTGGTTACCTGATACAAATTTCTCTTCGAGGCTTCCTTAGCATATCTGTCTGCCTCAACCATTCCCGCGAATTCCGACATGAGCTGGGATCCAACAGAAACACACTGATTTCTCGCGACGTGAAATCCTAAACAGCCACTCCTGGTTTTTTTGTACCAGAGGATGAACTGTATACAGTTGCTTTAGTGAATCTGATGCACTTCTCGAGTCACTATATATTATAAATATTTTTTTAAAGCTTTAACTATAGCTGACAACTCTGCAGTGTATAAGCAAGCCGACTCCGGTAATTTTGCCTCGTAAATTTCATTCCCATGCACAACTGCACAACCAAATCCACTGTCAGCTTTTGATCCATCAGTGATAATCTTTACTTGCCCATCATGTTTAGTGTCATGCTCTAAAAAATGAGTTCTTATCTCTTCCTCAGACTGTTGCTTTTCGTTTATTTTCTTAGAGCAGAAGGAAATCTTGGGAATAAGCCATGGATGGTTTTATTTCTTCAACTTTTTGACGCTGAATTACCGCGTCATTCATACATTCCAACTGTCGTATTTGGAAGATCTTTCGCCAAACTTTCTAGAGTCACACTCCTCTAAAAATTTTCGCGTCGGGTTCTCTCGGGAGCTTTTAAATCGTATGGTGTACCGCAACCGAAGTTCTCCTCTTCGCAGATCTAAAGGAAGTTCGTGAGAGTCAGTGTAGATACTCTCAACAGATGTCCTAAAAGTACCTGTGCATATTTTTAACCCCATATCATGTACTATGTCCAATTCTTTTAACCTGGACTTCCTGGCAGATGGATATAACCTGACAGCCATAGTCGAGTTTTAATTTACATAAGGAGTCATACAACTTCGGTAGACTTTTCTTATCAGCTCCCCAGTCGAATCCCGATACCACATTTAAAATAGTAAGGGATTTTTTAACCTTTGGTTTTAGAGAGCCAATGTGACGACGCCAAGTTAACTAGCTGTCAAATATTATGCCCAAAAATTTGGCTTCTTTCTTGTGAGGAATAAGACAATCCTTCAGTTTCAAATTAGGAAAAGTTTCATTGCGGGTACATCTGGTGAACCGAATGGCTCCAGTTTTAGATGAAGAAAACCGGAAACCACATCAGCCCATGTTCATCAGCCTGTTTATTGTCTTTTGCAGGTAGTTACAAGCTGATACAGCGTCGTACGTGGTGACGTAGATGGTGAAGTCATCCACAAACAGTGAAGCCCTAACTGGAGCAGAAACAGATTTCACAATATTATCAATAGCAATGGCAAAGCAAGTAACACTCAATAGGCTGCCTTGTGGGACACCTTCTTCCATCTCATAACAGGAAGAAAACTTATTCCCAACTCTTACTCTAATACATCTGTCACTTAAAAATGAGTTGATAAAGTTTAACATATTGCCCCTGATTCCCATTTCACTGAGCCGTTTAATAATGCCAAATCGCCATGTCGTATCATAGGACTTTTCCAAATCAAAAAAATACCCCTACTGTTTGGCATAGATTGGAAAATCCCTGCTGAATCTGATTGGATAACCTCAGTAAAGGGTCCAATGCAGAACGATTCTTCCCAAAGCCTAACTGAACAGAAGATAACAATCTGTTTTTATCTAAATGTCACATTAAAGCGTCTATAACATTTTCTCACCGTTCCTCGCAGTCTGCCACAGGTTTGGTCCCACCAGAGAACTACAGGCCGGCTTGGTTTACTCTTTGTCTTTGGGATATATTTCTCAGATTATCCAGTGCAGTTGAGGTCCTGTAATCATATGCATCTACATGTGACTCAAACGACTCTACTTCCTTCATACTTCACCCAATCCACTTCTCCTTCCACTTTATAGGAGATTCAGAAGGTACGTTTCTAGCATACTTTAAATGTATGGGAAAGTGATCACTTCCGTGCAAAAATTCGTCTACAGACCAGTTGAAGTCTAAGTGGACTGCAGGTGAACAAATGCTTAAATTTATAGCTGAAAAGACACTGGTGTAGATGTTTGAAACGTCATTGAACCATCATTATAAAGAGATCATTATTAAGGATAAAATCATCGATGGCTCTACCTACGGTATCCAAGGTATCACCTCCCCATAGACTACTATTGGCAATAAAATCCCCCGGTAGTAAGAAAGGAGGAGATAGTCGATTAGCTTGCGCCTGAATGTCATTCAAAGTAATCTCTGACCTAGGTGGGAGGTAAATAGAGCAACTAGTGATCTCTCTTTCAAAGCATGCTCGAATGGCGACTGCTTGTAGGTTTGTGTTCAAGGGAACACTTGTATGTTGCACAGACTTTTTAACAATAATTGCATCCCCCTCATGAGCTCGGTCACCATCTCTGGGTTTCATCATATACATTTTATAGTTCAGTACTGAATTATATAGTGAGTTGCATAACTTAGTTTCTTGAAAGCAAACTACATCTGGATCATGGTAGTTCAATAATAATTTTAACTCTTCAGAACGAGTCCTAGGGCCTTTGCAAGCAATTCCATTGCAAGATATTAAATTGGAATTTTAACTGTGATTCTTCTGCTCAGCCAAGTCATTTTTTGGCTGGGTTTTCGAAGCAATACAGCTGAATGATCTTGGATTTGAACGTTTCTTTAGTCTGATGCCTGGGAGACTTTTCTTTTTTTATTAGATGATTAGGAGTTTGAACATTTTTCCTGCACATCCTGTTGGTTCAGTTTGAGACTAGATTTATCCAAACTTTTAACCATACTTAAAGAATCAGCATGTTATCCCTTTACTTCAGAAGTAGCTGTTTCTGAATATGATTGAGGGGATTGGGAGAGATCGATCATTCTTAACTTTGAGCAGGACTGAGACATCTTTTCCAATGGCTGTGAGGTTGATAATGGCTTAAAGGGGTCATCTAGTACAATGAATCTGTTGGAAATTGGAGTTTTAAAATCTATAGGAGAGGACGTTCTACAATTTTTGGCTTCGGGGGTAACTGAAAACCGTCATAAGATTTGTTAAGATTTTCTTTAGATTTTATTTTCTCTTTGGGCTTAACAGTTGAGCTCAACTCTGAAACAGCTTCTGCTTGCAAACCAGGTGGTGGTTCATCAATCACAGCTTGTACCACTTCAGTTCGAAGTGCATTGCTTACTAGAGAAATTGAAACATCCTAAGAAGGTGTGTTATTTTTAATGATGGAATGCATTATTTCCCTTAACAGTGGAAGTAAATGAGGATCCAGCATTTTTGTTAGCCCGCGAACCAAGTGTCTGGCTTTTCCTATGCTGATAAAAGTTATTATGAACAGTGTTATCAACTTCTAGTCGGAAAATATATTGTGGACAGCCTCACCCCCAAAATGGGAGAATGATTGGCAGCACAGTGGAGACGATATCTATCAGCCTTGAAGTTATCCTTTACATATTCACCGGAGCACACAAAACACTTTCCTGGTTTTGTACAAGAGTTGATGCATGGCCATATTCGAAGCATTTACAACACTGGGTTGGTCGATATTTAAATGGCTTAATCCAAACCCGAGAGTGGTCTATATCAATATATTCCGGTAAGTAGGAGCAGGTGAAAATCAATTCAATGGTATGCTGAATGCCTTTCAATTTTCTAACTTTATTAACCGATGCAGGAGACATATTCAATATTTCTCCCTCTTCAAATTCATAAAGTTCTCTGCAATATACTATATCCTATTTAATATTAAACGATCGATGAGGGGCTTCATCTAAAATATTTCATCTTCAGTTGGTTGGAATAATTTTTGAAAGCATCTTAATTGAATGTCATTGTATGTTTTAATCAAGATTCCTTTACCATATCTTTTAATATTACCTTTAGGAATGGGACTAATCTTCCTCTGTAGATATTTGCACGCTGATAGGAAGTTTTCTTTGCCCTGTTTGTAGTTGGTGACATGCCAAACCCATTTTGGGTCATCTTTTGTCAGGTGTTTTTGGCTACTAACCTCCAACCTGCTGGGTACATAGTCTGTCTCATCCTCATCCAAATTGTTTATGTTGAACAACTTTGCACGGCAAACTGAACCAAATACATTTTTACCATCAACATTATCTAGAGCTTTTGAGACATATTCAGCTTTGCAAAAAGTAATGTAATATTCATAAGAGATGGGACTTTTATCAATTCGTAATGTCATTCTATCTATCTTGCCAAACTGTTTCATGTGATTATGCCATATGTCAAAATCGACTTGATCACTTACGTTACTACAGTACAAAACTTGTAGATTTACATTTATACCACCAGTGCTTACACCCTAGTGTCTCGGTGTTTGGTCAAGTAGAAGGCCAAGGGCGGAAACCTCAATCAAGCGAGAGCCATCAACAAAGGGGGAGGGGGAGGGGAGAACAAAATTCACGTGAAAATGGTATGACCATTCATCCAAGTTGGCCCCATACCCACCATGGAGCCACAATGAGAGGGTGATATAGCACCCTAAGAGTCCAGCCCAGATATACACCCCACACCCAGTGCCTTGGGGGTCGTCAGTCCGTTGAGATCGGACCCAGCACTGAGTGCGGAGTTTAACAGGAAAGTTTCCCCTCGCTCGAACACGTCAGGTATAGGAGACTCCCGTTCTACGGGTGAGGAGGAGATATGCCGCCCAACCCGATATCCATAAAATCAGAAGGACCGTCAAAGCTTGGTCAGGTCGATTCCAAAAGTCGTCGACAAAAGGAGTGCAATAAGAGGAATAGAAATTTAGAGAGGTTGGATAGAAAGATTCAGGAAAAAGTAGATATATATATATATATATATATATATATATATATATACATATATATATATATATATATATATATATATATATCATCACATCATCATCAGCCGTTGTAGTCCACTGCAGAACAAAGGCCTAAGACATGTCCTCCTACTCCCTTCTGTTTATGGTCTTTCTATGCCAGTCTATACCCTTAAATTTTCTTTGCTCGCCAATCCATCGTCTTCTCTTCCTTCCTACCCTTGCTTCATTTGTAATCTCTACGGACCCATTCTATTATTCGTTTTGTCCATCTAATATCTTACATTCTCATTATATGTCCTGCCCTTTTTCTTACTTGTTGCTAGAATATTCTCTACTTACTTTGTTCCCCACCCATCCATGTTGCTTTTTTTATCTGTCCCTTAGAGTCATTCCCATCATTATTCTTTCCATAAATATATCTCTTAATTCTAATAGCTTAAATATATATACATAGAGGTATATATACATATCTGTTCTATATAGATATATACTATATATATATATTATATACTTAATATAATATATATACATATATGTAATATATAGATATACCCCCCATACTAATTATATATATATATATATATATATAATATCTATATGTATATATACATATATATATATATATATATAATATATATATATATATATATACTTATATATATATATATATATATATATATATATATATATATATATATATATATATATATATATACACGGTATAACACGAGTTTATGCAAATACTTCGAGAAATGAAAGAAAAGGTCATTGTGAGCAGAAAATGTTCTTTAGACATATGCATTTTAAGGCATCATTTACCGGTGAGGCGAATTTTATAAATAACCGTGGAAGTGTGCACGGCTATGGGGAGGAGGATGGTCACCTCACTTGTTTTACTCTTGCCTTGCTTTTCAGCCAGCGACAAGAGTGTCTTGGGGTTGTAAGTATCAGATTCCTTATTCATTTTGTGAGCAAGAAACTGGAGACAATGCCTTACCGTTCCAGTAATGTGGAATGTGCAGAAGTGAGGTTTATTTATGGGCTTTGCAACAATGAATTCCACTGTCATTTAAAAAGGAAACCGGCGATTAGGCCGATGCGATGTGAATGGAAATACTTCCAAATCAGATGAATTCTTTTGATACTGAACAAAGGAGGAAATTGCAAGTATCATTGAAGCCTTCTCCCTCTCCATCAATAGTATTCGCTGGAATCCGATAAAGGAAAGGAAAAAGCCGAATGGAATCTCCTCTCCACCAAAGATAGTCCAGTTCATTACACACAGATGAAAGACTTGAAGAGTATTTTCAAAATTCTCTTTCTCCATCAAAAGTACTTATCATACACCAGTCGAAGGAAAACACACACTTAAGAAAATGCTTTCGTCTCTGTCAGATGAAAACGAATGAGAACGTTATGGAAAATTCACTTTCTTCAGTCTTTCCTGAAAAAGGTAGCAGGTACTTATATTCGTGCAGTAATCGAAAGAGGTAAAAAAGCTGACATTGTTCAATGTGCAGTAACCTCCCTACCTGCATTCCCTCGTCATCATGAGTGCTGTCATTATCACTCATTCGGTATAAGGCCTAGTCCTGACTCCTGATTCAACAATTCCTTGACATTTACACTACTTTCTTGATATGCAAAGCTAATCATTAAAATTAGATTACAGTGAAGTCTGTTCATGGGTGATTTACTAATTGAAGGGACTGTAAAGTTACATTAATGAAGAACCTGCGAGAAAAAACTCATAATTAAAAGACTAGCAATCCAGTTGCCTAATTCACTTCATTAACCGCACCCCTTCAACTCCCTTCTCCTTGACTACTCAGACTTCGCGTACGCCATGTTGACGAAGGGCAGCCTTGGGGAACACCGACAAACGAAGCCTTAAAATGCATATGTCTATTGAACATTTTCTGCTCAGAATGACGGCTATTAATGGGTGGAGCTGGAAACCCTTAGGTACTCCGTTGAAAGTGCAAGTATTCACAGAACGGATAATAAGCCGAACAATCCATGTACTTCCAACTTGTCATTCATTCAAATGTTTTGCTTCATGACCACTGACCACACAACGTGTAGATAGATACCATCAGCAAAATAAGATTTGTTATATAGGATAAGACCTCACTTTAGGGAGATGACAAAGATACTGTGAAAGGAGAGAAAGAATCTGAATTACTAAAGTAGATTCACATCAGCCGTGCATCTGATGTCTAGTCCAGTCCCTTACGACGCTCCTGATTGGCTGTTGATAAGCCAATCATAGGGCTAGAAACTTTCAGTCTTACTCGAGAGTTCACATAGGCAGGATGTATGTTCCACTTCTCCAGAGGGATATTTTTGAAAAACGTATCCCTCAGGAGAGGTAGAACATACATCCTGCCTATGTGCACTCTAGAGAGAGACTGAGAGTTTCCAGCCCTGTGATTGGCTTATCAACAGCCAATCAGGAGCGTCTCAAGGGACTGGCCTAGACATCAGATGCAAGGTTGATGTGAATCTACTATAGCATCTTTCCAAAACAAAATATGATTATGAGCCAAAGTTTCTTCTTGTGTGGTTCGAGAGGAGAGAGACGTTTAAAACCAACGACCTCAGGTACTGGGGTTTTCTGTATAGGAAGCCTCCTCGATGGGAGCAGTTATCCTTGAGTTGCGAGAGATCAGTCTCTTTGCTTACCAGGTGAACTACCTGTGGAGAAATCGTCGCAGATTGGTATGGTTTTGTAAGATTAATGTGCACTTACTGGCTAGGTTTCCTTTTATCTGGAGTTTCAATTGCATAAGTCGTTTTAGAGACCCTATTGGTGATTCTATAAGGACCCATGAATTTTTCTCCTAATGGAGATCCTGGAACTGGTCGATATACATGTACATCATCTCCTACCTTAAAAAAAAAAGTTCTGAATTTGGCCTTTTTATTGTAATGGTTTTTCATATTAATTTGACTGTTAGTTCAATTCTGATTGGCAAATTCATAAATCTCGTACAGTTTCACAAATGTACCTGCCCAGGAGGCTTTTAATGGTCTTGTGCACCCGTTCAAGGGCTCCATTGGTCTGTGGGTGATAAGCTAAAGCAAATATATGGGAGATGTTTAACTGCTTTAAAGTTTGCTTAAACAAATCACTAGTGAAGTTTGTCCCCTGGTCACACTGAAGCTCCTTATGAAAAACAAAGATGGAGAATACTTTAAGAGGATTATCGATAATTATTTTAGCAAATGTTTTTAATAGGTATGGCCAAAGGAAACTAGAGGTTGGACACAACACAGTTAAAATGTACTCTTTGCTATTTAGTTTTGGGGAGTGAACCAACACAATCCACAATTACCTTTTCAAAAGTAGAATTAGTTACTGTAATAGGAACTAATGGTGCTGGTGGTATTTCCCGATTGAGTTTACCAGTCATCTGGCGTTTTACATCAGCTTTGTTACCAGGACAGTGGTAATCTTCCAGCATACGCTTATAGGTTTTGGAAAGGCCTAGACGAGACTGGTGAATGAGCAAGATCCAATAAAGCTGTACGAAGATTAAAAGGAACTACAAGCTGATAACTATCCTGCAATCTTCGGAGGTCTATAACGTCTCATAAGGATGTTATTATAAGTTGAAAATATGGTAACTTAACTTTCATCACCATCGACTTTCACTTTTTCAAAGTCTTATAAACTATCATCAGACTTTTGATTCTTGACAAATTCATCCGAGGAAATATCAACAAGATCAGCAATACTTTTTTCACTTAATGTATTTTGATCTACCTTACCTGTGCGTTCAGTGCCTCTATGAGAAACTGAGGTTGCAGACCTGGTGACTACTTGACAGGGAAGCTCCCCCAGAGGAGAAAACTTGGCTAGCTTTTTCGATCACTACTTCAGGCTGAGTAATGATAAGACTAGGAGTACTGTTAGCTTGAGCCAGGTCATTACCAAGTAACGTCTATGTTCTTACAAGGCAGGTCAGAATCCGATAAGACGACATTAGTTGAACCTTTAAAATAAGGACAACCAAGAGAAATCTGTACAATATGTACAACCCTTTGAAAAGTCAAATCTGTTACAGTTACAAAACGATCTGTTGGTTTAGCTAAATCTTTTAACTTTGAGCTAATAATAGTTTGAGATGATCCTGTGCCTCTCAAAATTTGCACGGGAATATCATTTACTTTACCAGGATATATAAATGCTGAAAAGTCTGAT
Source organism: Macrobrachium nipponense (assembly GCF_015104395.2). NCBI lineage: Eukaryota > Metazoa > Arthropoda > Malacostraca > Decapoda > Palaemonidae > Macrobrachium > Macrobrachium nipponense. The sequence goes on along the minus strand of NC_087208.1, from coordinate 73,209,836 downwards.
AGAGGTTAAGCACAATGAAGTGTCGTTTTATTTGCAGTGGTCCCCGATCTGGGTCCTTGTGGAACAGCATTAGGAGAAGACTAACCATGAGCTGCTTTGCATTTGGGGCCAGGACAGTCTTTGGTATGATGGCCTTCTTTCTTACAAAAACTATACACCTCAGGGGCAGACGAAGGAGAGGACGAATGTGTTTTATGTTTATGAATGAGATGGTGGTAATCATAAGCTAATAGGGCAGCCCTTTTCCCATCTTTTTCTTGTCTTTCTCTGATAAACATTGACACATTTGCTGGAATACACCATAGGAATTCCTCCCAAACTATTAAATTCTTCAGTTCTAATGTTCCTTACCTAACCATTTATTAAATTGCTTCAACTTCAATGTGAAAACTCCAGATAGGTTTGAGCTTGGTTCATCAAAGTTTGTCTGAAGATTTGTGTATACCCTTATGCTGTCACTCTATAAGTATCTAAATAAGTATCTAATATGGTAGTTTTAAAGACTTCATAATCCCTTTCTTGGACAACTTGTGCTGCCACATATGTAGCTTTTCCTTTGAAGCAGTTTCTGATTAAGAGTACATATTGGTCTCTAGGCCAGTTGAGAGAAATGGCAGTGATTTCAAAAGTATGGTGAATCTTTTTCATCGAAGACAGGTAGGAATTTGCGTGCTTTACTAAGTTCAAAAACGTCAAGTAGCTGTTTTTCTGCTAACCTTTCTTCTATTCTTATGGCTGGTAGTTCCTTTTCCAACGGAACTTTCTTTTCTTTCTAATTCAGGTCTTCTTTGCTCAGTTTCTGCAATTAGTCTTACAGCTTCTATCCTTTTTTGTTCAACTTCTACTTTTTTTTTTTAGCTTCTACTGTTCATTGCAACAGTTCAAGTTGAAGTTTCAATTTCACTATCTGTGGGTCTTCAATTGTCGTAACTGCACGAGTAACACCTCGTTCAAGTGTTAGAGGCCTTAATGTAAGAGCCTTCTCTTCCGTTATGTTACCACTTTGTACCAGAAAATCTAACATTTTTCTCAATAGTTCAGCTTTGACAACAGCATAACATTACAGCTATTTGACGAAACTGGTCCCTTTTAGCTTCCCTTTTTTCTGGATCAAAAAGCATCTCTCAATACTGACAAGAAAACAAAATTAAAATGGAACAGATTACTTGAAACTGTATTACTACCATACACAAGCTATACAATTTCAAAAGTTTAGGTCATTCGTGGATTTACGATGGTGCGAAGGCACTCATAACCACAGAAATTAATCCTTAAATGATACAATGAATACGATTAACATTCAGAAACTTACTTTTAAATGAACGAGCATTTGCTATCAGCAATTTTTTTTAAATCATACCAATCAGAAAGCTAAGTTCACCAGTAATGCACAACCACAAACAAACAAGAATTAAACATAATTCTTAACGAAGTAAATAAGAGGTAGAAACTGTTACCTGGACAAGGAATAAACCCTTAATATTGTCAACCGAGGTAGAACGTGAAGTTCTTGACGACGATCGTACCCTGATTAAGAGGAACAGAAGTTCCTATGGAAGGAATCTTTCAAGCCCTTAAGGTGAGGTTTTGCATGCCTCGAAGCACCACGAAGTTGGGGTGACTATGAAGAAATCGCTAAGCGATGGTGGTCGACAGAGTCGAGGGTTAAAGGAATGACGAATACTAGGCTGCCATTACCCTGCCTGCACGTCCTCCAAAATCCCAATGAATGCATGAGATGACGTGTAGGTACCAACACGACATTCTCGTATGTGACAGAAAGAACACTATCCGGTGGTGGTTCGTGTTATAAACTTGCAAAATGTCACTAATACACTATACTGACGTTATCCATCTTCACAGAAAAACAACAAAATGAATTCCACAATCGGTCAAGATCGAGCGTAAGCGTAACGCAACGTAAGTTAATCCCGGTCAGACTCAGGCTCCCAACTTGAGCTTTCCACTTGAACTATTCATTAATTTCCAGTGATGAGGGCAACGCTCCATGTAGGAAAAGTAGATATACTACGAGGTGCATTAACTAACCAAAGTTCAAATTAAACAAAACCTTTACTTACTTTAAATCACGTAAGAAAACTGAACAACAATAATAACAAATAACCACTTAATAACTGCTATGAACAAATGAATCGTAAGCCACCAGATAATGAACTCAAAGGCATAGTACTACATACGGGAAAAATAAGAGGTAATTTCATACACTATGTACGGTATGATCAGCAATCAATAGAAGGCGCTCACAGCATATATACAATTACTACATAATGATAGGAGGGTTATTATTTTTAGAATATATATATATATATATATATATATATATATATATATATAAAAGTATATATATATATATATATATATATATATATATATATATATATATATATATATATATATATGTGTGTGTGTGTGTGTGTGTGTGTGTGTGTGTGTGTGTGTGTAATTTTGATAAAAAAATTACATTTAACTTCCCGAATTATTCACACGTTTGGATTTTACTTCTTATATATATATATATATATATTATATATATATATATATATATATAATATATATATATATATATATATACATATGTATCTATAAACATATTATATATATGTATATATATATATAAAACAACGGGAGCACCGCCCCGTTATTCTCATAGGTAACGTTAGGCCAAGAGTGGAAGGCGAACTAAGTTTGGTAACACTTTCTCTCTCTCTCTCTCTCTCTCTCTCTCTCTCTCTCTCACAACCTCCACTCCATTATCTAAGGTCACCAAATCAGAGTCGGAGCTACAAAAATATACGTTTATTCAAAGTAAAGTACTAACTGAATAATTCAGATTCTTACAGGATAATTAATAGAATGATAATTCATAGTTCAATTAACTCAGATAACCCCCCATGAAATAATAGTCTTAATCAGTAATACTCAAACACCAATTATCTCCTCTCCAAAATATAGTCCCCTCCACACAGGACACAGTCCCTCTCACTAGGACACTTAGTCCCCTCCACTAGATCCGCCTGTTTAAAAGACAGGAGAACACACTAGTGAGCACACACAATTGTAAAGGCAAAGTCAAAAGATTAAATGAAATAGAACATCTTTACAAAATGTCAAAAACAGAGTAGGCCACAACTTTGGCTAAAGCACAGTAACTCTTACCCATTACAGCTTGTAATATCACACACAGAAACAAAAACACATTATAGAGCCATCCAGGCTCTTTCTCCCCTAGGCAGCCGTCTCCCCTGTTCTGGCAGATACATGCCATTTAGAACGGACATAGCTCGTACACGTACACATGAATTCACACACTTCGTCAACGCCCTGAAACTACTTTCAACTGGTTTCAAAGTCACCTTGGACAATCTCTCATGGCACTGATATGCATAGGTAAGGAACTTTAACATCGCACCACCCAGAAAAGAGTCATCAGCATTCTTAAGCTGTGGCCCAAACTCTCAGTATCTAAGGAAGTTAAAAATGATAAATCTATAAATTCCTCCTTTTACATATATATAATAATATATAATATATATATATATATTATATTATTTATATATATATATATATATATATAGTATTAATATATATATGTATATATATTATATATAATATATATATATATA
>NC_087208.1:73178692-73201192 GCF_015104395.2 Macrobrachium nipponense | reverse complement strand
ATATATATATATATATATATATATATATATATATATATATATATATATATATATATATATATATATATATAATACGTTTTCACCGACAGGGGATGACCAAGAGATAAAGACAATACAGTGGTCACTTCCACATTCATAGTTTAATGGCTGAACAGAATTCCTACGTAGCAAGTGATGCCTCACTCTTCTTGGATACGAAGGCACTTCGTTTTCTATACCTCTTCCAGGCAGTTTATCCACCACTTTCTATGTCTTCGTCTCTTCCTCCTAAGAATTTACCTAACCAATTCCCGCTTCTGAAGAAGGCCCTCGGCTGAAATCTTGTATATGTTTTACATGACCTTAAGACTAAAGCCGGAATAATATTGTGTAATCCCAAGGTAGGTTGCGTACATCCTCAGAGTAACCCATTGATTAAAACTAGATTGCTTAGATAAACACACACACAGACATATATATATATATATATATATATATATATATATATATATATATATATATATATATGTGTGTGAAATATATATATATATATATATATATATATACTATATATATATATATATATACATATATATATATATATATATATATCTTTCTATATAATATATATATATATATATATATATATATATATATATATATATAAGGATGTAATTTTAAGTTTGAGCAGAATATTTTCTCTAAACATGCATTTTTAAGACTTCGTTATCAGTGAAGAGAATTTTAAAATTACCGTAACCATAAACGCTGCTTGCATGAGATAGAGGTTGATAGTGGGAGGTCGGAGCAGCCTGGATGTTGGCTGGGGGTGGGGGGGTTGAGGGAAGGGGAATGAAGTGAATAAGGCAAGTGGAATGATAGTCTTTTAATTATGAGTCTATTTCTTGCAACTCATCTAATTTCAGCTTTTAGCTAACAGCGGTAACATATGGGTTTACATATTAAGTTAGTAGTGTAAATGTTGCTGAGCGAATTGTTGAATCAAGAATCATGACTCTATAGGTCTATGCTTACGAATGGTTTCTGATGAGTACTTTAGGTGGAGGGGGAGAGATTTTTAAAATACATTTGAATTCTTTGATAGGTGTCTAATGAGTAAGCCTACCTATAATAGAGGGGAGATTCAATTAGGATTACTATTCTTTCTTTTATCGGTGTCCAGTCAATACCACTGATAGGGAGGGAAATGGATTTAGTGATGCTTAATCGTTCCATCCTCCTTCTATACGGCACCCCCCCCCCCACCCCCAAAAAAAAAAAAAAAAAAAAAAAAAAAAATCCCAGGCTGCTCCGACCTCCCGCTACAACCTCCCTCACATGAAAGCAGCGCGAATGATTACAGTTATTTCAAAATTTATTTCCCAAACAAACGAAGCCATAAAATGCATACAGTGCCATATTAGCCATGAGGCACTTGAGTGAGGCCCGGGACTCCGTGTTCCCAACATCCAGGGACCCCCCCACTTCCAGAAGCCCCAATTCTATAAGACAATAATAATAATAATAATAATAATAATAATAATAATAATAATAATAATAATAATAATAATAATAATAATAATAATAATATGTATGCTGGAAACAGACCTTCTTTCAAACAAGTTTTATTAGAAATAATGGCTGAGTTCACAAAATTGATTTTATACCATATTCTTTCAATTCTCCTTATGATTTGTCTTTCTGGCGCGCTGGTATTGATGAAGCAGCTGTCCAATATTCATCGTGCTGTAGGTTGTCAACGGAATTTCGGGCTGGTGTTATCAAAGGCAAACTGGTTATCAGGAACAGGCTGGGGTCGTCAACAGGTATACAGGTGTGTTTCGTAGGTCGGGAACAGGCCGTAGTCGTCAGGGGTCTATCCGGTATTCCTTGTTTTTTCTTCTTTTCTGGTTTTCTAAAGGCGTCTACATGTTTCGGCCACCTCGTTTGGCCATCTTCGGGACGGGATCGTTGAGTGCAATGGTCTATGTCAGTTGTTGTTGTTGTTGTTGTATTAAGCCAACACTTCTTGTTGGCACGGGCCTTTCCCTTGTTCGGCCCGTAGGTGATCTGAAAAGATTCTTTAGGTACATGGTTAGTTTTTTTGAAATTGGAAATATCTTTAGTTGTAGAGATAGGAGTGGGACAGGGGAAGGATGATGGTGTCAGTAAGAGAGGGCCATCATGTCATATTATAGAAGAAGTTTGAATGAGTGTAAGGCTTTCGAAAATCGGAGAAGCGGTGCAGGTGGGGTTGTCCAACCCTTTACTCCCTTGGGTCCCTGCGGGAGGATTTTAGTTGTAGGTAAAGTTTTTTAAAAGAATGATAGTGGATGATGTGGATAGAGCCTTACAATGAGGGGATGTGATGAGGGTGATTGATTTTATTAGTTTGATTACCTTGGTGGAGGTAGGTTGTAGAGCACCTGGGCATGCTCTTCTAAGTTTTCAATGATTGTCTTTGTGACTGTGGCAGCTGCATGCTCAGCATCTTGTGCAGGTATTGCATTTTGTGCTGCACCTCTTAGCTGTGCTTTTTCTCTGCATTCCAGCAGGTAGTGAAGGAGTGGTTTGCTGTGTTTCTTCTTGACAGTGTTCACATGGTCTGACACTGTTTTCCACAATTTCCCAGCAGGCTTTATATCCTAGGGCCTGAGTCTGTGGATGATCACAGCAAGTTTTCTTGGTGTGTGCCTGTCTATGGGAGGAGGCACTAGACTGTCGATTTCTTATACCATCTGGCAGACGGTGAGTTCTTTTCTACCACTCACGATGGTCATTTATCAATTTTTCTTTGCAGAGTGGTTTCATTGCATTTTTGACTTGTTGCAGTGCAGGTTGTATATGTACTTGCACTCTGTCAATGTGTTTTGTACTTTTGGCTAGCTCATCAGCCCTCTCATTGCCTGGAATTCCTATGTGACTGGGTATCCAGTTTAAGGTGACAGGTCTTCCTCTTTCGCTGTGCTGGTGTAGCAGTGTTTTAATTCCAGCCAGCAGTGCCTTATTTTCTTTAATTTTCTGTTGTTGCAGGGCTTGCATTGAGGGACTTTGAGTCTGTGTGGATGATTACAGGCCCTACTTCATTCTCCAGTGAGTACAGCAGTGCCTGTCTTATTGCTGTTAACTCTGTCTGCATAGTGGAGGCGTGGTTGGAGGTCCTCCAGCAGGCTGTGAAGTTTCTTGAATATACTTGCAGCTCCCCGTTAGTTTGATTCTCAGGATCTACAGTGCCATCAGTGTAGTATGTTTGTGCCCCTATGGTCTCAGTGTTTCTGATTGCTTCATAGGCTGCCACTCTTAGCTCTTCTCCTGTGCAGTCCTCTTTTGCTCTTGGCAGGCTTGTGTATTTGTATATTGTAGTGTCTTCTTTCCAGGGTGGTAGTTGTTGTGTGCCCTGTGTTGTGTCTGGACCTAGTTGCAGCAGTGTTTCTGCCATGCCTAGACTTTTGATGTTGTCACTTTGGTCCTTACCATAGGAACTCGAGGTTTGAATCTGTGGGGTGTTTGGCAAGTTCCTCTCTTGCTCTTTTCTTAGAGATGGAGTCTCTTTCTGAGAGGAACATCTTGGCCATTGTGCTTACATTTCGTCGTGCAATCCTATCCTCTAGCTTTGGCAGGTTAGTTTCAAGCCTGAGGTTGCACAGTCTTGTCCATGTAGGTGCTCCTAGCATGAGTCTCATTGCATTGTTTTGAATGACCTCCAGTGATTCTTTCTGAGCCTCTGTCAGCCTTATCAGAGTGGGGGCAGTATAGTCCACCAATGTTCTGGTGCAGGCTAGGTAGTACTGTTCCTTTGTATGTGTTCATTTGCTCCTTCCTTCACAGGGATGACATGTATCTCATGGCAGCAAGTCTTGCATTTGCTCTTTCTCTCAAGTACTTGATTTCTTCCTTGAAAGTTAGCTGCTGATCTATGACAACTCCTAGGTACATGTAGCTGTCTACCCATTCTATGGGCTCAGCTCCTATTGTTAGTGGTTGCAGCGGTCTGTGGGCTTTTATTGTCATGGCCTTTGTTTTATTTATGTTTATTTTTAGGCCTAGCTCATTTGATTTATTGTTGATGTCATTGAGTGCCCTTTGCATTCTGGGTACTCTAACAGCTCCTCTTGCTACTACACACACATCATCGGCATAGATGAAGATTTCTACGCCTTCTGGAAGCTGCAGGGAGGCTATATTCTCCATTAGTATATTAAATAAAAATGGACTCAGAATTCCTCCCTGAGGGGTGCCATTTTCCAAGTCGTGGAATGTAGACATCACTCCTTGGAATTTTACTCTGGCCTGCCTTCTCAGCACGTAGTTTTTTGTCCAGGCTAGTAAGTGTCCTTGGACTCCCTTCCTTACTACTTGCTGCTGGACTGGCTAGTTCAAAAGCCTTTTCAAAATCTATGAAGACAACTGTGGCCTTCTTCTGATTTATATAGCTGAGAACATCTGTTATGCACTCTGTAGTTCCGACTCCTTCCTGATATGCATATAGCTGCTTGTGCAGTGGACCAATCTTGTACTTCATTCTATTTAGTACCATTTTTTCTCCAGTTTTCTCAATGCATGACACCAATGCGATTGGTCTTGGGTTCTCTGGATCTTTAGGTTTGGGGATTGGCTGCGTGTCTTGCTGCCGCCAGGTTTGTGGTCTTGTGTGCTCGATGTGTGTTTTGTTCAGGATTCTCAGAAAGGCTGTTTCTCCTGCAGGACCCATTTTGCTGATCATGGTGTATGTTATCCTGTCTGCTCTGGTGCTGTGTCTCTGCCAACTTTAAAAACTGCTTTCAGTTCCTCTACTGTGTAAGGGATGTCAGTATCGTCTGGTCTGTGGCAGGCCGCATCGATCTCCTCCCATCGAATCGGTGCTAGTTGATCCTGAATTCTTCTTGTTTCAGGGGAGAGGTTACCTGAGCTAGTCCTATTGGCGAAGGATGTTGCCAGTCTTTCCGCTTCTTCTAGTGGGTGAGGGTGAGTTGCTACGGGTGTTCTCTTCTTTCCGGCTACTCTGTTCAGCCACTTCCATAGCTCCGAGAGAGATGTGTACTGTGATAGTTTTGTACACCATTCCATCCACTTTTCAATTCTTATCTCTTGCAGCTGCTGTTGAACATCATTTTTGACTGCTTGTAGTAGTTCCCTGTTTTCTGTTGTCCTTCTTTTACCTATAAATTTTTGTTACCCTGTTCAGTAGGGTTTTCAGTCTTCTTACTTCTGGGCAGTAGTACCAGGAGTCTTTGTAGGTGTGGTCTCTTCTTCCTACTCTCATGGGCATTGCCCTGTTTGCAGCATTGTGTATAGCCTCAACTAGATCTTTTTCTAGCTGATCTATGTCTTCTGGAGGTGTGTATTGTGCTGCCCACTCTTCGAGGGCTAGACGACAAACACACCCAATCTGCTAGGTCTTGGTTCCATGTCGGAGGGGGTGGCGGTGTATTGGCGGTAGATGCTGCATCTCCAGCTCTGTTACTGTGGCAAAGTGGTGGCGCTCACTAATGTCGTGTGTACTTGCCACCTTGTTAGGTGTCTGATTGTTGTTGTGGCAAATGTCAAATCTAATCTGCCTCCTCTTATGTGTGGCGTAGGTTGCCCTGAGTTGAGTAGTGAGAACTCCTTCAAACTCATCTAGAGAGAAGGCTATGTGCTCTCCAGGTTGGTTTGTGGCCGATGGGGGATGATAGCAGAGGGTGATGCGCGTTGAAGTCCCCACATATAATTGTTGGTGATTCTGCTGCATGTGCGAAGAGCTGTATGAGCTGCAGTTCTCCTGGTTTTTCTCTATGTATTTTTTATATATGTTGTATATATCTATCCTCTGGTTTAGCAGTGTGATTCTCACGGCTAGGGTTTCCACATTGTTGCCACAGGGGATTGGGTTGTGTGTTCTTGCTGTTGGGATTGAATTCTTGACGAGAATTGCCAATCCTCTGTCTGTGCCTACGCATGGGGTTGTGTAGACATTATATCCAGTTATTCTGAATTTTGTCCCAGTTGTTAAGCATGGTTTCTTGCAGTAGAATGATGTCCACATTTTCTGTTTTGCAGACTGCAATTAGTGTAGCTGCCTTTGTCCTTATTCCACCAGCGTTCCAATTGATGATTTTCAGCATGATTGGTACGTTTGAGGGGGAGAACTGTCTGGGGTCCCTTGGTGCGAATGTTATTCCAGTTTCCTCTGTCATGCCTTCAGTGGTTGATGGTGATGATGAGGGTGAGTTGGATGAGTTGAGGGTGTGGTTTATTTGGTCAGAGGATGTGGAAGGTGAGGGGTTGAGGGCGGATGTGGAAGGTAGAGGTGAGGGGGTTTGAGGAGTGGGTTTTGGTGCAGCTTGGGTCGCTGCCTCCTGCATAGTGGTAGAGGGGGAGGGGGACTTGGAAGCTCCTTTGATGAAGCTCTTAAGAAGTACATCTATGCACTCTTGGATAGTTTCTGCATTGATGTCTCCCTTTATGATGCGTTTGGAGAAGTCTGTTAATCTGTCCCTGAGATCGACTGTTTTGATGTATATAGACCTTGGCAATGGCTTAGGTGCCTGTGGATTTGTTTGCTGGGGGGAGGGTCTTCTTGATGCAGACCTGGAGCTGTTCCGTTTCCTGCTGGGTCCTGCTTCCCTCCTGGATTCCTCCAGCTCTTCCCTGGTATAGAACCTTCTTCTGGGCTGAGGTTTTGGTGCTGCCCTTCCTCTTGACAAGCTCCTCTCTCTTCTGGTTTCTTTGGGCAGAGCGGCCTTTACTCTTGCCAGTCTCTCCGGGCATCCCCAGGCCATGGCGATGTGTGCCTTGCCGCAGTTGGGGCACTTCGGTGTTGTGGTCTCCCCTGCTTTCCTTTTGGCAATGCAGTCTTCAGTTGGATGTTTCCTGCTGCATATTGCACAGGTCTCTTGCTTTGCCTGACATTGGCTCTTATGGTGCCCAAATTTCTGGCACTTGAAGCACCTTAGGGGTTCCGGGTAGTAAGTTTTCACCCCATATCTCCCGAGTCTATGTCAGATGGAATCACGCTATTTATTGCATTCGGGTGGTTTGAAGAGATGGGTACCTCACTTTTCATTGGGGAATACTCGTGACGTCACGAGTGATGTCATCAGGGGGCCGGTTGCTGGTTGGCTGTCCTCTTCGCGGGCGGAGCCTCATCCTTATTGGTGATGGTGGAGGCCCCCTCGAAGGGCGTGCTACCAGGTCGTCCTCAGGGCGAGAGCTTGAGCTTCGATCACCCTCAGGGTTACTAGGGACGTCCTCAGGATGAGAGCGGATTCTTTTATTATGTGCATCCTTTGCATGATTAAATATTGTACCTTCCTAATCTGAGGATGCTTCGGAACTTACATCGGGATGACGTCAATGCGCCTCTCCAAAAGGATCTCCTGTCACGCGCAGGAAGGAACAATATTTAATCATGCAAGGGCTGCACATAATATAAGAATCCGCCGCAGCGACATCGTCGTTAACTTCGAGGTTATCGACCAAGCTCCCGATCTACGTCGTTTGTGAATCTTAGAAGCGCTGCACATCGGGAGGGAGAAGCCCAGTTTGAACGTCACACTGGAGACCTTCCTTCTCCCCACCGCCGTCAGGAGAGCAGCCGACAACGCCCCACAACGACCATTGCACCAGAGGGATCCTGAAGATGATAGGAGCGTTAGCTCTCCTCCTGAGGACGTCCCTAGTAACCCTGAAGGGGATCGAAGCTCAAGCTCCCGCCCTGAGGACGACCTGGTAGCACGCCCTTCGAGGGGGCCTCCACCATCACCAATAAGGATGAGGCTCCGCCCACGAAGAGGACAGCCAACCAGCAACCAGCCCCCTGATGACATCGCTCGTGACGTCACAGGTATTCCCCAATGAAAAGTGAGGTACCCATCTCTTCAAACCACCCGAATGCAATATATAGCGTGAATCCATCCGACATAGACCATAGCACTCAGCGATCCCGTCCCGAAGATGGCCAAACGAGGTGGCCGAAACATGTAGACGCCTTTAGAAAACCAGAAAAGAAGACAAAACAAGAGATACTGGATAGGCCCCTGACGTTACGGCCTGTTCCCGACCTACGAAACACACCTGTATACCTGTTGACGACCCCAGCCTGACCCTGATAACCAGTTTGCCTTTGATAACACCAGCCAGAAATTCCGTTGACGACCTACAGCACGATGAATATTGGACAGTTGCTTCATAATACCAGCGTGCCAGAAAGACAAATCATAAGGAGAATTGAAAGAATATTGTATAAAATCAATTCTGTGAATTCTGCCATTATTTTTAATAAAACTAATAATAATAAGAAGAAAAAATTGAATTGTGATTTCATTTCACCATTGGCATAACTATTCAAACAAGAGTGTTACAAGGCAACACTAGATCTGGCGATAATGCGACGTGTCATTGTGAATGACTGGATCTGGCAATAATACAATTTTGTTGTCAGTGACTCACTGTCACATGACATTTGTAATGTTGGTTTGCTGTGTGTGATTAATGATTTTCTAAGTACATCAAGTGTGTTGATTGATTGATGCTAATTTTATTATCCTTTTTATTTCATTTTATTATACAAATTCTTAATATAAATACATTAGTCTATTATTACAATACAACTTAATGCAATTGCTAAATAGAGCACTTTGCATTATTATTCCTGTGGTTTATGCAGTTTTGAAAGGCAGAACTTGGCACCTTGCTGCATAGGATATAGAAACTATGGCAATTTTCTGAGTGTTACAGTGGTCTGATCAGTGACCAGACCACTGTAACACTGAGAATTAAAGGATGGGCTCCCGCCCCCGCACAAAAGAATTGTGCCTCAGGACCCAGCATAGCTTAATATGGCACTCACTGAATGCATATGTTTATAGAACATTTTCTACTCAAAAACTTTTTTTTTTCATTTCCAAAAATATAAGCATAAACTTGTGTACACCCTGTATATATATATATATATATTTATATATATATATATATATATATATATATATATATATATATATACTGGGTAACAAGGAAAAGAACAAAGCATTTTCATGATTTAATCAGACATATTGTGCCGACGTTTCACAATACATCTTGGTTGCATTTTCAAGCCAAGCGATATGGTGTTCGCATTTTTTCAGTCTTGAAAACGCAACCGAGATGTGTTGTGACGTCGGTACAATAAATCTGATTAAATCATGAAAATGCTTTGTTCTTTTCCTTGTTACCCAGTATATATACATATATATATATATATATATATATATATATATATATATATATATATATATATATATATATATATACATACAGGGTGTTTGTTTCGAAATTAGAGCCCCCTCCCCTCTACAGCTTAACCTAAAATTGATGTGGACAAAAACAAAAGTAATTCAGAACAGGTATTTATTTAAGTTTCTCTCTGGGTATTTAATCTTTTGTGTGGCCTCCATCTGCCTGTACCACAGCCTGTATTCTAGAGGGGTATGATTTCAGCAAATCGCAAAAAAGCTGAGACTCAAACTCCATTTCCCTGAGCACTTTGGTCACCTCTCTTCACAGGTTATCGAGGCTTGGTATACCATCATAGTTCACCGTGCACGCTTCAACACGATCCTTTAAGATGCTACCAATGTTTTCACACACATTAAGGTCAGGGGAGCTACCTGGAAATTCACTTGACTAGAAGAAATCAATACCACTGTTTTGAAGCAGCTCCTGTGTCTGAAGAGCCTTGGAACATGGTACCTTATCATGCAAAAATGTGACTTCTTCAACAGATAGCACATTTTCAGGATCTTTGAGGAAAGGAAAAACTCCACCAGTAAGCACAGTTTCGCCACTCTATAACTGTCCTTTTTCTTTGATGATCCACATTAACCGTTTGGCTGTGAAACAGAGAAAAATCCCCAAACATTCAGGAAATTTCACAACATGGTGATAAAGCATGTCATCGCTGATATCATACAACTTTGCAGCCCAAATGATGTCATTTTTATGATTTGGCTTCTGTAAATGAAGAATTCATCTCATGTGGCAACATGGAGAAAGTCAGTGTCATCCCAATCTTTAAGAAATGAACCACAAAACCATGCACAGTCTTCTCTCTATTGCTGAGTGATCTTGGGCTTGCTTATAACATGAAATGGCTTGATACCAGATTTTTTCAACTCACAATATACAGCACTATAACTTTTCTTCTTTCCCTTTTTGTTTCTAGTTCAATTGCCAATTTATGTAAAGACTTTCTTGGTCTACCCACTGCCTCAGCTATGATGTCTTTTGACTCTTTAGAAAGGACTTCAGGCCTTTCAAGATTCTCCCTCTTTTTGTGATGACAGTCATATGGATTTTTGTTCCAGTTTCTTTTAACAAAGGATTCATCTCTTTTAATATATTTAGCTATCCCGGAACATGAAATGAAGGATGCGCCAGCATCCCTTGCGTCTCTGAAGGTTATGGCCCGGATTCGGTCAATCCATCTGATTTCCTCTGAGTCGTTAGGCATGGCTGTGTCTACCTCCATCACTCAGTCTGAAAATACAAGAAATGTAAAATGAAAAAAGCTTAATAGAAACTTAAGACTATGTACTTGGAGATAGGCTATAGTAGAAAACTTCATAACTTTCCATTTGTCCTGTGGAGGAGGGCCTCTAATTTCGAAACACCCAGTATATATATATATATATATATATATATATATATATATATATATTAATATATATATATATATATATATATATATATATATATATACTATATATATATATATATATATATATATATATACGTATATATATACGTACATATATATATATAGCATATATATATATATATATATGTATATACATATTTATATGCATATATATACTATATATATGTATATGTAATGTAATTCACAAACAGTAGGCAGCAACTGTAGTCTAATATGTAAGTCGTGCTATCTAGGCGGTAATACCAAAGGGGAATCATAATATATAAGAAGTACATCACCTTCAGGAGTACTCATCAGTATCCGCCTGTCTTGAACATGGCCGAGTGATAATAGAGTGCTCGTCATTGAAGTTAAGGTATTCACTGTTTTTGAATCAAATCTTCCAGGTGATGAACCACTTCTCAGTTTTAATTCCCCTTTAGTTGTTAACAACATTTGTAGCTTAGTCCTCTTAACCTCAGGGATTCTTCATACTTACTGTTCGGAAACGCTTATCGCTACAAAGCCTGAAATTCAAACGCAAGAATTTGAAGACATTTTTACATCCGTAGTAGTTTTCGAAACTGCATCCGCAGTATCAGAACTGCTATGGACGTCAGAAATTCTTCATATCCTTACATTTGGAACCCAAGCTTTGTAGTGACAAGCACATCCAAAAAGTGTGAAGAATTTGAGGAGTTATGAGGGCATTGCGCTTATTACAATTACGTACGCATGTGGTATAAGATTACCAGGAGATTCTCTCTCTCTCTCTCTCTCTCTCTCTCATCATATATATATATATATATATATATATATATATATATATATATATATATATATATATATAAAATCCTGAGAGAGGAAGATGGGGAGTCTCTCGGTCACGTGAATGTATGTTAGGGAGGTTATTATCCTTCCGTACTTCCTCGCAATTATGGGTGGGTGTGAGCAGCACACAATCGTCGGTCAAATGACGTTCCTACCGGGCCTCTGTCTCATCTTACAATGTACGCTTTCGTTTCATGCACGGCCTCCCCTAAATGAGGAAAAAAAAACTATACGCCCCCAGTGATGGAGTGGCAAAAAAATAAATAAAAAAAGAGGCAAGTATAGGTGTACTTTTGTGACATTTCAAGCTCTATGTATGTATATATATCTATATATATATATATATATATATATATATATATATATATATATATATGTCACAATCGTCGGCTTATAAACTATTGAAAACACACACACACACATACACGCGCACAAAAATATGCTGAATTTAGAAACCTTAGTCTAATCTAATTAATAAGTATTGGAACAGCAGACAACGTCCGTAGAGTTAGGAACTTTTAGCGTGCTTCTGTCATTTTTACCATTGAAATATATGAATATATATATATATATATATATATATATATATATATATATATATATATATATTATATATCCACCACACTGAAAAGGTTACCAGACGCAATGATCAACAATACTCAAGTACAAAACATTCTCTCTCCATCGTAACTCAGCTTTATGCGTTCGACAGCAGCCCTGTGACTTTGTGACGCTAATGGAAGCATATTAATAGAATTCATATATGTGTAAAAGGTTATAGAGTGATGCACTCCTGAGCTCTACTCTCTCTCTCTCTCTCTCTCTCTCTCTCTCTCTCTCTCCTGCCTTGCTACTCAAGTAATAGCGCAGTCAGCTCACGATTGAAAAGACCAGCGTTTGATCCCCGACCTGGATAAGAAGAGAAAGGCACGGACACAGTTCTAAAAATCTAATCTGAGTCTGATACTTGTTGTCTGTCGACTGAGAGAGAGAGAGAGAGAGAGAGAGAGAGAGAGAGAGAGAGCCATTATGTAGTTGAAAATTGGAGCACCTCGACGAGGTGTAAGCCCTTCTTTACTGTGGTTGAAACCATTGATCAGATACCTCTCTCTCTCTCTCTCTCTTCTCTCTCTCTCTCTCTCAAGTCGGGTATCGATAGATGGAGAACAGTAAAAGAACACAGTAATTCTTGAATATTTTAACGCCACTTGTTTTCACCAGGTAAGTTATTATTGTTATTCAAGCGGTTAGACGATATTTTTAGTAGACGAAATTAAAAGATAAATGAAGGCAAGACCATAGGACACACAAATGAATATAAATACGCATTTCAAAACACTGAAATCCCTCTATATGGCTCCACTCAATAATCCAATGAACTTGCAACAATCAATATTGGTTCAACATTACGTACTATGTAGCACTGCAATAAGTCTAGACTCTTCCTGACACGTCCTCATTGCATTCCGCACTACACACTTTTTGCAGCTCGGGTATGTTTAAGTAGTATGCGTGTTGTTCAAGATTTTTTTTTTTTAGAGTGTATTTGTTTCATTGTATCATGCAATGATTTCAGGGCCTGTTTACTTTGCATCCCTACCGTGTCTGTGTGTTTGTGCTAGTGTGTGACAGTGTCTCAATGTCTTTGAAAATGCAACCATACAGTAACTGGATATTTGAGTGTCGTACCTTCCTTAGTGAATGAAATCTGTTCTTTGTAAGACACTTTTAAATTTCCGCCCAATGACAACTAAGGCCCATTGTCGTGTGTGCGTGCGTGTGTGTATGAGTATTTGTATGTCTCTCTTGAGTATTTGACTATAGTATCTTTTACATCATCGAGTGTCACTCAAAATCCTCAGCATACAGTGAGAAGCAGGGCGCGAAACGGTTCCATTTCCTTCGTCCCAGATATCATCGGGGGAGAAGGACTTCCTCCTCCTTCTTTTGTTGAATACAATATTGTCTGATAGGATCTTTAAGGCGGCAGTGCGACACAAAGGAGTGGGGGGGGAGAGAGAGAGAGAGAGAGAGAGAGAGAGAGAGAGGAAATTGGGAAATCTCAAGTTTGTCTTTCGGTTATTTTATTTTTTCCCCGAGAATGATCCATTTCCCGAGAGAGAGAGAGAGAGAGAGAGAGAGAGTGTAGTCTTACTCTTCTTTCCTCCAGTAGAGGTTTTATTCGCTTATTCTTTTATTTCGGCCTTTTTCCTCCTCTTCGTACGGCGCCTGTCGCACTCTCTTGTGGGGTCGGTCGCGCGTAAGCTCCATCTTAGTTCAGTATTGATTCAGCTCTAGCAAAAATCGACGGCTTTACACTTGCACTAACTTATTCAGTCAGTATTCGGCCTCTACTGTGGCACAGTGCCGCTAGGAAGAGGCAAAAGGCAAGTTACAAATTCCAGCAACGCTCAATACATTATAATCTCGTTTAAATTCTCACGACAGTTTTTGCCTACATTCTGATTTATTTATTTATTTATTTTGCAACTCCTTAAGACACCCTTGGAAATAGGATCTCCCAGTCAACGTGGAATATATACAGATTTTTGGGTTTCACAATGATAAAATATGATACATACATATGCACAGGAATTCGACAGGAATACATTGAATCCTAGGCAGGACTGATTCCTTTTTTATATGCAATTCCCACATAACTTAAACCATTCCCAAGGTAAAGTAAATTCAGTCTTAAGTGTAAGTATAAAATATTATTGTCGGCATTAGAGGCGAAGATATATATATATATATATATATATATATATATATATATATATATATATATATATATATATATATATAGATATATATATTATATAAACACAATGCACTTAATAGTGAAAACCAGGAGTTCCAAGTCCCGGTTTTCACTCACCATCTTACGTGGATTTCGTGATATTCTCAAGCACGTGATCCTTCGTGCTACATTGGATATCTATCTATCAATCTGTCTATCTATCTATCTATCAAAATATATATATAAATATATATCTTGATGACAGGGGCTACGGATTGCGTTACCATTTTCTTTCTGAAGTGAGGTCGAAACCAACGCCCTTCTTCCTTCCCCTGCAGCGACCCACCTCAGGTGACAAGCAGTTCATTCAAAAGAGGCAAAAGTGGGTGAATTTTAATGAAATAAACCTGCCGATACAACAGCCTAAGAGTGGAAGGGCGCTCCTTTCCCTGTGGGGGCGAGGATTTCCACATGCAATAATGGATTGGTCAGAACTTGTTTACTATCGACGATTAGCATTTTTGACAGTTAAAGGTTAATGAAACTGGACGTTCTCTTAATCAGTCATTAAACAGACAATAGGTCACCTCTTCTCGTGAGGCATCGTTCAGTTTCTCTAACAATGAATTCAGTGTCCCTTGTCGACAGAATTGCCGCGTGACGGAAACACCTGCATTCCGAGTTTCGTGACTTTCTTCGTTCGTGACATTACCTGGCACTGCCTTTTGACTTTGTTCATATTTCTCGCTTTGAGCTTTGATCAATACGCGACAGCTTTTGATCCAAACTGAGTTTCAGGTAAATATCAGGGACTTTGAAACTCGAGCAGATGGACTGCAATACTTCGCTACGAGGTAGGCAAATCCGCTGTCTATATATCTACATATGTATGCAAGTATATATGCATACACACACACACACACACACACACACACATATATATATATATATATATATATATATATATATATATATATATATAATGAAGGCAGGAGAAGCCCACCAACAGGTCAAGAAACTCATGTTTATTAGGTTGCAACGTTTCGAAGCCAACCAGCATTCCTCATTTTCAAGCTACAAAGCAACAATATCTAATTAGTACAATGAAATTAAATAACAATATTAGAATACACAATATAAGGTACAATATAATATTTACATTTAAAAATGCGAATAAAGACCAATCGTTGAGTGTGGAGACACAGGAAGGACTAACCAAAAAACGTAAACAGTTCACGAAAGGTAAGGAGGTGTAGACATGGCAAGGGTCTTCAGTGAGGGACCAGTTTTTTAATAAACAATCATTCATTAATTGTTAAAATCTTAAAATTGGAAGCTCTGCCCAAAACCTTAAAGTCCTTATACTGATTGGAATAACTACAGTTATCGGTATGATCCCTTATGTTAGAAAATTCGGGATTTGAAATCTTAGTGCCTGTTCTATAGCTGACAGCTCTATGACTGTCGATTCGGACCTTAAATAACCTAAGTGTCGATCCAATATAGGTCCCTCGATTACATCGAGGAAAAGTAAACTTGTAAATAACACATGGGATCATCAATGGATCCAAACGGTCCTTGAAGCTGAAAAGACTACCGATATTCAGGGTTGTGGGTATAAGTTTGATTTTCACGGCAAGAGATGACCAGATGTTAAAGCATGGAGTTCCTTATGAAAGCTTGTATCGTGAAGAAATTGAAGGGTTTAGAGAAACCTCCGCCTGCTGAATATATATATATGATATATATATGTATATATATATATCTATATATATTATATATTATATTTATTATATACTATATTATATATATATATATAACTTTATTTTTTATAAAATATACATACATATATACCATATAGGTGTATAAGTTGTATATATAATATATATATATATATATATTGTATATATCATACAATATACATATATGTATATGCATGTAGATATGCGTCGCTAATTTTCATTCTGTTTACTTCACGCTATTCAATTACATACCAGCAAACACAAACACATCACATATGCACACACAAAACCACCACTACCATCCAACGCACAAGCTATCCTTCTCCAGGAGACAGGAACAGGCACCATATGGCGCAGAGGACAACCACAAACAATATCCGAGTCCTACAGGAGCCTCCTGCGTTCCCAGCAATCTCTCTCTCTCTCTCTCTCTCTCTCTCCTGTCCACGACAACTCCTTGAGTACGTAACAGCCGCAGGACTCTCAATAACGCCTACGCGAGGAGAGGAGTCCTTAAAGAGCCTCAAGAGTCCTGTTGGGGAATCGCCAATAGATATTCAAAATAAATAATGTAATTAATGGAAGCAAGTCAGTGTTACTGATAACAGCAATATGAAATAAAGAACAAATAATGGCGAATATCTTAATGCAGTCGATCTAATTACGCAAATATTAATAACAACAACAATAATAGCGTCAATGTTTTCTCCATGTGATAATAAAAAATGTAAGGCTCTTGTTATGATTTTCTATATTATTACCATCAATATTATTAACCGGTGGCTCGGGTTATATACTTATTATTATTATTATTATTATTATTATTATTATTATTATTATTATTATTATTATTATTATTATTATTATTATTATTATTATTATTATTATTATTATTATTCAGAAGTTGGACCCTAACACATGAAATAAGTCCTTAGGGGCCATTGACTTGAAATTCAAGCTTCCAAAGAACACTGTGTTCATAAGAAAGATGAAACGGAAGGTAATGGGAAATGCAGAAAGAAGAGATCACCTGTAATAAGAAAAAAAACAAATTGACAAAATAATGAATCAATCGATAGAATGTGAGTAAATGATCAAAATACAACGGGAATTGTATTAGGGTCGTAATGCATTGCATCTTCGCCTGAACTTTTGAAGTTCCAGTTGCACGACTTCCTCAGGGAGATAGTTCCAGAATCCACCGGTGCGAAGAATAAAGACTATCTGGAACTGAGAAGTTCGACAGCAGGTGAATTTTCTGCATATTGGTGCTTCAGTGCAGCCAATCAAGTTACTCTCGGTGGGAAAAGAGGCTCAGGGATCCATTGTGACTATGAGGCTCAGGGATCCATTGTGACTATGAAAGATCTATATTAAAATACAGCGTATGAAAATTTGATAAAGAAGATAGTGCAAGTCACAGCTGCTAATATGGAGAAAGAGAAACTTACACCGCAACCTGCTCTGTCTATTAAGAGATAAATCTCTGGCAGAGGCAGATATCCACACTGGATAATAGATTTCTTGTCGAGGATGAACAAATGACCTGAAAAAGATTGCATTGATTGTATCACTTACAAATATATGAGGCCTTACGTACAATACCTCATTTCTGTGTGATATTTGCTGGCACTTTCACGAGATGTTTCTCAAAAGTGAAATGTGAGTCAAAAGCTACGCAAAGTATGGTTAAAGCTTCAATCTCAATGAGCAGAGTCCCATCCACATTGATGGGGAGGAAAGGGTGGAAAATCAGAGCAAAATCTACTAATCAATAATGTTTTTATTTTACTGGAGTTCAGCCTCATACCCCATCGACTACACCGTTCACTAACCCGCTCCATGTCATGATCAATTAGGACCAATGGCAGCTTCGTTTCTCAAAAGAGGAGAATGTACTACATCTCACAAGTGTTCCATCACCGTCATACTGAACAATCTTGTTTTCCAAGCCATCAACAATATCACTCATATACAGTAAAAATAAAAATGGATCACTACCCTGTGGAACGCCAGACACGATAGGTTTTGCTTCACTAAAGATCAACAGCATCTCACTACTGCCTACCTACCTTTCAGGAAATCTTGAAGTAAACCTAAAACATAGTCACCCATTCCAAGAGTCTAAAGTTTATGATTTACTAAATCGAAAGCAACACCAAAACTTATTACAATTGTTTTACACTCAAAACCCTAATCAAGGTTCTACTGTAAATGCATGTCAAAAAGAGCATTGCAGGTGCCTAACTGCTCCTTATTTGCATATTGAGTATCAACTAACAGTCTTTAGAAATGTAAAAATATGTTTTTTTTTATCTACTCTGGAGAGCACAGGGAGAATAGAAATCATCATGTAGTTACTGCAGTCTGGAGATATGCCACTCTTGCGCTCATCTGCAAACATACCACATCAACCTAAAAATCTCCAGAATCCACCCATTTTGGGAGACAACACACTAAGAAACCTTTTTGAAAAAAACAAAGCAAAGGGAAGAAACTCTCAGGATCGACTCCACCCCAGCTATCAAAATTGTCTAGAATGTTCTTAACATCCTTAGAGCGAAATGCAAATTCTGTAAGAAGAGGTTTAGGATGACAAGTTTCAAAAGCTTGATGAATGATGAAGCAGTTCAGCCTTTTCCTTAGGACCAGTAACCAATCTACCATCATCTCTTAGTAATGGAAGAATGGAAGATGAGCCTGACCCAAAGACAGATGATGACAAGCTGGTTCCACCACAGAGGAGGCTGAGTAATTCCTTCAAGTTTCCTCTTTAAGGGGTTATTGTAATTTCTCTCAGCTACACGGTAAATTCTATTCGCAGCTCGTCGAGACTCGACAAAACCAGTGTAATTTTCATATGCACAATCTACGAATTTCTTCGTGCACAAGCATTGGTAAAATGAATGAAATAATAGAAAAAATAATTAGTTACATTTAAAATAAAATCACTTACATTTACTGATTTATGAATACACGCGAATAATGAATTTTCTGTGTACAAAACAACTAATGTTGCCCAAGGTTTCTCGCAAGGGGATCTCTCTTGATTCACCAGTTAAGGACGAAGTGACGATCTTCACACTCTGTTTGGCACTGCAGAATCTTATCCTTCAGAAAAAAGCGCTGAAAATCCGAGAAAGCCTCTCCACTTAAAGAGGAGGCCACCATGGAGCCAAATGTCTTAGGCATCACCAACTCCTCTTCACATCTTTCAGGAATTTAAGTTGATTCTTGCACCTCAAAAAAGACGTCCACCTCCTGACCGTCCTTCGGTATAAGCTTAAACATTCTTGGTCTTCAAAAGATATAGGCCCAGGTGGGGCAGTTGTTATTATGAACATTGATGATTACAACAATAAGATTTTTAGATTATTGGATGATGAAAATACATATACGAAACTTATATAAATTCTTTGATTAGTGTGATCAAACGACTTCTAAAAGCACTTCTAGTTCTAAAAAAAGGAAAAAATTCCATTCTCCTAAAGTCACTCGGACGGACCATAGAATTGAATTAAATTTTCCTTGTAGCAGTTTAACACAAAAAGAAGCCTCTGGATTTCAAACTACATCGGCAAATTTGGCCAAAGAAAATTCAGATCCAGATTTCTTCTATATTCCCAGATTAGTTTGGAAAGCGATGAAATAACTTCAGCCGTTACAGCTGATCTGCTTGAATGAAGAGTGGATATATTGTCTATTTTCATCTCCTTCCGTGTATTACCCTAATTGCTCTCAGCGATTGAACTAAATGATTATTGATAACATTTTTCTCATTTCATACGTCGTCATCAATGTTTTCAGCTGAAGTAATAATGAACTCACTGTGATTTTATTTTCTTATTCCAAAGCTCCTCCGATAATGAATTTGTTTTTTCATATAGTTCATTCTTAATTAATGCAATTACTATATCACATCACTCACTCTTATTTCAAAGTATTCAATTTATTTCCTCTCATATAATTGGCGATTACACGCATTTTTAGATGTAATTTTCATTCCATTCCATTTTTCCTCGCACATCCAACGCGTCATCCCGGATGCAGGCAAAGATGAAAGAGGGAAAGAACCGCAAAGAAATCACAGAATAAAAAATAATGAGAATAAATACAACTTGTTCTTTGCAAAATCGGAACTTCCTGGTTACGGTGTCGAGACCTAATTTGAAAAATTATTTCAAATTGTCACACGCCATCGGTTCAGTCTTTCCTGGCTTGTGGTGCTGTTTATGTCTGCGTATTATGCTTGTGTTTGTTGAATTATCTCTCATCATTCGCTCTTGTTTTCTAATTCTCTCTTTTCGCTGGCTGTTCCTTAAAACTTTGCTGTTCACCTCCACGGGTTGTCAGGCTTGTTCCGTGGGAATGATCACGCTGTAAGCTAATATAACATAATAATAATAAGACTTCACTGTACTGTACATCTGCCGCGTTTAGATTTATACCAAACCTGGATAATGTGGCCCGTAGACATTTTCAGTGTTTACTCTGCCGTTTTAGTTAATGCCTAAGAGAGAGAGAGAGAGAGAGAGAGAGAGCGTTTCACCGAAGTTAATTCCTGTATAACCCTTTAGGTGAGAGAAGAATAGAAATTTAGGACGAAGAGACAGAGAGAGAGAGTATATACTGACAGAGAGAGAAGAGCGAGCAAGACGGGGACGAGAGAGGAGAGAGAGACGAGGGAGATGTATATATAACATCGAGGAGAGAGAGAGAGAGAGAGAAGTAATATTATACCATGGGGGGGACAGGGGAGAGAAGAAGAGAGAGGAAGAAGGATACCAAAGGATTGGATGTTCAAAGACTTATTAGTTCATCCGAGGAGACATGCTGTGCTCACTTATCTGTAGGAGCAGGTTTTCCACAGTGTCCTAATGATTTTGTCTAGCTTTCTTTCAACTCTTCCACACCGTTGCTGTTTACAACTTCAGGTGGCAGTTTATTCCCTGTGTCACATATCTTGTATGTAGAGAAGTTCCCACAATGGGATGTGTTGTATCTCTTCAGTTCTAGTTTCCATCCATTATTTCTTGCCTGGTTTTCGTTTAACGTAAATAGGTTACTGTCTACTTTTGTTGTGTCTTTCAGTATTTTGAACGTTTCTATTGGTTGACCTCGCAATCGTCATGTTTCTAAGCCACACATGTTCAGGCTCTCAAGTTGTCTTTGGAAACCTATTTGCCTGATAGATGGAATTAACTTTGTGGCTCTTGCTTGTACCCCTTCTTATCTATTTATGTCCTTTCTTAGTGTTGGTGAACAAAACTGTACTGCATTTTCAAGATGAGGTCTAACTATTGATGTACAGAGCTGCAGCACCGCTTCCTTGTTTCTGTATTGAGCTGCTTCTTTATGTATCCCACTAGTTTCTGTGCCTTCTTTTCAGCTTTTATGCACTTAATAATGACTCCAATGTCCTCTGCTTGTTCTACACTATTTATGTCATTCCCAAGCATCGTGTAGTTGGCATGAGGGTTGTTTGTTCCTATTTGTAACGCTTTACACTTATACAAGTAAAAGGCGTTTGCGATCTTTTTGACAACTCTTATTTTCTTTAAACCATTCTTAAACTTTCCACCATATCTAGTTCTGCTGCATTTACGCCTGCCTAGTTTAGCGTTATCTGGAAATTTGGCTATCCAGCTAGTTAAGCCTACATCAATGTCATTAATGTAAATGAAAAAACAAGAGAGGACCAAGGACAGAACCCTGAGGAACTCCGCGTGTCACATCTGCCCATTCTGATTTTTCACCATTTATTACGACTCTCTGTTTTCTATAGGTTAGCCAATCTTCGATCCAGTCTCCTATTTCTCCTACAATTCCTAAAGCTCTAACTTTTGTCATTAATTTCCTGTGTGGAACTTTGTCAAAGGCCTTTTGGAAATCTAATTAGAGTATATTTATCGCTCTACAACTGTCTTAAAGACCAAGGGTGTTATGAAAAAATTCCAATAGGTTTGATAGGTTTTGTCTGAAACCGTGTTGTCTGTTTAACAACAAGTTGTTTCTGTCAGTGTGATCTACAATTAGATCTGCAATTATGGGCTAAAAAAATCTTACAAACGACCGACGTTGGACAAATTGGTCTCTAATTTCACGGCTCTTCTCTTGGACCTTTTTTGTAAACTGTGGGCACATTACGTAGCTTCCATCCTTTTGGTGCTTTTTGTTGTTCTGCACTTTTTCTGTAGAGTTTATATGGGTGAGGAACAATCTTTTATTTTAGCTCTTTAATTTCTCTTGGATGAATCACGGGAAATTTGAACTTGTTGAGTTTGTGTCTTTTATTTTTAATGTCCTCTTCTACAAATATTATTTTGTCCAACGGTTCTGTCGCTTCATATATAATAGAGAGAGAGAGAGAGAGAGAGAGAGAGAGAGAGAGAGAGAGAGAGAGAGAGAGAGAGAGAGAAAGGGTGGAAAAAAATGGAGAATTATATGATATTAATTTACTATTACATGGCAGAGAGAGAGGGAGAGAGAGAGAGAGGGAGAGAGAGAGAGAGGGAGATAGAGAGAGAAAGAGAGAGAGCGGTAAATATTAAAAA
>NC_087208.1:73126192-73176192 GCF_015104395.2 Macrobrachium nipponense | reverse complement strand
AAAGAGATTTGCCGGTCTGTCCGTAATAGACTTTATCACACTTTTTGCAAGGAATTTCATATATGCAGCCTGGAAGATCTTTAGGAGAATTTTTGATTACTAAACTCTTGACATTAATATTACTGAAAACAACATTTATGTTAAAAAGCTTTAAAATTCTAGGAATATCTAAAAACCTTTCATCATAAGGTAATTTTAGAATGTTATGCTTACTAAATTCAAGTTTGTCATTAGTTGAATAAAATGTTTTTCTAGCTCTTTTCCATGCCACATCTACAAAAGTCCTTGGGTATTTAAGGATGCTTTCATAATGAAAAAAGTTGTAGATAAATATAAGCAACAAAATTAATATATTCAGTTTTTACATGTTTTGGACTGTAAAAATACTTTATAATTTCGGTTAGGGTCAGAATCTGTTTAAGTTTGTGACCGTGTGATATCCGATAATCCTGGATTATCCCTTTTAATTTTTACCCTTTTGATAATTAACCATCTGGTATTCCTGATCTTTTTTTGTACCTGAGGCCTTCCTCTCCAATTGTACTTTAGTAGCTCCTTGACGATGTCTGAATAAAGACGAAAGCGCTTGGATTTCTGACTATCATTTTCCCGTGGTATTCGCTTATATATATATATATATATATATATATATATATATATATATATATATATTATATATATAAGGTATATATAAATTTTTTCCAGGATTTCAGGGTAGGGGCGAGTGCCCCCTCTTGCCCCTATGTGTGGGCGCCCAGGGATATTAAACGACATTTTTAGCTGGATGTTTGTGAACATAACAGAATGTCACGTGTATGTGGCACATATATATATATATTATATATATTACATATTATAATATTATTATATTATATAAATATTAATAAGTTTATAATTATATATATATTAGTATTGTATGTATACTCTAGTTAGAGAGATTGTTGTCCTAAGAACTCTTGACGTCTTAAGTTAACTTAGATATGTATAATTCAGGAAACTTTGTTTTCAAATGTTGACTTATACTTGGACTTCTTAGGAAATTATGTATGCTCAACAGAGACCTAGTGTTAAGCATTCTGTGTGATCTTCGGATTTTAATGTTGGCTCACAATAGACCTACAATTGAGAACTTTGTAAGCATTCGATGCCTGACCTGAGACCATAAGTGGGTGAAGGACTATATTTTCTTCCAGGAACTGAACGCATAGCAATCTCAGGTAAGCATCTCACACACATATACTAATATATATATATATATATATATATATATATATATATATATATATATATATATAATATATACAACACACACACACACACATATATATATATATATATATATATATATATATATATATATACATATATATATATATATATATATACATATATATATATATATTAAAGGAGCCCATAAAAAAAACACCCAAAATATAGAGAGAAAAGTTACTATATTTCAGAGACTGCTGTCTCCCTCTTCAGGTATATGAATGTGAAAAGTTTACAGAAAAGGTGGTATTCATACCATGAGATCCATCCAGAGGTAAGCCATTTTAGGTCAACCCCGCTGATAATCTTCCTTTAATCTTCTTAAGCATTGGTTGAATGAAAAATCTTGTCAATCACATCTGAATCCCATGCTCCTTTTGAGATGTTCATTACCTGCCTCTCTTTTATTAAGGCCGATTTCCATCATTCATTCAATCAACGCTTAAGAAGATTAAAGGAAGATTTATCAGCGGGGGTGACCTAAATGGCTTACCTGTGGATGGATCTCTTGGTATAAATACCACCTTTTTCTGTAAACTTTTCTCATTCATATACCTGAAGAGGGGAGACCCAAGCAGTCTCTGAAATATAGTACTTTTCTCTCTATATTTTTGGTGTTTGTATGGGCCCCTCTTATTAGATGGAATTTTGTTGTAACAGAACATTTTTACCTGTCATATAATATATATATATATATATATATATATATATATATATATATATATATATATATATATATGTGTGTGTGTGTGTGTGTGTGTGTGTGTGTGTGTGTGTTTGTTTCTGTGCGTGTGACTTAATTTCGTTGACTTTTCCGTCTCATGATAGATTCTCTAGAGCTAGTATAATAAAACATGCCTTTATGAATGCGATCATAGTAATAAAATTATAGTATTCAGTAAAAAAATTAATGTTGCCCTTAAAGATTCATTTTGTGGTGATAATGCTCACTCATAGCAAATGTCTTCGACAATAACGAAGGTTTTCCGATTTTTCATGTTATTTTTACACAAGTCGAACCACTTGCGGGTCACAAGAATGTTTCTGGTAAACTAAAGATGGGAATATTATTCCAAAGCCTGAATTCGGGACACCAAACTCCATTCATGACTTTCTACTCTGGGTATGCCGTGCCCATTGATATGCCAGACGCCATTCAGACGGACTACAAAACCTACATGCCGTTCTCTGTGTTGTCTGGCGAAACCAGTTTGCTGTGCAGAAATATGATGATTATATGCTCGAGCGTCCAGGGAAGATGCTCTTCGAAAAAACTGACTCGAAGAAAACGTAACCGGTCAGGGCACGGTACTATGCTTCACTTGCTACATTTTCCTCCCAATTTCAAGAAAACACCAGCAGCCACAAGTCGATTAAACTGATGTTAGAGTGTGATCTATATTTGAGGCTGAAAGGTGTGTCAAGTTCAGGTTCAAAGGACGGGGAATGGGCGCTGGAGAGAGAGAGAGAGAGAGAGAGAGAGAGAGAGAGAGAGAGAGAGAGAGAGAGAGAGAGAGAGAGAGAGAGAGAGAGAGAGAAGCAGACGACCTCAGGCTAGAAAGTTGAAGGGGACACCCATCTACAGTCTCTATATGACCTCTTCCTCGTGTCCCGTCATGCCTATTGATGTGCTGTTCCTGGTCGTGGCAAAGTTCCGTTCATTTCATGGCATACAGCAGGAAGTAGGATACAGTTTGAACATCCTTTTGGTAGAAACGCTGTTACTGAAGGCATGTGCGAGAGTCGTTAAAAACGTTGAAAAAGGCGGAAGAAGAGACCCGCGATAGAGTCCCCCTGTGACATGAGGATGAACCTTCGATAGAAAACGGGTCTGTTCCTGGTTGGTTTTCCCATTCTCGGTGTAGCGGCGGCGGTGGTGGTGGTGGAGGACTGGTGGTGGTGATGGTGTGTTGGTGGTGGTGGTGGGCCAACCGTGGGCGAGTTATCATGGTGGTGTGGGTTGCCTATGCCGCCTGCACCCGGTTCCGCGATTGGTCAACTTAACCTGTCGCAGTTGAGCTCTACCCCTTACAAGTGCTGGTCGTCGCTAACTTGGGAGGATGTGCTGTGTTATATACGGCGTGTTAAAAGTTCGTGATGAGTGAATGAGCCATGTGATGGTGGTGTCGTAAGGCTCGAGTGTGATCTAGATGCCGCGGAGCATCGTGTGAATAACCTGCGGCGTGTACTTCGTCAGTTATGAGCTAATATTCAGCCCGTGGAATCGCATCTTCCAAGATGGCCGAACACGGTCATGTTTATATACAGGTATGTAAAACTTCCCTCTTAGTTATAAATCCACTTCACTCTCACACTCTATCCTTCCATCGAAAGTCGTGTCCTTTTTGTGTCATCCTGATGGGAAAGGGCGGCAGGGTGGGCTGTGAGGAGGCAAGATTGGGCGGCCGTGGGATCGGGAGGAGGTGGGCGGTCTCTCTCAATAGAGAGACCGCGCGAACAGGAAGCAACAGAGAGAAGAGAAAAAGAAGTTTTATTTCCACCGCTATTTAGAGGGTTTTGGGCGCCCATGGGCGGTGATGTCGCTCCTGTGAAGGCACTGGGGCGAAGTCCTCTCTCTCATAGGATAGAAGGAACTCCTCCCCAGAAGGAAAAAGGCGGATGAACATCCAAAAGTATTAGTCACCATCAGCCGTCCTAAAGTTTAGTCCGAAATTTAAAACTTTTTTTTCTTTCTCTCTCTCTCTCTTGAGCAGAAGTTTGCGGGAGAGCATCCAAGATTATTTGGGTGATTAATTAGTAATCGTTAGGTTTCTATTTGATGTTTGGTAATTAATTAACAGTTAATAAAGGATCCATGTGTAATATATGTATTGGATAATTTTTAATTTGAGTATGGCTACGTTTAGCAAGAGTTATGTAAAGAGGCATAAAGCTTTGGTGCGGTTTGTGATGATTAGTTATTCGTCAAAGTACAACTTGATTTATTTATATTTTTTTTAGCCATTTTTATCATTTTAGGCCTCTGTTGCTGTATAATCGTACCCAAAGCTTCCAGTATATAGATGAGCCATGCCCAAGCTACCACCCGTGTTACGGTAGTACGTACAGAGGCATAGATTTTTTTTTTTTTTTTTTTTTTTTTTTTTTTTTTTTTTTTTTTTGTAGTTGTAATCGAGTAGGTGAATAAAATTCAGTTACAGGTATTACTGTAAGCATACTTTGTGGGCTGAGTTCGTGTGGAGCATGATAGGGAAATGTAGGCTATCGTTAAGCTGAAACAACTGAGATGATAATATATAGCTAGCCAGTTTTGTGGCTTTAGGTCACTAGGTCTAGACTTAGGTATATATTTTTTTTTTCTTTTTCTTTACAGAATTCAATATATTTAGTCAGTGCATGCCAACCCACTCAGACTAGGCCAAGTATTTTATATCGACGAAAAATAAGTTATGTAGGTTAAGTCTTTTGATATAGGTACCTATTATTAAGCATAGACAGTAGTGGAATTACCTGGGGTGATTATAAGTCTATTATGAAAATAGATCCAAATTCTACCTACAGTGATTCTTAGCAGAAGTTGCTGTAATGAGTTCTCTAAGAGTGGCCCTGATTATTTGCGTAATGATTTTTGGTTTTCATTTTATGTGTTGATGTAGAGGCCAGTTGTAAAGTACAATAACTTTCAAGGCAATTGAACACAGTATTGCCATCTTTAATCTTTTTCCGACACATTGACAAATCTTTATTTCTCATCGATCTGATTCATTAAAAACTACGGTGTGAATGAGCCTTGCATTCCCATTCAAATTGGGAAAAGAGTATTTTATTATTATGTAGTTACTATTATGTTGCTATTATGCTGCATAGGAAGCATATTCCTATGCAGCAAGTTACCTTGTAGTACTTGAAAATACTAGGTTTGCAGGATATTAAGAATTGTACTAAGTATTTTACTTTAGCTTTTGATGGAAGAATTCATTCCTTGTTGACTGTAGATTCATAGGACAAGATGGTGCTTATAATGTGGGTAGCTGCCATGATAACAAATCTGAAGTTAAGTTTTACCCGAGTTCATACGCTGAATGAATTTATACCGGCATTTAAGTTTGTTGTCCAGTATATAGTTAGATTAAATAAAAGGCGTTTTGAGTACCATGTAAGGCTTAATAAATTTGAGCACTTCCAACGTGATTATGGAGTCGCATTGGCTAAATGATTTAAAGTTTTCTGTTGTCTTAGTGTGAATGAAGTCCACACCGTTGATTTAATTCTGCAATTCATTTAGATCGTTAGGTTAAAGTTTCCTGTGACTTACAGTGATGTTAGCTAGACGAGAACCCCAGAAACTTATGAATACTGAGTCTAGTTCCTTGTGAAGTATATACCCTGTATACAGATCTGAAATTTCTGCTGCTTCATCTCATGAGCCCCAGGTTATACATCTCTGTGACTTCCTTGTACTAGTTCCTTTTATCTGTCAAACTTATGTAACTTCAGCCTGCTTTAATTAGCCTATCACTATTCACCAAAGAACAAATTCTTCCTGAATCTCATGAGCGTTTAGAAATGGGACAGTTGTTATTTGGCTTGGTTATGCTATTAATTATAACATCCAACTTGTAAGCAATTTGTCAGAAGGCTGGCTTGGGCTTACTCGCCACCAAAAAAATCAGTATGAACTGTTTTGCAGTTTCAGTAAAGATAATTTTTGCCATTATTACAGTAAGTGAATGTTATTCACCACTTTATCCCATTGTTATCAGTTGGATATGGACACTTTTTCCACTTTGGATGTCTATATACATTTTTTGTAAGCTTTTAATTAAGTCAGTTTAGGGATTGGTAATACTAGTGTGACGACACATCTATTAAGTAGTAATGACAAAGGTGTAGAGTTCCGTATTGTTTTTCAGATTAGGTATGTAATTTTTCACTTTTGTTGGCATATAATTACATGAAATGGAAGTTTCCTTATACGTACTCTATGTGGATGAGAGTAAAGGTATTTTAAATACTTTTCATCTTGTACAAGACTTAAGAAATAATTATGCAGTTTACAACAAAATAATAATGATGGCTATGTACAAGTATTCCTTCCAATCATTGGAGTTGTGATCTGAGTTACAAACACACAGGTAGCTGGGCAATTTTTTCACCCATTATCTTGCGATTGTTTCCAAATAATTTTTATCCTGCCGGAACTGAGCCTTTCCCTTCATAGTTATAAAGAAGGACTTAACATTTGCCATTTTCTTTTGATGGGTCAGGTTTAGGTCTGTATTTGTAGGATGATATCAAAACAAAATATAGAATGTACAGTAAATGCAAAAGTTGGGGATATAACCCATGCCTCGATTAGAGTGTTTCAGATATATTGTATACTAATATTAACTTCACATTAGCATTCATGTTGAATATTTTTTTAATTCAGTAGCTTGAAAAAGGAACCTTTTTGTGTTATGAACAGTTCAATTTGTACATAAAATTAATTCATTTTAGATCAGGCTATGCATAGGCTAGAAAATGCAACAATATACTGTACTGTAGTTGTAATAGTCAGAAAAATTTCTATTTGCTTCATTTTGGATTTTGTCTGAAAATTTGTTATTGTGATATATAGTTAATACAGGATTTCAAATTAGCATTTCTCTCTATAGTAACTTCTTATTTTCTAGTGAATGATTATAAGTTATGAGCATTGCATCAATATATTTGTCAAGGTTTCCATTAACCAGTAATTTATCGCAGTATTTTTATGCGAAAAGGAAATTTTAAATAGATTGCATTATGTGCATATGTATTTCACAACTGCAGATTGACACTAGTCTGTGATGATTTAAATTTTTTTATAATTCAAGATTCTTCATGATCATGACAAAAGTTATATATAATATTTCAATAGTCTTTCATTGTAAATTAATAAAAGTTCTTAGTAACAGTTAAAATACTCTTACTGTTTAGTAGAAAAATCCTTACTTCCAAGATAATAACAGGAAAAAATAAACCCAACCGTTTGTTGAATGAGGAGATAAACACCTTTGCTCGTAGCTCTTCAACCACATGGGTAACAAACACAGCCTGGGGTGGAAAGGCACAGAAAGCAAAAGTTATTTTGAAGTGTTTGTAGTGAGAGTGATTTGTCTTGTACAGAAGTGAAGAATGTTCTGTGGTGGTTAATATTTTTTGTTTGCAATTAGTGTGCAATGGATGGTATATAGGTCAGAAAGAAAAATTAGAATTTACTCTACAAGAAGTGCCCCTTGTTTATAGCACAGTATTTACAAGTCCTTTGATATTTTTTCATTATCATTATTCAATCTTGCCATTGGAAATAGTGGTTGTTGATTTTGTGAACATATGGAATTTTGTTTAATTTACTCCGCACATTTATGTGCCAGTGTTATTTAGGTAAAGTTAACAGCCTTGGATGTAGATGTATTAAACTGCATTGTGTATAGTGTAAATGAAACATCCATTAAAGTTTACTGAAACGTTTTCTGTTAGTTTCGTTGTGAATTTATTTGTCCAACTTAATGAGATTTCTGTCCTGTGGTTGTATATGATTTGCAGTTTTTGGACATGTAAATTGTGGTTTCTTAATGCTTAGTAGGCTATGTGAGTTATGTGGGCATTTTGGAGTTTGTATTTTAAGCAGATAAGATTTGCACATATGTTTAGGTATCTTAGGACCCCTTAAAAAAATATTGATGCTCCATATGTTAATACGTATACTATGGCTATTTGTTATGAAGTCTCATTTTCTCTGATTGGCTAATTATACTTAGGTCAGAAGAATGGCACCAAATTTTAAACTGATTGTTTTGGTATAGAATAGTGCTAATATCAACTTATCCTGAGTTCTTATTGTTATTACATATTTCTTGAGTTAGAATTCTGTGAAGAATTTGTAAATATAATATATATATATATATATTAGTTTACAGTGAAATCTCACTTTATCAAATAATAGGGGGGAATGTCGTCTGTTAAAGTGCAACACCATTTTTTTATTTTTTTATTTTCTCCTTGTCCTAAATGCTTATTGGTAGGCTGCCCTTGGCCTAGGTATGATAACCACTGAAATACATGAATTACATTATGAAATAAACTGATATTAATGGTAATAAACCCATTTTTACCATATATATTATTATTGGCATATCTTCATAATGATAGCATATTCGATGGATAATTCCATATCAGTGCAATCACATTTTCTCAGCTCCTGTTACAACATAAACATTTTTTACTGTCAATTTCCATTTTGGCACTGAGTGACCTCATAGGTCCCAGTGCTTGGCCTTTGGCCTAAATTGTATATTCAACTCAACTCAATGTGCGGCCAGCTGACAGTGGGTACATGAGTTATGATTGCACTCACAGGAACCTTTATCTTTCAGTAACTTTTAGAAATTGTAATGGTAATGTATTTACAATAGTAATAACATTTAGGATAACACAATATATTAATTGTTCTTTAAAAATTAATTATAATTTTGGTGGTAAATAACTGTTTAGAGCAATTCAGTCATAAAACGATAATTATCATACATTATCGCATTGTTTTTATGATTGGCGATGAAATGTAAACGTACATAAAGCTTTTTTTTCCTCATATGTAATTGGCATATCTTCATAATAAATTTCCTAGTCATGTACATGGAATCGACTAGTCATATTGCGCTCGCAGCAACCTTTATCTTTCCGTAGCTTTTCAGAAATTTTACTGGTAGTGTAATTATGGTATTAATAACACTTAAGATAACATAATAATTTTTCATTAACAAATCATCATAATTTTGGTGGTTAATAACTGTTAAAACCATTCATACGAACGATAATTATGTATGATGATTATTGTACATTGTCGTATATATAGGGTGTTTGATTGGCTATGAGATACAAGCAAAAAATTGTTTCCCTTTTAGGTGATGTGTGTAGGAAAGATCCAGTAAGTAAAACAGCATTAACTTTACATAAACAATATTTCATAAGACACCTGTTGCAAAAGCTAGCTTGTACACAGAAGGTTTTGTAGTTTAGCAATTATCTATACTACAGGTATGAAATAAATTCATGAAAATTTTCCATAATTTTTTATCTTGGCTATCCAAAGATTGTCATACATGGAAATATACAGTAAGTTCCAATTTTGCACCAATGCTGAGGTTTGTGCATGAATAAAAGTATACAACAACAGTCACTACCCTTGTCCAGATTGTGTCCATTAAATTCGATGTCCCTTGGTTCCGGGTCCATTAAAACTATGTTTTACTGTACAGTGGTACCTCAGGATACGAAATTAATCCGTTCCGAGGCAGCCTTCGTAACCTGAGCTTTTCATATCTTCAACCACATTTTACATGTAAATTGCCTAATTCGCTCCAAGTGCTACAAAAACACCCAAGTAAATTTTATAATAAAGCTAAATTGACCAATAAACAATGAAATACAACAATTTTAACCATTCAATACCTAACATAACATTTATTGTAGTACGTACCTGTAAATGAAGTGTATTAGTGTACATGGAACAAGAAATACGTTATGTACATGTACGCACATATGTTGTAAAATGTGGATCCTAACCTTACCTTTCAAGTGAGGTGATCTCCGAAAGTGGCGACAGAGGAGGAGGACATATGGCAGAAAACATGAACACTTAACTTCGTGAAATACATTAAAAAATGGCAGAAAACATTAACACTAAACCTTACGAAACACATTAACAAATGGCAGAAAACTTTAACACTTGATTATCTCCATCTTCGTTCTCCATAAAAAGGATCCTCTTCTTTCTGTGAGCTTCAGCAACATTCTTGGGACCAATGGCTAATAACGTAAGTAATTAAGTTCACACACTACACGATAAAGTAACTTACAGTATAACAAAAGTGAAATCACACACGAATTTACGTTAACAAACGAAATATGTATATGTGAAGGAACGAATTCTAGTGTTTACGATAATGCTCCGCAAAAAATGGTGAAGGAACGCCTTTACATAGAGGCATGATGCTGACCAGTAGGAGAGCAGGATCTTATGGCAGTGACTAGCATCAGGAACCAATGGGAGAGCAGGAGGATGGTGGTGAGTCTACTCAGTTGGCGGCGCGCGAGTTTTAAAATAGTTATCGGTAGTCCGTGTGTGTGTATCTATGTATATTACTGAATCATGAAAATTTGGAATGTGATGAATATGGAAATAAAGGCAAAATCCATGAAGGAAAGTGCAACAATGGAGTGGTGCTAGGCCTTTCGATTTATTGTCCTTTACTTAGCTGACTACTGAGTAAAGTACAAACATACAGTGGACCCCCCGTATTCGCGTTCCCCAGATTTGCAGACTCACACATTCCCGGATTTTTCTCTGAAACATTGCCCCTTATTATTCATGGAAAATTTGCCTATTCACAGTATTTTTGTATAAGAAATATCCAGCAATTCCTGGTTTTTTATCAATTTCATCATAAAATGCACTTTTTTGTGATAAAACTATTAAAAAAACCAGGTTTAAACATTTTTAGTGGGTTTTCTTGAGTTTTAACTAACAAAATAGGCTGTTTTCAACATTCTTATAAGGGTTCCAACTATTTGCGGATCCTATGTAGTGGAGTAATTGTGGGGACACAACCACCCACATTAAGCAAATATCCACGTTATCACACCTCTCAAAAAATGCATAGGCTATAACTTAATTGCCTGCTGAAACAGACATACTGCCAAGCGCAAATGTCTGTACAGTATATTTGTATGTATATGCATAGATTTTTGTGAATGAAAGCAAAAAGATACTAGGTGTGATTGTAAAGCATCAGGACTGCTGCTATAAAAAGAAAACTACAATACAGTGCCCTCATATTTGCGGGGGATGTGTACCAGACTCCCCAGTGAATAGTTGAAACCCCTATAAAAACGCTTAAAATTGTCTATTTTGTTAGGTAAAAAAAAGAAAAACCCACTGAAAATGTTTACACCTGGTTTTTTTATTAGTTTTATCCCAGAAAGTGCCTTTTGTGTGATGAAATGGATAAAAAAAAAACAGGAATTGATGGATATTTCTCTTTGAAAAATACATACAGCGAATATGTGAATTTCCAGCGGATAATAGGGGTATACGTTCCAGAGAGAAATCCGCGAATACAGGGAATTTAAGCATTCAATTTCCTTCGAAGTATGGGGTCCCCTTCGGAAGCCACACACTATCCAGTGCTGTTTGCATTGATGAAAGCATTCTTGGAACTCATTTTCTGGGATAATCAGCAGCTGCCTCACCGTATTCACTTGATCTCCTCTATGTCCTGAAGTCTGCTTCCTTTCAAGTGGAATTTCATTTCTGGAAAGCGGAGAGATCTGGAGATCCTTCACATGTTACAACCACATTCAGAAAGTTTTTGTCGTTCTCGATACAATCAAGGAGATCTTGTGCAACTGAAATCTGTTTATTTTTGGTCAGCTGAAAGCAGCTTTGGCATAAACTTGGCAGACGTGCATCTTATATGCAAATCTTCGGTGAGAATGTACTGAACTGAATCACAACTGATGTGCACATCCTCCAATGACTCGTGGAGTGTGATTCGACAGTTTCCCCTCACAGCAGCTGCATGCACGACTGAGATTTTTTTCTCAGTGCTGTTGGTTGCTGGTCTCCCAGGATGTTGGTCACTATCAACATTTTGTTGGCCATCTAGAAAATATGCAAACCATTTGTACATTCGTGTGCAGCTTTTACTCCTCTCCATACACTTTTTCAAATTTGTTTAGGT
The DNA here is from genome assembly GCF_015104395.2 of Macrobrachium nipponense. Lineage (NCBI taxonomy): Eukaryota > Metazoa > Arthropoda > Malacostraca > Decapoda > Palaemonidae > Macrobrachium > Macrobrachium nipponense. Next base: position 73,164,196 of record NC_087208.1, on the reverse strand, counting down.
CTGTGCACAGTTGTCGCCAAGCCTTTGGCAAAAGTCTCCATCACAGTCAATGAGATGACCATACACTACGCACGTTCCTTCCAAGCACTGCTGTAAAGAGCGGAAGTCAGCTAGGATGCTAAATTTTAGTTTGCATGCACAGTGGGGCCAAGTTAACCTGTGCCAAGTGGACTCATTCTGCGTATTTTACCTCCTTTGCTATAGCAACAGTACTGATACTTTATGATCACACCTCATCAATACTTGTGTAGATACATTTGCAGAAATTGAAGAAAAATAGAGAGTAAGTAGCAGTGGTTACAGAAAATAAAATAAAATATTTTAGTTGGTAGTATATCATTACAGTGACAGAGCTATCAAAATTTTATTTAATGCTTTGATGTGAAACTTTAATATTCAAGTGCAGGTTAGATTTGTTTTAAGTTCTTTAATTGTTGCGCTTTAACATTTTCTCTTTTCAAAGTTACTTTAGTGTCTTTTCTGCTCACAGTTAGATTTGCAAACTTTATTTTTGCTCTGAATCTGATTAGACTTAATATATTGGGTCATGTGCTCTACTAGATTGAACATACCAGTTTGGCTGGAAAAGAAAAGTAGGGTGGATGAAAAGTAATAAAAAAAGAAAAAAAGAAGTACGGGGGAATACGTACCGTAGTGGGAGTATATTGTTTCTGCATTCAAAGGAGAGGGAGGGGGAATAGAATCATTGCAAGAATATTGTAACTTATTGTGTTCTTGCATATGGGTTGTGGTATCTATCAGTAGGTTTCATACTCGTAAAATTATCGACATTCAGAGCTCCCAATTACGTAGTAGCAGTAGTATTGTAAATGTTGAACTTGAAGGAAATATCTGAGAATATTGAGTCTTCTATAGCTTATTAAAGAAACAAATGTATAGGCCAGACCTGTAGTGTTATACAAAGTAGAGATTACCACAGCTATTACTTCCCATTCTCTTGAGCTGCCATTGCAAGATGGTTTCATCGTAGATTTCTAAGAAAAGGAAATGTCATGCTAAACACATTGTATGTTAAATAGTTTGGTATGGTTTCGGTGGAGGATTTCCTCTTACCTTCTTTACTGAAGAGGAACCCTTCCATTATTTTTGCACATTGGCCATCATTTTATGTACCTTTTACACATGTACTGTTTTGGTCTTCATCTTTAGTGGAAGTGCCTATCATTAGGTAATGTGACATTTTTATGCACTAGCATTATGATTGTTAGTTGAAGTACCTTGTTCCTCGAGTTTTTATTATAGTATTTAAAACTCATGGTTGTAGTGGATGTAAACACCTGCTTGGCATTTCTTAAAATTACTACTAGACTAACTAATTCAGCACATTCCGTTTACAATGAACCCCTTTTATTATGGACTCTGGATTCGCGAACTAACATATTCTTGGATTCCTCTGTGGGCATTATTCTCTGGAAATTCGCCTGTTTGCTGTATTTTTCTTTGAAAAATATCCACAAAATACTGTATTTTCTTTTCAATTTCATCATAAAATGCACTTTTTGTGATTAAACTATTAATAAAACTGGTATAAACATTTTCAGAGGGGTTTTCTTGAGTTTTAACTGACAAAATAGGCAATTTTAAGCATTTTTTACAGGGGTCCCTAATAACTGTGGATTCTAGCTATTCAAGGGGGGTGGGCGGCGGCTCTGGTAACTTTTACACACGTACTGTTTTGGAACATACTTCAAATGCAGTTTTCATAAAAATTTGGTTATCATATGAAAGAAGATATAGAAGATGACAGGAAATCGTACAGAAAGGAGAAATCAGTAATTAGATATATATATATATATGTATACAGTGTGCCCCCATGTTTGCGTTCTCCGGATTTGCAGATTCACGCATTCGCAGAAGATCTTGGGAACTTTTCTCCCCTGGTATTCGCGGGAAATATGCATATTTGAGGTATTTTTCTGTGAGAAATATCAACAAATTCCAATTTTTTATTGTTAATAAAACCAGATGTAAACATTTTTTGTGGCTTTTTCTTGAATTTTAACTAACAAAATAGTCCGTTTTAATTGTTTTTATAGTGATTCTAACTATTTGGGGGGAGAGTTCTGGTACTCATCTCCTGTGTATATGGATGAATAGATAAAAACTTTAAGAAATTATTAAAATACAACATGAATGGTTTTAAGGTGGTAATTACGTAATTGGCTCTTCACTTGAACTTTTGAGGGTCTAATTACACAACAACTTTCGTCCAGTGATGCATGGAAAAAAGACTTCATGACCAGGAAGTTTGACAGTGTCAAGGTGGTTGCATCTGGAGCGAAGGAAATTGACTCGTTGGGTGTCTTGCCTGCCTAGGCCACGCCCCCTTCATACCAGGGCTGTGCGTTCTTGGCAGGCTTGTTTTAATTGTGATTGTAATTTAATTGAAATGTAATTATTTTTGCATTCTTAAGGTTATTGTAATCGTACTTCTTTATTTTTATTTAATATTAATTTTAGTTGTAATTGTAATTTGATAATAGGACTAGTTAAATTTCCTTATGTTTTTCTGATTTATGTGGCACAAGACACCATAGTTTAGCTATGTTAAAATGTCAACATAGTTAAAAAAGACCGTCTTCCTGCTTTGACTACTGAAAGATGATAAGCATGGTACAAATGGGGAGGAGGTTAGTGACGTCAGTCATAGCTAGACTATCAGGTCAAAGAAGTAGTTTTTAAGTACGGCTTGGTTTTTATGTTTTTTGTTTATTAATCATTGTCATTATCAGTATTAGGAGTGCAACAAAAAAATCTAAACTCCTTTAAACTTGCAAAGCTATTGTTATTATAGCCAAACTTAAAAAACAAATAGGTAAACATCATACAGCAATACCTCAGGATACGAGATTACTCTGTTCTGAGGTGGCCTTCGTAACCTGATTTTTTTTGTATCTTGGACCGCATTTTACATGTAAATTGCCTAATTCATTCCAAGCTCTACAAAATCATCCCAGTAAATTTTATAATAAAGCTAAATTGACCAATAAACAATGAAATATAACAATTTAAACCATTCAATACCTAACTTAACCCTTAAACACCGAAGGGGTAAAAATAAAAAAAACTCCCCCGAATGCCGGAGCTGGTTTTGAGTGAGCGCGGAAGCGGAAAAAATAATTTTTTCAAAAAATCACAGCGCGCTTAGTTTTGAAGATTAAGAGTTCATTTTTTACTCCTTTTTTTGTCATTGCCTGAAGTTTAGTATGCAGTCATTAAAAATGAAAAATAATATCATTATCATATGTAAATTATGTGATATATGGTAGCGAAAAAAAAAATTCATACATATTTGTATTAAAATCACGCTGTGCAAAAAACGGTAAAAGCAAACGAGTTTCTTTTTTTTCGTTGCATTTTACACTAAATTGCAATCATTTTGATATATAATACATTGTAAAACAATAAAAGCAACACCGGAAAAATATTATCACAAAATGATGTATGAATTTGTAACGCGCGGACGTAAAAAATTGTTTTTTTCAAAAATTCACCTTAAATCTAAATATTGTTCTAGAGACTTCCAATTTGTTTCAAAATGAATACAAATGATTGAATATTACGATACTGTAAGAGTTTTAGCTTACAATTGCGTTTTTCGACCATTTCGGTAGAGTCAAAGTTGACCGAACGTGGTTTTTTTTCTATTTATCGTGATTTATATGCAAATATTTCGAAAATGAGAAAAGCTACAACCTTCAAATATTTTTTTTTTATTTTACATGAAATTGTGCACATTTTCATATATAAAACTCTATGAAATGCCTAATATGAAACGGAGCAAATTTTCCGAGAATTCGATGTACGCAATTCGGAGATTTATGGCGGAGAATCCGCGCGCGGAGGGAATGAAAGTTTTTTTCATAAATTCACCATAAATCAAAATATTGTGCTAGAGACTTCCAATTTGTTGCAACATGAAGGTAAATGATTGAATATTACTCAAAATATAAGAGTTTTAGCTTACAATTGCGTTTTTTCGACCATTTTGTTTCGGTAGAGTCAAAGTTGACCGAACGTGGTTTTTTTTTCTATTTATCGTGATTTATATGCAAATATTTGGAAAATGAGAAAAGCTACAACCTTCAATTATTTTTCGTTGTATTCTACATGAAATTGCGCACATTTTCGTATTCTACATGAAATTGCGCACATTTTCATATATAAAACTTTATGTAACGGCTAATTTAAAAGGGTGCAAACATTACCACAATCGCACGTATGATTTTTTCGGAAGAGTTACCGCGCGGACGTAAGGAAAATGTTATTTTTTTCATAAATTCACCATAAATCAAAATATTGTTCTAGAGACTTTCAATTTGTTACAAAATGAAGGTAAATGGTTGAATATTACTAAAATATAAGAGTTTTAGCTTACTATTGTGTTTTTCGACCATTTCGGTAGAGTCAAAGTTGACCGAAGGTTGAAAATTTGTCACTTATCATTTTTTATATAAAAATATTTCAAAACTGATAAAAGCTACAACCATGGGTTGTTTTTAGTTGTATTGTGCATGAAATTGCGCACATTTCCATATATAAAACTTTATGTAACGGCTAATTTTAAAATGGTGCAAACATTACCACAATCGCACGTATGATTTTTTTCGGAAGAGGTACCGCGCGGACGTAAGGAAAAAGTTTTTTCATTAATTCACCATAAATCGAAATATTGTGCTAGAGACTTCCAATTTGTTGCAAAATTAAGGTAACTAGTTGAATATTACTACAATATAAGCGTTGTTTTAGCTTTACTATTATTGCCGTTTTTCGACCATTTTGTAGATTCAAGTTTCAGTTGACCGAAGGTTGAAATTTTGGCACTTCTCGTTATTTATATGGAAATATTTCAAAACTGATAAAAGTTACAATCATGAGTATTTTTTTTGTTGTATTCTAAATGAAATTGCGCACTTTTTCATATATAATACTTCATGTAACGGATAATTTAAAACGGTGCAAAAATTATGTCAAAGTGACGAAATAATTTTTGAGATGTGTCACTGATACTTTTTAGTGCGATAAGAAGGAAATTCGTGCTTGCGCGCCTGCGTAACGATTGTAAACAAAACAACGCCTTGATCCGTGAACTCCCAGCATCCCCCAAGGTGCGCGATTCAAAAGTTTTCGGCTGGTAGGCCTATAAGTATTTTTCCGCGAATTTTTAAAAAATTTTTTTGAGCCGACGTATGGTACGTCCATTTGGAAATCGGGGGAGATTTTGACTCGACGTTTAATACGTCCATTCGGCGTTTAAGGGTTAAACTACATATACTACTACTAATATGTACTACATACCTGTAAATATAGTGTATTAGTGTAGTACATGGTACAAAGAGATACTGTACGTACATATGTAGTAAAATGTGGAACCTTACCTTTCGAGTGAGGCGATCTCCGAAAGTGGGGACAGAGGAGGAGGACAAATGGCAGAAAACTTGAACACTTAACTTCACATTAAAAAATGACAGGAAACATTAACACTAAACTTTACGAATCACATTAACAAATGGTAGAAAACATTAACACTTAGCTTTACAGAAGACTACTTTTTTTTTTTTTTTTTTTTTTTTTTTTTATACAAAATTTCAATTTCTTCACCACCAAATTGGATGCCAGTCCGTTTACGGAATTTATCAAACCACCCCCAAGAAGCCTTGAAGTCTGGGGTTTACGGAATTTATCAAACCACCCCCAAGAAGCCTTGAAGTCTGGGGTTACCGTCGATGGATGTCCCTTCTCCTCCGTCGTCTTCGGCCTGGGCAATCAAATCGCCGAAAATAGCACTGGCCTTCTGGCAGATTGCCATCTTGGTTATCGTATCGCCAGTGATTTCTTTGTCCTCAGTCCATAGAAGAAGCAGCGCCTCCATCTCATCATGCACGTGGCTCCTCTTGTTGGACAAAATAGTCATGCCCTTGGAATGTGTAGCTGCTTTGTTGGCTTCCTTCTGCTTAAGGATGGTGCCTATCCTAGACGGATTTCGGCCGTATTCCTTAGCGATCACACTCGACCGCATGCCAGCATCATACTTCTTGATAATCTCCATTTTTGTCTCCATAGAAAGCATCCTCTTCTTTCCGTGAACCTCAGCAACTTTCTTGGAACCCATGACTATATGTACGTAATTAAATTATGTGCTAAAGTTCTCACACAACACGATAAAGTACAAAACGAAATCACTAACACGAATTTACGTTAACAAACTAAATCGTATGTGAATGAACGAATTCGGCATGCTTACGATAACGATGCTGCTACCGAGTGGCCGAAGAACGCCTTTACGTAGAGCACGATGAGAGAGATGCTGACCAATAGGAGAGCAGGATCTTACGGCAGTGACTAGCATTAGGAACCAATGGGAGAGTGGGAGGATGGTGGTGAGTCTACTCAGTTGGCGGCGCGCGAGTTTTAAAATTGTTCTCGGCGGTCCGGGCGAATCTCAGGACTTTACAGCAACACCCTTTCGTAACCTGAATTATTTTCGTATGCAGAGGCAAAAAAAATCTTTGTGTTTGCTTTCGTAACTTGAATTTCTCGTAAGTTGGGACTTTCGTATGTCGAGGTTCCACTGTGTTTTGGTTTGTGTTACCACAGCGTTCAATGGGATGAAGCTACCTAATAATTAAATATTAAATAGCAAGCCTAATTATTACAATAAATTATGTTACTGGAATAAAATATGAAATTACAGGCAGTCCCCGGGTTACGACGGGGGTTCCGTTCTTGAGACGCGTTGTAACCCGAAAATCGTCGTAAGCTTGAACATCGTCAAAAATCCTAAGGAAACCTTACTTTTAATGCTTTGGGTGCATTGAAAACTATGTAAACTGCATTCTTATTGCATTTTTCATAAAAAAAAACTAAATATTAGTTATTTAGCAGTTTTGGTGTCATATTTCTTCTGCCAGATGAGCGTTGTAGGCGCCGTAACCCTGGAAATAATTTCTGATGAATATAATTGAAAAGTGCCTTAACCTTGGAACGTTGTAAGCCGAGCCCGTCATAACCCGGGAACTGCCTGTATATGTGAATTTACACTTAATGAAAACTAAATGAAATTCAATGTAAATTAATAACGTTTGTGTGTTAACGCTACAGGCCACCAGGCCGGCACTATGATTTTGTTTATATCCACTCATCGAAAATGGCTGACAGGCTAACTGCCGACGTACAATAAGTAATTTTTCGTAAGTATGTGATAACAGGCTGATAATTCTGCTCCTTTTCAATATTTTATTATAAATAAACTTACGAAAGTAACAAATTTTGTTTATATATAAATTTATCAAGTTTCCTTCAAAGGATTGTGTAGATTTACATATGATCTCATACTTTATTCCAGTATACTCTCACAATATTATGTTTCATGGAAAGAATCTAACATTTTTTTTTTCCCTAAAAAGTCACTTTAAGATATCTTTCAATAAATGTAAGGTGCAGCATACTAAACTAGTTCTTTTCCACAAAATATCCTAGTAAAATTAGGGTGCTTCTTATGCGAGGGCAAATACGGTGATGCTGAATGCTTTCTCAAATTTTAGGAAGATGAGTCAGTCTCGTGTTTGTTTTGTAGACTCCATTAGCTCCAAGCCATAGGTTAAGGTAAATAGTGTACATAAAGGTCTACCAAATCAGATGAGTTAGTAGAATTCTTATGCTGGTATAATCTGACTGTTTTAGTCCATTTTTCACAATACATACAGCTCTATTTTAAGCTTGTCTTGCAACCCCTATTTCTATCAAGATAGTACAGTAGTACCTCGAGATACGAAATTAATCCGTTCCGAGGCGCCTTTCGTATCATGAGGTTTTCGTATCTTGGACCACATTTTACATGTAAAATGGCTAATCCATTCCAAGCCCTCCAAAAACACCCCAGTAAATTTCATAATAAAGCTAAATTGACCTATAAACAATGAAATACTACAACAATTTGGACCATTCAATACATAACTTAATAATATAAATGCAAAACCTGTAAATAAAGTGTATATTAGTGTACAAGAAATATTATTACTGTAACGTAAAATGTGGAAGCTTACCTTTCGAGTGAGGCTATCTCCGAAAGTGGCAGCAGAGGAGGAGGAGGACAAACGGCAGATACGTACACTTAACTTTAAGAAACATAAAAAAATGTCAGAAAAACAAACTAAACTTTACAAAACACAGTAACAAAACTTTATCGCTTAACTTTACAAAAAACTTAAAATAAAATTTATTTTGTCTTTTTTGGATTTTTACATTTCTTTTTACTTTTTATACTTTACGTAATTTGAATTTCTTCACCACCGAATGGATGCCAGTCCGTTTACGGAATTTTTCGAACCACCCATGAGAAGCCTTGAACTCTGGGGTTGCCGTTGATGTCCCGTCTTCGGCTTGGGCAATCAAATCGCCGAAAATAGCGCTGGCCTTCTGGCAGATTGCCGTCTAGGTTATTGTATCGCCATCGATTTCTTTGTCCTCGATCCATACAAGAAGCAGCCTTTCCATTTCATTATGCACATGGCTCCTCTTGTTGGACAAAATAGTCACGCCCTTGGAAGGTGTAGCTGCTTTGATGGCTTCCTGCTTAAGGATGGTGCTTATCTTCGACGGATTTCGGCCGTATTCCTTAGCGATCACACTCAACCGCAAGCCAGCTTCATACTTTTTTATTATCTCCATTTTGGTCTCCATAGAAAGCATTCTCTTCTTTCTGTGAACTTCAGCAACTTTCTTGGGACCCTTGACTAATATGTACTGTACGTAATTAATTTACGTATGTAGTACGCATACTAATTAGGTTCTCACAACACGATAAAGTAGCACAACGAAATCACTAACGAATTTACGATACTAAATGAAATCATTGGACTGAACGAATGCCGCATGCGTAGGATAAAGCTTCGGGTGCGAAGTGGCCGAGCGAAGGCACGCCACCACGTAAGATGCATGATGGGAGGGATGGTGTCCAATAGGAGAGAAGGATCTCATAGCTTGGCTAGCATCAGGAACCAATGGGAGAGCTGGAGGATGATGGAGAGTCTACTAGAACTAAGATGGCGGTGCGTGGCGCGAGTTTCAAAATTGTTATCGGGCGAATCTTGGACTTTCAGAAACCTTTCGTATCTTGAAAACTTTTCGCATGTAGAGCAGTAAAATTTTTCGTGTCAGCTTTTGTATCTCCAGTTTTTCGTAAGTTGAGCCTTTCGTATCTCGAGGTACCCACTGTATGTTTTAGCTTCAGATACTTTCTAGGGTACTTTTACACTTTTGCTCATTTTAGATCAACACTTTTACTTATGAGAAGTGCAACATAGTTGAAAAGAATGAGTGGATGTTTTATACAACACCCTCCTGAACTGGAAGTTAGAGCGAAGATTTATGAGTAAACAATTACTATTAAGTACTGTATATAATTGTCAAAAATTTACACAGATCTAGTAAAATGTATTATGAGTTTGTAATTTTTGGTTATTTCACAATGGTAGTTGATGGATTAATATTTGGAATTTGGCTCGCAACAAAGGATGGTTTTTGATACTGTCCATGTTTGTTACGGTAGATATTTTAAGAGGTGTGTACTATCTGGTTGAGTGGTATAGTGCTTGGTCATGTTCAATGGTTTTTGGCTGTAACCCTACATTATTGGTGACATAGTTGTTGGACATTGTATAATGGTTTGCAACAAGCCTTTGGTAGGAATAGCTTGCTTTATTTACGTATTTAGATTGCATCACAACAGGCTTTGGTCATCACTGCTGTGGCAGGAATTGATAATTGACCACTGATATTTTGTGGTCTCTGATTTGAACAAAGGATGCTTATGAATTCAGTTAGTGTTCTTTTTGTTTATCAGTTTGTCATTGGAATGTGGACAAAACTTTTGAAGATGCTGTGACCTTTAAATTGAATGTACCAGTAGGTAAACTCACTGAAAAAGTCAAGTATATTTTAAGAGGCTGTAGTCTCAAATGTAATTAACCACTTTTAAAAAGGGAAGGGTATGTTAAGAGATTGTAGGCAAAGAATTAAAACAAATGTGAGACACAAAAAAAAGAAAGTTTTAAAATACTTCCTAGAAGTGAGCATAGTTGTGTACTGCTTTGAATTGCAGTGTCAGTAAATGACTGGAGTTATGAATGCGGCCAGCTTAATATTTTGTATACCTAACATAAATATTATGGGGGCAAGATTTTCAACAGGTACTGTAGCTGAAAGTTTTATTAGTTGGTCATAGTCTCTTGCAATGGCTCGTGAAAACAACAGAATTTAATGTGGAAATAAAAAAAATCTCAGCCATATTTAAGGTTTACATTTTTAATGCAAAGTAAAGTTGAAAATTTTTATTTATGTGGTTGGCTTCCTTGTACAATATGCAGTATGTATGCAGCTCCAGTGTCAGCTGTAAAAGTATAAGAATCAATAGAAAAATTACAAATCATTTAAAAGCAAAATATGTAAGATGATATTCCTGTACAGTATATGTATATATATGTATACTGTAAACAGAAATAAAATTTAAAAGCTTAAAATATGAACATTGTCAAAGCAAGTGAGGTTGGGCTGTATTAGTATGCTTGTGTCTGTGTCATTAGCAGTGTATTGTATATGTTGGATTTGTGTCCCAAGTAATTAGTCCAATGGCTCTGAAAAAAGTTTATTATGCCAGTGGTACTAGGTATAAAGGTGTAGGCCTAGATGGATAATAAGGTAACTATCATCAAACATTATGAAATTGGTGAAACGATTGCCACCATGGCTCTTTTGTGGCTTTAGTTGCACAACAGTATTATCAGTCATTCACAGTAAAACGTGGAGCACATCTTTTATTCTTTATACTGTTAAATGTAATTGTTTTGACCCAATTGGATTTTCTTACATGTACAGTTAGCCCCACCCCATTTGTGGACTTACCTATTCATGGAGTTTTCTACAGACCGAATATAGTACCCATTATTTGTGGAAATTTTGCCTATATTCGCTGATTTTTTCACGGAGAAATGTTCATAAAGTACTGTATTTTCATAGGATTTTTATGGCAAATGCACTTTTTGTGATAAAACTACAGTATATTAGAATACGTACTCAGGTGTAAGTATTTTTAGATTTTAATTTTTTAAGCTATCAAGATAGGCAGTTCTAAGTTTTCTTTGAGTGGGAGCTTACTATATACTGTATTAGCAATGTTATGGCGTTGCTTATGGGGTTTATATGGTGTTTCTTGGAAGAAATTAATGTATTGTGAGATTTTTCCATAAGTACGGCACACACAACAATTTTTAAGATACTCTGATATCTTGTTTCCTTTACAAGTACAGCACAAGCAACATTTTTCAAGATGTCCAGGAAGACTGGAGTGCCTCACAAACAGGTTATTTGTAGGTATGCATAATGCCAGCTTTCTATTTCTCATAACATCTAAAAGTGCCAGAGGAAGAGCAATACTGTAGTCGTCCTAGTCATAAGTTGGGGTTTGTGTTTTACACTGATTTTTTGCTATCATGAAGCTATTTTCTAAATGCAGTGTCCTACAAGCCACTATTATTTGTGTGGTAATTTATTTATTTATTTTTAGTTGTTCTAGGGGTCTCGTCAAGAGTACCTAGTGGCAAGATTTTTTCATATTTCTATCCTTAGTAGTAATGATAATTACATATCACTTCAGGAAAGCATTAGTTGATTATCTCTTGTCTTACATGTCATTTTTATGCATGACACTTACCTGGCAGGTATATCCTCTTGACGCACTGGCAGAATTTCAAAACTCGCGGCAACCGCTAGTACACTGGTAGTTCAGTAGATGGCCACCCCGCTCCCGTGGCGCTGGTACTTGGAACTATTCCCGTTTTCCTCAGATTTTCTCTGCCAGCCGAACCGGCAACATCGTTGTTGGTTCTCTGTTAGAATTTCCTGCTCGTTTATCTGACTTTTGGATATTGGTATCGTATTCACGAAGTTAGAGTGGCAATCGCATTTGTTTGGACCTTGTTTAGTATGTCTGATTCAGGAAGTATGTTTAGAGTTTGTGTGAAAGAAGGGTGTAAGGTGAGACTGCCGAAATCATCGGTAGATCCACATACTATTTGTAAGAAGTGTCGGGAGTTTTGTATGTACGTGGGACAATAGGTGCAATGAATGTCAGTGTCTGAATGAGAAAGAGTGGAAGGCTCTTATGAAGTATGTGGAGAGATTAGAAAAAGATCGGGTTAGAAGATCTGTATCTAGGAGTGAAAGATCGGGATCTTCGAGTAAACCTTTGGATGGAATCTTTGCATGTGTCTTCTCCAGCTCATTCACATGTAGATGTAGCACCTTCCCCCCAGGTTTCTCCTGCTCCAGTTGCTGTATCTGAGGATACTACTGATCCACAAAATAGTGAAAGTGTTCGCTGCCCTTGCGTCCATGGGAGACCAAATTAAACGATTAACAGACAAAGTGGAAGTGTTTGGTGACAGTGTTGTGGGAGGGGCGCCTGATCGTCTCTCTCGTGCTCCTAGACCGAGACCTCTGTCAAGCTCCCAGACCCAAGGGAGAAGGCATGTCGACAGTCGAAGGGAGGCGAGAGGGGTTGACTTGCGATCAGTCGTCCCTTCAAGGCAGTCCTGTTGATAAGTCCCAGGCTGCTGCAGTACGCCATAGAAAAGGCGATACTGGGAAGTGCCGTTATTCTTCGGATAGTTCAGCCTCGGGAAGGAGTAGGCGGTTCGCGGAAGTATCGCGTCCTCTCAAGAGGTCATACTTTCCGTCCTCTTCACAGGAAAGGAAAGGCTTTCGACCAAGAAGGGTGGAGTAGCCCTGAGATTTTTTCATCGGAGGATGAAGAGATGATCCCTATCAAAAGGAAGAGGATTTCACGTCAGTTGGAAGTTCGCTCGCCTCTTCGTGTTAGCCCGGTGCGTCCTCGATCTCCTCATCATCAGGAGTCTCGTAAGGAGGCGGAAACGAAGGAGGTGCTGCGGGACATGCAGCAGAGATTGGCAGTGATTGTTCAATCATGGGAGAAGCCCGAACAACCTTCGGTTAGACGTAAGGACTCGTCTCTCCCGGTTAAGTCCTCCAAGAGGACGCAGGACGTACAACGCGATCCAGGACGCAGTGCGTCCCTTAAGAAGGACGAAGTACAGGACGCAGGACGCAAGAGGAGAAGTGATGGACGCATGGTGGACGCATACGTTCAGGAGGACGCAGGACGCAGGCGGCAGCAAGTCAAAACATTGTCTCGACAAGGAAGAGAGGAGTTTTATGCATGACACTTACCTGCAGGTATATATATAGCTTATCCTCTTGACGCACTGGCAGAATTTCAAAACTCGCGGCAACCGCTAGTACACTGGTAGTTCAGGTGATGGCCACCCCGCTCCCGTGGCGCTGGTACTTGGAACTATTCCCGTTTTCCTCAGATTTTCTCTGCCAGCCGAACCGGCAACATCGTTGTTGGTTCTCTGTTAGAATTTCCTGCTCGTTATCTGACTTTTGGATATTGGTATCGTATTCACGAAGTTATAGTGGCAATCGCATTTTTGGACCTTGTTTAGTATGTCTGATTCAGGAAGTATGTTTAGAGTTTGTGTGAAAGAAGGGTGTAAGGTGAGACTGCCGAAATCATCGGTAGATCCACATACTATTTGTAAGAAGTGTCGGGAGTTTGTATGTACGTGGGACAATAGGTGCAATGAATGTCAGTGTCTGAATGAGAAAGAGTGGAAGGCTCTTATGAAGTATGTGGAGAGATTAGAAAAAGATCGGGTTAGAAGATCTGTATCTAGGAGTGAAAGATCGGGATCTTCGAGTAAACCTTTGGATGAATCTTTGCATGTGTCTTCTCCAGCTCATTCACATGTAGATGTAGCACCTTCCCCCCAGGTTTCTCCTGCTCCAGTTGCTGTATCTGAGGATACTACTGATCCACAAATAGTGAAAGTGTTCGCTGCCCTTGCGTCCATGGGAGACCAAATTAAACGATTAACAGACAAAGTGGAAGTGTTTGGTGACAGTGTTGGTGGAGGGGGCGCCTGATCGTCTCTCTCGTGCTCCTAGACCGAGACCTCTGTCAAGCTCCCAGACCCAAGGGAGAAGGCATGTCGACAGTCGAAGGGAGGCGAGAGGGGTTGACTTGCGATCAGTCGTCCCTTCAGGCAGTCCTGTTGATAAGTCCCAGGCTGCTGCAGTACGCCATAGAAAAGGCGATACTGGGAAGTGCCGTTATTCTTCGGATAGTTCAGCCTCGGGAAGGAGTAGGCGGTTCGCGGAAGTATCGCGTCCTCTCAAGAGGTCATACTTTCCGTCCTCTTCACAGGAGGAAAGGGCTTTCGACCAAGAAGGGTGGAGTAGCCCTGAGATTTTTTCATCGGAGGATGAAGAGATGATCCCTAATCAAAACAAGGGAGGATTTCACGTCAAGTTGGAAGTTCGTCTCGCCTCTTCGTGTTAGCCCTCGGTGCGTCCTCGATCTCCTCATCATCAGGAGTCTCGTAAGGAGGCGGAAACGAAGGAGGTGCTGCGGGACATGCAGCAGAGATTGGCAGTGATTGTTCAATCATGGGAGAAGCCGAACACCTTCGGTTAGACGTAAGGACTCGTCTCTCCCGGTTAAGTCCTCCAAGAGGACGCAGGACGTACAACAACGCGATCCAGGACGCAGTGCGTCCCTTAAGAAGGACGAAGTACAGGACGCAGGACGCAAGAGGAGAAGTGATGGACGCATGGTGGACGCATACGTTCAGGAGGACGCAGGACGCAGGCGGCAGCAAGTCAAAACATTGTCTCGACAAGGAAGAGAGGAGTTTTATAGGGAGTCAGTGCCGCATTCGCTTTCTAAACAGGAGCTGCATAAGGACTCTGAATTGGAGAGTCAGCAGGATCTTGGTTTTCAAGATATTTCTTCGCAGGAGGAAGAATTTGCGGAGAGTGCGGAAGAGGACAAGACGGAAGCTCCTTCTTCGGACTACAGGAGGCTAACAGAGTGCCTTCTTTCTTTGTTTGAAGGAGATTTTCAACCTTCAGGCCCGCCATCGCCTTTGTCGCAATTTTCGAAGACGAAGACAGCCAAGAAATCGTCGTTTTTGAAAATGACTTTGTCCATTTCGGCCAAGAAAGCCCTTCAACGCGTAAATGAGTGGTTGAAGGAGAAGAAAGAGTCGGGGAAGACTTCTTTTGTATTTCCTCCGGCCAAGTTGGCTTCGAAGTCTGGTGTGTTTGGTATGCTACGGGGGAAAGTCTTGGCCTGGGAGTGCCTGCCTCCTCCCAGGGAGACTTTTCCAACATAGTGGATAGCTCCCGAGACTGCTTTGCATTCAGACCAAAGTGTGGTGGACTTCGTCGGAGTTCGACCATTTACTCAAAGGTATCTTTAGGACCTTTGAGGTGTTTAATTTTCTTGACTGGTCGTTGGGGGCCCTGGCTCGAACTTCGGAGATGGAAGAGTCGTCAGTATCCGAGTTTGTCGAGAAGTATTATGTCCTGTATGGATAAAGCCTTGAGAGATGGAGCTAATGAATTGGCTTCAATTTTTACAGCAGGCGTCTTGAAGAAAAGACATCTCTTATGCTCGTTCGCTGCTAAAGGAGTGTCGAACGCGCAAAAGTCGGAGTTGATGTTCTCTCCTCTGTCAGGACAGCTCTTCCCGCAAGAGATCATTAAGGACATATCTCTCTCCCTCACTCAGAAGGCGACTCAAGATCTTCTTACGTCATCGGTAAGGAAGTATTTACCTTCTAAGGTCATGAATAAGACTACGAAGGATACGAAGACAGCACAGCGCCCTTTCGGGGTAGGACTTTCGCTCGACAGCATTTAGAGGGAAAAGAGTTCCAACCAAAAGAGGGGCCAAAACTTCAACCAAACAATGAGTCAGAAGTCCTCCAGACTTGTGTGGGGGCCAGACTTTTAGACTTCTGGGAAGTCTGGCAAAGCAAAGGAGCGGATCCTTGGTCCGTAAAGGTAGCGAAGGAAGGGTACAAGATTCCCTTTCTCAAGAAACCACCTCTCGCTACAGCTCCGAGAGCCCTAGGGCTCATTACATCGATTTAGAGAAGAGAGAGGCTCTTTGGCATCAGGTCGTCACCATGATAGAAAAGGGGGCAATAGAACCGGTTTCTGGATCACGAATCCCAGGGTTTTACAACCGTCTGTTTCTAGTACCGAAATCATCAGGAAGTTGGAGGCCGTACTGGACGTAAGCCAGCTAAACTTGTTCGTAGAAAAGACCAAGTTTACGATGGAGACGAACGATTCAGTACTGGCAGCGGTACGACCCAGGGGACTGGATGGTAACACTGGACCTTCAGGATGCGTACTTCCATATTCCAATTCATCCAAGGTCCAGGAAATATTTGAGATTCGTGATCCAGGGAAGGATTTATCAATTCAAAGCCCTGTGTTTCGGGCTGTGCACGGCGCCTCAAATTTTTACAAGAATGATGTCGAATGTGGCGAAGTGGCTTCCCATTTGGCAGGAGTCAGAGTCTCTCTCTACCTCGACGATTGGCTCATAAGAGCACAATCAAAACAGCAATGTCTGGAGGACACGGACGTAACATTGGAATTAACTCAGCAACTGGGTCTGAGGGTGAACCTGGAAAAGTCACGATTGATCCCCTCTCAGGAACTAGTTTATTTGGGGATTCTGATATCCTCAGTGACTTTTCGGGCTTTTCCGTCACCCGAAAGGCAGACCATGTGTATACGGAAAGTGCAAGAATTCCTAATGAAAGACCAATGCTCAGCGAGAGAGTGGATGAGCCTGCTGGGGACACTCTCTTCGTTAGAGCGGTTCATTTCACTAGGGAGACTTCACATGAGGCCCTTACAGTTCTTTCTGAACGAAGTCTGGCCAAGAAGATCGCAACCAGAGTATTCCTTCCGGTTTCCAATTCCTTCGAAGATAAAGGAGGAACTAAAGTGGTGGCTAGTTCCGGAGAGGTTGTCAGAGGGTACGTCACTCCAGCAGAGGAACCCAGACCGGATATTATTTTCCGACGCGTCAGACGCAGGCTGGGGAGCGACGCTGGGCCCTCGGGAGGAGTCAGGCCTTTGGAGCGAAGAAGAAAAGGCATGGCACATAAACAGGAAGGAACTGATGGCGATCTTCTTGGCTATGAAAGCGTTCAGACCGTGGATCAGCGGCAAAGTGGTGCAGATCAACGCGGACAATACCACAGCTCTGGCATATATACGGAAACAAGGAGGAACCCACTCGTTGTCCCTTTGCAACCTGGCGAAGGAGATTCTTCTTTGGTCGCAGAGAGAAAACGTCACCCTGCTCACCAGGTTCATTCAGGGAGAGAAGAACGTCAGGGCGGATCTGTTGAGCAGGGACGGACAAGTGCTTTCCACGGAGTGGATGTTGCATCTTCAAGTATGCCAGAGACTGTGGAAGCTCTGGGGCACTCCAGTAGTGGATCTTTTCGCTACCGCAGCGACGAAGAGGTTACCGAACTATTGTTTTCTCCAATCCCGGACCCTCTTGCAGTCGCAGTCGATGCCTTCCTACTAGATTGGACGGGTCTAGATGCGTACGCTTTTCCCCGTTCAAGATTTTAGGAAAGGTAATGAAAAAATTCAGGGAAAGTCGAGGAACAAGGCTGACCCTGATAGCCCCATACTGGCCGGGCCCAAACGTGGTTCACGAGAGGTACTGGAATGGACAGTAGATTCTCGAGAAGTCTACCCACGAGAGTAGATCTTCTCAAACAACCCCACTTCGACAGGTTTTCCACAAGAACACACCCTCGCTCTGGGTCTGACTGCCGTTAAGACTATCGAAAGACTTGTCAGAGCGAGGGGGTTTTCTAGAGAAGTCAGCGAATGCGAGTTGCAAGAAGGCACGAAGGCCATCGACTATCAAAGTGTACCAGTCGAGGTGGGAGAACTTCCGTAAATGGTGTAAGAATCGGAAGATTTCTTCATCCAGTACCTCTGTGACACAGATTGCAGATTTCCTGCTATACCTGAAGAAAGAACTAGGTTTGGCTAATCAGACGATTAGAGGCTATAAGTGTATGTTGTCTGCCAGTGTTTAGACACAGAGGTTTAAACCTGTCCAATGACGCAGATCTTAGAGATCTCCTCAGATCGTTTGATACAAAGAAGGATCGACGGTGCAGAACCCCTTCTTGGAATTTGGATGTCGTTCTCAAATTCTTGGGAGACGGATAAGTTCGAACCTATGGGCAGTGCGCCTTTGCGAGAGCTAACGAAGAAAACTATCTTCTTAGTAGCCTTAGCTACAGCTAAAAGGATTACGAGCTGCAAGCTATTGACAAGCAAATAGGATGGAAGCACAACAAAGCAGTTTGTTCTTTTCAACAGGAGTTCTTAGCAAAGAATGAGAATCCTTCGCATCCATGGCCAAGATCATTTGAGATTGAAGGACTGGCTGATCTGGTAGGTCAAGAACAAGAAAGGGTTTCTTTGCCCAGTAAGAGCCTTACGGTTTTACGTAGAAAGAACAAGAAGCATTAGGGGAACTTCATGTTCTCTGTGGTGCTCCGTTAAAGATCCTACTAGACCTATGTCTAAAAACGCAATGGCTTTCTTTGTAAGAGAAGTCATTAAAGATGCTCATTTGCTTTGTCAGGAGGATGCTTCGGTATAATTAAAGTTAAAGCTCATGAGGTGAGAGCAGTAGCTACGTCCTTAGCATTCAAGAAAAAATTTAGCCCTCAAGGACATTATAGATTCAACGTATTGGAGGACAAACTCTGTGTTTGCCTCTCATTACCTTAGAGACGTGAAGACAACTTTTGATAATTGTCAAACGTTAGGCCCCGTATGTATCCTCAGGTACAGTACTGGGCAAAGGAGTTTCCACCCCATAACCTAATAACATGCTAGGTTTTTATATTAATTAGGTTATTAGTGTTTTTATGGTTGTCTGAGAAGGTTTAAGACCAGCTCAGTCTGTTGGTAGTGTTTATTATATGTGTGTGTGGTTCAGGTGACTAACTTTCCTAGCATGAAAATGCCCGTGGTAAATGAGGGCTAGGGTTCTCTGTCAACAAATTGGTCACGTCCAGTTGTCAGCCCTTATTGTTAGCTTTCTCAACAAACAGGTCACGTCCTAGTTGAGAGCTACTAAGGTTTAGCAGGCTAAGAGGCAGGACCTACGAAGTCAGCTACCTTAGCAGGTAAGGAACATAATACATAGTTCTAAAATTTTAGTTATTTTTGAATTATGACGATGTTGCTGTCTATGACCCACCTCCAAATGTGTCAATCAGCTATATATATACCTGCCAGGTAAGTGTCATGCATAAAAATGGTATTGTTATGATACAATAAAGTTTTATGCATACTTACCTGGCAGGTATATATAATTAAATTCCCACCCTCCTCCCCTCAGGAGACAGGGTTCAGAGAAAATCTGAGGAAAACGGGAATAGTTCCAAGTACCAGCGCCACGGGAGCGGGGTGGCCATCACCTGAACTACCAGTGTACTAGCGGTTGCCGCGAGTTTTGAAATTCTGCCAGTGCGTCAAGAGGATAAGCTATATATATACCTGCCAGGTAAGTATGCATAAAACTTTATTGTATCATAACAATACCATTTTTATAGGGAGTCAGTGCCGCATTCGCTTTCTAACAGGAGCTGCATAAGGACTCTGAATTGGAGAGTCAGCAGGATCTTGGTTTTCAAGATATTTCTTCGCAGGAGGAAGAATTTGCGGAGAGTGCGGAAGAGGACAAGACGGAAGCTCCTTCTTCGGACTACAGGAGGCTAACAGAGTGCCTTCTTTCTTTGTTTGAAGGAGATTTTCAACCTTCAGCCCGCCATCGCCTTTGTCGCAATTTTCGAAGACGAAGACAGCCAAGAAATCGTCGTTTTTGAAAATGACTTTGTCCATTTCGGCCAAGAAAGCCCTTCAACGCGTAAATGATGGTTGAAGGAGAAGAAAGAGTCGGGGAAGACTTCTTTTGTATTTCCTCCGGCCAAGTTGGCTTCGAAGTCGGGTGTTTGGTATGCTACGGGGGAAAGTTTTGGCCTGGGAGTGCCTGCCTCCTCCCAGGGAGACTTTTCCAACATAGTGGATAGCTCCCGTAGACATGCTTTGCATTCAGCCAAAGTGTGGTGGACTTCGTCGGAGTTCGACCTATTTACTCAAAGGTATCTTTAGGACCTTTGAGGTGTTTAATTTTCTTGACTGGTCGTTGGGGGCCCTGGCTCGAACTTCGGAGATGGAAGAGTCGTCAGTATCCGAGTTGTCGAGAAGTATTATGTCCTGTATGGATAAAGCCTTGAGAGATGGAGCTAATGAATTGGCTTCAATTTTTACAGCAGGCGTCTTGAAGAAAAGACATCTCTTATGCTCGTTCGCTGCTAAAGGGATGTCGAACGCGCAAAAGTCGGAGTTGATGTTCTCTCCTCTGTCAGGACAGCTCTTCCCGCAAGAGATCATTAAGGACATATCTCTCTCCCTCACTCAGAAGGCGACTCAAGATCTCTTACGTCATCGGTAAGGAAGTATTTACCTTCTAAGGTCATGAATAAGACTACGAAGGATACGAAGACAGCAACAGCAGCCTTTTCGGGGTAGGGACTGTTTTCGCCGTCGACCAGCATTTAGAGGGAAAAGAGTTCCAACCAAAAGAGGGGCCAAAACTTCAACCAAACAATGAGTCAGAAGTCCTCCAGACTTGTGTGGGGGCCAGACTTTTAGACTTCTGGGAAGTCTGGCAAAGCAAAGGAGCGGATCCTTGGTCCGTAAAGGTAGCGAAGGAAGGGTACAAGATTCCCTTTCTCAAGAAACCACCTCTCGCTACAGCTCCGAGAGCCCTAGGGGCTCATTACATCGATTTAGAGAAGAGAGAGGCTCTTTGGCATCAGGTCGTCACCATGATAGAAAAGGGGGCAATAGAACCGGTTCTGGATCACGAATCCCCAGGAGTTTTACAACCGTCTGTTTTCTAGTACCGAAATCATCAGGAAGTTGGAGGCCGGTACTGGACGTAAGCCAGCTAAACTTGTTCGTAGAAAAGACCAAGTTTACGATGGAGACGAACGATTCAGTACTGGCAGCGGTACGACCAGGGGACTGGATGGTAACACTGGACCTTCAGGATGCGTACTTCCATATTCCAACTTCATCCAAGGTCCAAGGAAATATTTGAGATTCGTGATCAGGAAGGATTTATCAATTCAAAGCCCTGTGTTTCGGGCTGTGCACGGCGCCTCAAATTTTTACAAGAATGATGTCGAATGTGGCGAAGTGGCTCATTTGGCAGGAGTCAGAGTCTCTCTCTACCTCGACGATTGGCTCATAAGAGCACAATCAAAACAGCAATGTCTGGAGGACACGGACGTAACATTGGAATTAACTCAGCAAAACTGGTCTGAGGGTGAACCTGGAAAAGTCACGATTGATCCCCTCTCAGGAACTAGTTTTATTTGGGGATTCTGATATCCTCAGTGACTTTTCGGGCTTTTCCGTCACCCGAAAGGCAGACCATGTGTATACGGAAAGTGCAAGAATTCCTAATGAAGACCAATGCTCAGCGAGAGAGTGGATGAGCCTGCTGGGGACACTCTCTTCGTTAGAGCGGTTTCATTTCACTAGGGAGACTTCACATGAGGCCCTTACAGTTCTTTCTGAACGAAGTCTGGCCAAGAAGATCGCAACCAGATTCCTTCCGGTTTCCAATTCCTTCGAAGATAAAGGAGGAACTAAAGTGGTGGCTAGTTCCGGAGAGGTTGTCAGAGGGTAACGTCACTCCAGCAGAGGAACCCAGACCGGATATATTTTCCGACGCGTCAGACGCAGGCTGGGGAGCGACGCTGGGCCCTCGGGAGGAGTCAGGCCTTTGGAGCGAAGAAGAAAAAGGCCATGGCACATAAACAGGAAGGAACTGATGGCGATCTTCTGGCTATGAAAACGTTCAGACCGTGGATCAGCGGCAAAGTGGTGCAGATCAACGCGGACAATACCACAGCTCTGGCATATATACGGAAACAAGGAGGAACCCACTCGTTGTCCCTTTGCAACCTGGCGAAGGAGATTCTTCTTTGGTCGCAGAGAGAAAACGTCACCCTGCTCACCAGGTTCATTCAGGGAGAGAAGAACGTCAGGGCGGATCTGTTGAGCAGGGACGGACAAGTGCTTTCCACGGAGTGGATGTTGCATCTTCAAGTATGCCAGAGACTGTGGAAGCTCTGGGGCACTCCAGTAGTGGATCTTTTCTTTTCGTCTACCGCAGCGACGAAGAGGTTACCGAACTATTGTTCTCCAATCCCGGACCCTCTTGCAGTCGCAGTCGATGCCTTCCTACTAGATTGGACGGGTCTAGATGCGTACGCTTTTCCCCCGTTCAAGATTTTAGGAAAGGTAATGAAAAAATTCAGGGAAAGTCGAGGAACAAGGCTGACCCTGATAGCCCCATACTGGCCGGCCCAAACGTGGTTCACAGAGGTACTGGAATGGACAGTAGATTCTCCGAGAAGTCTACCCACGAGAGTAGATCTTCTCAAACAACCCACTTCGACAGGTTCCACAAGAACACCCTCGCTCTGGGTCTGACTGCGTTCAGACTATCGAAAGACTTGTCAGAGCGAGGGGGTTTTCTAGAGAAGCAGCGAAGGCAGTTGCAAGAGCACGAAGGCCATCGACATTATCAAAGTTGTACCAGTCGAAGTGGGAGAACTTCCGTAAATGGTGTAAGAATCGGAAGATTTCTTCATCCAGTACCTCTGTGACACAGATTGCAGATTTCCTGCTATACCTGAAGAAAGAACTAGGTTGGCTAATCAGACGATTAGAGGCTATAAGTGTATGTTGTCTGCAGTGTTAGACACAGAGGTTTAAACCTGTCCAATGACGCAGATCTTAGAGATCTCCTCAGATCGTTTGATACAAAGAAGGATCGACGGTGCAGAACCCCTTCTTGGAATTTGGATGTCGTTCTCAAATTCTTGGAGACGGATAAGTTCGAACCTATGGGCAGTGCGCCTTTGCGAGAGCTAACGAAGAAAACTATCTTCTTAGTAGCCTTAGCTACAGCTAAAATTGGATTAGCGAGCTGCAAGCTATTGACAAGCAAATAGGATGGAAAGCACAACAAAGCAGTTTGTTCTTTTCAACAGGAGTTCTTTAGCAAAGAAGAGAATCCTTCGCATCCATGGCCAAGATCATTTGAGATTGAAGGACTGGCTGATCTGGTAGGTCAAGAACAAGAAAGGGTTTCTTATTGCCCAGTGAACGAGCCTTACGGTTTTTACGTAGAAAGAACAAGAAGCATTAGGGGAACTTCATGTTCTCTGTGGTGCTCCGTTAAAGATCCTACTAGACCTATGTCTAAAAACGCAATGGCTTTCTTTGTAAGAGAAGTCATTAAAGATGCTCATTTGCTTGTCAGGAGGAATGCTTCGGTATAATTAAAGTTAAAGCTCATGAGGTGAGAGCAGTAGTCTAACGTCCTTAGCATTCAGGAAAAATTTAGCCCTCAAGGACATTATAGAGGGGGGGGGGGGGTTTTCAACGTATTGGAGGACAAACTCTGTGTTTGCCTCTCATTACCTTAGAGACGTGAAGACAACTTTTGATAATTGTCAACGTTAGGCCCGTATGTATCCTCAGGTACAGTACTGGGCAAAGGAGTTTCCACCCCATAATCTAATAACATGCTAGGTTTTTATATTAATTAGGTTATAGTGTTTTTATGGTTGTCTGAGAAGGTTAGACCAGCTCAGTCTGTTGGTTAGTGTTTATTATATGTGTGTGTGGTTCAGGTGACTAACTTTCCTAGCATGAATCCCCGTGGGTAAATGAGGGCTAGGGTTCTCTGTCAACAAATTGGTCACGTCCAGTTGTCAGGCCCTTATTGTTAGCTTTCTCAACAAACAGGTCACGTCCTAGTTGAGAGCTACTAAGGTTTAGCAGGCTAAGAGGCAGGACCTACGAAGTCAGCTACCTTAGCAGGTAAGGAACATAATACATAGTTCTAAAAATTTAGTTAATTTTTGAATTATGACGATGTTGCTGTCTATGACCCACCCACCTCCAAATGTGTCAATCAGCTATATATAATACCTGCCAGGTAAGTGTCATGCATAAAAATGGTATTGTTATGATACAATAAAGTTTTATGCATACTTACCTGGCAGGTATATATAATTAAATTCCCACCCTCCTCCCCTCAGGAGACAGGGTTCAGAGAAAATCTGAGGAAAACGGGAATAGTTCCAAGTACCAGCGCCACGGGAGCGGGTGCCATCACCTGAACTACCAGTGTACTAGCGGTTGCCTGCGAGTTTTGAAATTCCTGCCACGTGCGTCAAGAGGATAAGCTATATATATACCTGCCCAGGTAAGTATGCATAAAACTTTATTGTATCATAACAATACCTAAAAGGCCATGAGGAAGAGCCCCAATACTGTAGTCGTCCCTTAGTCATAAGTTGGGGTTTGTGTTTTTACACTTTTGATTTTTTGCTATCTGAAGCTATTTTCTAAATGCAGTGTCCTACAAGCCACTATTATTTGTGTGGTAATTTATTTATTTATTTTTAGTTGTTCTAGGGGTCTCGTCAAGAGTACCTAGTGGCAAGATTTTTTCATATTTCTATCCTTAGTAGTAATGATAATTACATATCACTTCAGGAAAGCATTAGTTGATTATCTCTTGTCTTACATGTCATTTTTAATTTTTTAATGTAATAAAAGCACATGGTGAATACTGATGGATAACCTGCAAAATGATACTATGTACTTACAGTGCTATATGGAAAATGTGAAACTTGAGAATTTTATATCTTGATGATGGCCTTTATAAAAAGTTTGTAGAACTCTTTGGTAACATTTCAGCCGTAATAATTAAGATATATTTATTTAGGTTCTTCATGATTTTTGAAGGAAATTTACAATACACAATGTATTATAAGAGTTGTACGTTTTAATTAAGACAGTTTTGAGGCTCTGATATCGTGCAGTACGTATTGTGGTGTGGCAGCATTGTTAATTGTGTTATCTCTCCCAATATCTAATCAGGTGTTGTTAGTCATCGGTTACACCTTTGACAAAAATTTTATGAAAATCCACATGGTTTTTATGTAATCTTGCTAACAAAGGAACCCAATAAAAAACCTTACCATCTTGCTTCATTTGATAGGCTTTGGTGTTTGGGGATGTTAACTATTTTTGCAAGATTTAAGAGTTTCTTTGCTCTGTCATTTTCAAGTCGCTGCAGTGGAACTTTGTTGTTGCCATCCTGACTATGGCAGATGTTGTGTCAGGGACAAAGTCAGTTAGTTCTTTGTTCTTTACTTTAAGTCCTTTAGGCCCCAAGTTGCAACTCCTTTCATTCCTTTTACTGTTCATCCGTTCATATTCTCTTTCTTTCATCTTACTTTCCACCCTTTCCTAACAGCTGGTTCAGAACTAAAATGTACAACTAGTTGAGGGTTTTTACTCTTGTTTAAACCCCCTTTAATCTCTTTACTCATAATTTTCTTTTGAGCACTGAATGACCTCATAAGTCCTATTGCTAGGCCTTTGTCCAAAATTGTACATGTATTCCTTTCTATATTTACTTTAGGTGCTTAATTTTTGTAAAAGTTTATGGAGTTTACAAAATATTTTTAGGGAACTGACAATGTTTTTTTCTCTTGATGTTGAAAGTTTAAGAAATTAATGCAATGAGCCCAAAGAGACCCTGGAAAGAAGCTGAAACTGTCTGGCAGGCCCACTGAGGTAGTGACCCACACCACAGCAAATTGAGTGGTTCTTACGGGATCTCTTACCACATACTCGACCAAACTTTGGCAATGTGATAATGATAAGAGACTTATCTTTCAGATTTTATTGTGTAGGGTTCTTCTTGGTAGAAATGTTTTAAGAAAACGGGCTGAGTATGCAGTATGTATTTAGTGGTCATTGAAGTGAAAATGCTGATTATAGTACTATGTGGTTGTTTATAATATAATTTGTGTGAATGTGTACATGGTTATTGTCAAGGTTAGATAATTTTCCTAAAGGAATTTGAATGAAGTGGATAAAAAATCATAAACAAATTCCACTAGCTTGTTTATTTGGCAAAGGGAATCGCCCCATTCACATTTTCTCAGCAAATACTTTTTTTAATTCTTGAAAAGTTTCAACTTTAAATGTAAAAATTTGTTTTATGACATTCAACGTACGTAATGGATTATCCATAAAATTTTAGTGTCCTTTTTTTTATGCATTATCAACCTTGTGTATAGCTTTTGATTAAGGTAGACTATTTTTGTTACTAATTAAACATTTTGTTTTTATGTATAACTTGGACATCTTATTGTATGTGCATTACTTTTCCCTTTTGAGTGCTAATTTTACCAGTTATATTTATTTTTTTCCCAGCTTTTTATATACTTTACTTTCATATAATGTAAGTTGCATTATGTAAAGGCACTGACATTAGTTCATCAGCTTCATCTAGTCCACTTTTCATGTCCTTCATCATAAAAGTTTGCTGTTTTGATGGTTTATTATGGATTTTGATGGGTTATATTTATATCAGAGGGTTAGTAGTTGTGGAAAATAGGATTCTTGCAGTCATGTACAGTAATATAATGATTTTTGTGTTGATTTTTAAACATTTATTGAAACATAGCATGAGTATAGTAGAAAAAACTGGTCAACATGCAACTGGGACAGCAGAAAAATGATTTTGATAATAATTCTTACATATAGTATGTAGCTGAAAACATTTTATAATATTTAATAATAATTCATAGATCTAGCAGAAAATAATTGACAACACATTGCTCCATCCCCCCCTTTATGTGAATGTAGTGAGGCGAATGTTTTCAGTATTCTGTAGCTTAGCACAGATAAGATATTGCCTCTGATAACCTTATCAAGCCTGATTGATTTTCTTTATCAGGTCTAATTGATTTTTGTGAAGTTGAACATTAAAATTTATTGATAAAGAGAATAAGGCTGATAAATCAGCTTTAGTTGCATTAGCGATGCTTACGTATTTTGGTAATATATTATCTTTTGAAGTGGGTAAGAACTGGAGTGGGTTTTGAGGGTTTGGGGTAGAAATGTACAGCTTATGTACAAGTTGTAACTATGTAATATACTTCAATTACAATATGGAGGAGATTTTTACACTGCACATTGGTTATATCTGGGGTTGGCAACCTCTGGCATGGGCCACATCCATCCTCTGAGGTATGTCATTCTGGCTCTCCAACTTAACACTTGGATATTTATTTAATAGTTATCTACTTTAAGGCCTTGAGCCATCCTCATAGTAAATTTATATCATGGCCCTCCACCAAGAGACTGCATAGCGGTTTGGCCCGTACTTTCCAAAAGGTTGTTGACCAGGGGGTTATGTCATACTCCAATTTTTTCAGTTTTGAGGTCTGGTTGTGGAAGATATATAGTATTATGGTGCCATTCAAAGCAGTTACCATATTGTAGTCTGGGCAAAATATATAGTAACCCAGTCCCCTGACTTGGCAAAATTCAAAGTCAGCAAGAGAAAAACACACACACACACACACACACACACTGGAGAAATTTTGGGCTAGGGACAAGACCTCAGTGCCAAGTTGCACTTAAAATGTCTTAGCAAAAAGATGCCCTTGTAATGAGAATCTCTGCTTTGTCCCCAATTTCATGTTCGCTTCTATCACTTTAAACATTATCATATTCTTGCTGATACTTGATCATAATCCTGCAACGATCCCTAAGTCAAAGATAGATATAACTATAGAGAGATGTATTGGGCTGAAGTGACCTGGGATTAGTAGCATCACCTTCCCTTATCGCATTCTAAGGACAGCTAACATTTCACCTGCTTAGAAACCTAAGGCTCTATGAAAGTTGCCAGTCTGTATCATCATCATTCAGCCATGCTGAATGCAAAGTGGCACGTATTACTGGGAGATGGACTGAGCTTGCAGGGATATGCGATTAGTAGCAATATCTTCCATGATGAATTCCTTTAGAAATCTAACATTCCTCCCACTCAAAGAACTAAGGACAGAGAAGTTGCTAGTAATTGTGGTATGGCCCATGCAAGCCATGTTACAGTAACAAATTGTCCTTAAATTTCACTTGAATAGAATAGTTTGAAATAAGTGGACTCACAAGAGGTCAACCACACGTGATCACAAGATTAATATTTAACCTCAGGGGATTAATTAGACAATGGAGTCACATTTGTAGATAACACTTACAAAAGGAAATGGATAAAAAAGTAAAAGTTAGTACTATCAGGCACAGTGTGGAGTGCAATTCAAGACTAGAAATTAACCTCTTTCCCCCTCATTTTATACAGTAAAGCATTATTTCATTTGCCAAAGAGGCCAACCACACATGGTCACAAGATTAATATTTAACCTCAGGGGATTAATTAGACAATTGAGTCACATTTATAGATAACACTTACAAAAGGAAATGGATAAAAAAGTAAAAGTTAGTACTATCAGGTACAGTGTGCAGTGCAAGTCAAGACTAGAAATTAACCTCTTTCCCCCTCATTTTATACAGTAAAGCATTATTTCATTTGCCAATTGGCATTTCTGAATTTACAGTACTATTGGTATTTTTCTTTTCTTGAAACTTAATGGTATAGTTCTGTTATGAAAAGTTTTGTACTCCAATGATTACTTACTATACACTTGACTTTTCAGCTTCAGTATGGTTTAATCTTTGATAGTTATACAGATATACTATAGGGCCTTCCTGCCTGATTGGATCTTTGATAAACTTTCAGAATTTTAATGTCATTCATTAATTCTATGTATTGCTAGTTTCTTTTTTCTGTGCTGTTGCGGCATGTTAAAACTTTTGGATCTTTGGAAATGTTTATCAGTTAGCCTAAAGATGTTTTGATCTTATTAGACAACCTTGTTTTTTTATTTATATTAGGTTTTTTATGTGCAAGATTCCTATCACACTATTATGCATAGCAAAGTTGAGAGTTCAGCTTGCTTTTTTTTTTTCCTTTGTATTTTTTTAGCTTGGAGACCTTTACCTTTGAGTTCTACCTTAATCCCATCAACTGGTGTCAAGATTCTACCTCATGTATTCTGTATGATAACTCAACCAAGAAAGCTTGTTCACCATCATTTGCACTTAATCTAACCTATGAAATTGTTTACCACTTTGTCTCTCTTGGTATGCATATCTCGTTATAAGAAAGACAAGTTCCTTGATAACCTATCACATGAACCAAGGTCTCATTGTCTCGAGTCATTTCAGTGACCCTAGTAGAGGGCATAATTTTAACTTGATTTCAATGTCAATATCATTGCTTTCAGTGGTTGCATTTAGTAGTGTTGAAGACTTGCAGCAGGGATTGGGGTGAGGATGTTGATAAGGATTTCCATGGGTGGTTAACCAATTTTAAGATGATAATCTCTCTCGTCTTGTAACCTGTTCAGTATGCAACTGAATTAATTGCTTTTTGGAGGAAAAATATTAGTTGACTGTCATTGTGTGCTGACAATAATGACGAAGGAAGAGGAAAAAACAAACTTCAGATTTCACTACTACATTAAAATGTATACCACAAGCATACAGTCCTAAGAATGAGAGAACTTCGATGAGATAATCCATGCCCCACTAGGGTGAAACTTTATGAGAGAGATCTCCATCAAAACCCAAAAGTCATAGCATTTGTATTATGCTGTAATTTAAATTTTTCAGTGAGGACACTTACTTGCAATGCTGTAAGACACTCACTGGGTCCGTTGTATTATCTTGAAATGGCACACGAATGACATATCACTTGCATTTCATAATTCTGTTGTCTTCAGATTGATTCCGTGGACTGCAACCAAACTGTGAAACTTGGAAACCTATTGCAGACAGACTTAATTTTTCCTATATGGTATACAAACCATTGGTCCTTTACAATAGAAACTACCTTCCGCGAAGCTGAACATGGCTGCTAGATTTTTATAGCCCGGTAGTTTTGTAGATGAAGTACCGCCTGGTCGGATAGCTCCCCCACCCGAGTATACACATACCACTTTACTTTCGGCCTTTGTTGGGTTCAGATGTGTATCACATCACCCTCTGCTTGACTGTCGCTAGTATTTTCCTTCCATTTCCATAGTGAGATGTTTCCTTCGTATTTTCAGTGTGTACGTTTGCTGTTGATTGCTATAATTACAACATGTAAACCCATGATTATGTTAAGCCAGCTTCTAAGCCGTCCCTCCACAAGCGTGTGTTCCAGGGGGTGGATGGTAAGAAGTGCAGCAATTGGAAATGAAGTGTTGATGTCGATCCTCATGCTCTCTGCACATCTTGCAGAGGGGAGCAGGGTAATCTGGCATTGACTTTCAATGAGTATGTTTCTTGGTCTCTTGTGCAACAACTCCCTCATTGCCTGACCCTTCATCCTCATTTCTGTCTCCCAGCAAGTTTCTCCACTTTGCTCCCTCTTCTACAGAGGAGGCCTCCTCTTCGTCCAATTCGTCCAGCGATGAGAATGGAGGGGATGTGGGGGTTCATGAAGATCTCAATACAGAGGCCTCGGGGCGATTCTGTGCTCACAAGACTATGCCAGTCTGGAGGTAGAGCAATTTCCTACCTAGGCCACCAGATGGCAAACTGTGGGGGTAACCTAATCCTGAAGAGGAGAGAGACTGTCTTGACTTGCCTGACCAGGACTTTGGGACCCGAGTCTGCCATGACTCAAAGGAATGGACCGCTGCTGGGTTCCCCCTCTCTCTTTCCTAGAGAGATGGTGGATGCTGCTGTAGACAAGTGAAGGGTCGACGTTAATGACCGCCGACTCCTGACAGGCAGTGATGAGGTTGTCAGGACCTTTGTGTGTTGCTGCGCCCCGCCCTTCGGGTCAGGCTACCTCTTCCTCAGGCCCTAAGAAGACGCAACCTTTGAAGGGCACTAGAGGTAAGTTCCAAAATTCTTCTTCCTCTTCTGCTCAGGATCGTCCCTTTCAGCCCTCCTCTTCCTTGGGGAAGCCAGGGAAGGGTAGCAAAGAGAAGAAAAAGAAAGGGAAATGGTAGGGGGTTGCCCATTGCATTATTGGGCAACTTGACAACGATACAGAGCCGAGACCTGGGTAGTGGATATCCTTCAGGAAGGGTATCTAGTATCTACTTCCCCTCAAGTCTCAGCCTCCTCTCACTGCAACTTCATTCTGATGGTGGATCTGAAGGATGCAAACTTCCAAATACCCATCCATCACTCCTCTCGGATTAATGGATGGGTATTTTGGGGGGACGGTATTTCAGTTCAAGGCACTTTGTTTCAGACTCTCAGCCGCTCCTCAGATGATCCACCGGGGGTACGTATGTTAGCCCTGGTGAGCTCCCGCTCGCAGTTACTTTAGTACAGGGTTAACTTCATGAGTTTTGCTGCACCCTTGGGATTGTGATAAACTAGAGAAGTCGGATCTCTTACCCAAGTAGAGGATAACGTACCTGGCCATACTGATTGATACGGCAGCAGCAAGTCTTCCCCTCAGACTCTCACATCAGCAAGTTCAGGAAGGTAGTGCAGCCGTCCCTGTTTCAACGGAAACAACCAGCACAGCAACGGCACGTCGTAGTCGGTCCTGTATCGTCCTCGGAGAAGCTTGTCCCTCATGGACGTCTCCACCTACTTTCTCTTCAGTGGAGAATGAGGGAATATTGGTCCCAGTCTTGAAACCCTCAATCCTTCCTCAGGTTTGTATAATTAGGAAAAATACAATTTACTTTTAAAAAGTTGTGATTTTCATTAGATCTAAAAGAAAAGGCTAAAAGGCTAATGCTAAAGAAATTCCACACCGCATCAGTGGATGAGGTTGATAATGACCCAAGTGCATATTTGTATCTGAAGCTGATAATGCCCCTGGAAATGTTTATCCTTGTGGGTTGATGTGCATTCTTCAGTAGTTTTGTTATGACATAATAGGTTTAGTTTTCAAAATGGAAAAAAGGAAAAATGAAGGGACTTACAAAACCAGTTTTTAAAAGTAGGTGCATTTGCTTAAACTTCAAGATTTAAGTCACTAACCTGGCTTTCATTTTGGCCCTTGTTTGGCTTCACTATTGTTGACTGTACTGTAGACTACTACATGACGGTACAACCATCCTTCAGTCTGTGGCTTATTGTTTGTTCATTTCCGTGGGAAATTTATTGTACGAGTTTCCAAGTCTGTCATCATTATTGTTATAGATAGCTATAACTGCAGCTGCTCTTGTTTCCTGTTTAATGATAGTTGTCTTCCATACTGCAAGCTGTATGTTAGGTAATTAACACTAGTTTTTCAGAACTTTCTTAGAAATCTGAAAGGTCTGCATCATTGTTAGAAGATTTATGTTTAAAAATTTTGTTTCTGTTATATGGAGTTTGCCTTACAAGTTATGGCATTAGTATATGTTTTTATATTTGAGCATATGCTCATTTTCAGTAAAAATGATAGGAAGTTCAATTATTCAAGAAAGGAAGCGGAATAATAAAAATGGTTGGTTCTTGAATTTTATTGCAGGATTTGTTCTTTGATTTTTCTTTTCTTGTTGGTAGCAGACATGAAGCTGTCCTAATTTTAGTGTGCTTGATAATGTATTAAAATATCCCATAGGCAAAAGTTGATATAAAACGAGCAGATTATGTCCTAGTACAAAATACTCAACAGTATAAGGGATATAGGTGCATGGGTAGGTGCTTTGTATGTCTTTTAATGTATGGATACAACAGGTTTTGTAGAAATTTATTATTCGGTAAGAATGTACATTCCCCTAAGGAACTAGTTGTCTTTGAACAGGACTTGCATATTCTGATGTTTGTTGTCAATATACTAGCTTGTATTATGTTGAAATTAGAAAAAATTTCTTGGCCATTCTAAAGTTGAAGTATGTTTGCCACTTGGTATCCATAGAATGTTGCAGATATGGCTGTAATAGTATACATAATTGTGCTGAGGAAAATAATCCGTGCTCTAAGGCCTTGTAACCTGTGTCAGTTGTCTGTTTCCTTTTATGCAGTTGAATTGTAGGTCGGTCAATCAGACATAAAGATGACACACTGCTACCTTAGTATGGAATACATTTCTGACTGTGGCACTTTAGATATTTTATCTTGGGTAGATATACAGGATAACATTGTTGCCTTTAACAATTGCAACAATTACATATTACGATTCCATGTGCAGGCTTTGTTGAGGTAATTCAGATTAATCTCTCTACTGATAGATTGTTGAACTTGTGACAATATTTTCCTTTGGTTGAAATGTTCCTAAAACTGGTTATTTAAGGGTTTAGCAAATGAAGAACAACACTATTCAGTTATAGTGATTTTTGTATATGAGAACAGTCCAGTTCTTAGTTTTCTTAGCTATTTAAGGTTGGTTTTGTTATTCTCAATGTAAGACTGTTTCTGCTCTAATAGTACATATATATATTTCCTCGGTAATAGTACATATATATATATTTCCTCCAGTGTTTCTGTTTTTTTTAACAGATTTGTACAAAAAGTTTCACTGTTATGGTTACATTTGGTTGGTAGAAATCTAACTTTTATAGAGAAGGGTTCTTTTAAGGCTTGCTTTGTACTCCCCCACTGCATTTACAATTCAGAGAAAGACCTGCATAGCCATGCCATAAATTCTGGGTGTTTATGATAAAAGAAAAACAGTAAATGATCTGCCATAACATGATCTTGGTCAGAATTTGTATTTTCTTGACGTAGTAAGGAGTATTTTACCTTTTAAAGTCTCTGACTTGTCTAGTGTCTGAGATGTTCAGTGTTTTCAAATATGAAACAGTCAAGTTTTCACACAGCAAAGAAAGTCCTTATGGGGCAAAGGAAGTAAAAAAGATTAGTCAGCAAACAGACTCAGTGAATGTTAAAACACAAACAACAACATTCAAGACCAAAGAAAATAAGAGAATGGTGCATGGGACTCTGAATTTGTACAGCATCATGGACTCTGTTAAACGTGAAAGTAGAGCTTTGATAATGCAGTAGTCTGTAGCTGTTATTTTTTTAGGCCCTCTGTTGTGTTGATTATTATGCTTAACCTGTAATTATCACAGTACAGTACAAAATGTTACAATATATATCTTGTCCAAATTTCATTTTATTCTATTAAAGGTTAATAACATGTATATATATGTCATGATAACTATGCTCTGAAACCAATAACTTTATAGTCAATTGTGTTGTATGGTTTACTGTACTGTATACTGTACTACTTATATTTCGTGTAAATTCAACAACTTCTAAAGGGAACTTAGTTTAAGAATTTAAAAGGACATTTGTTTATATTGTCATCATTGTTTGATCCATTAGATTTTAGGATGCTCATGTAGCCTTTGTGCTATTGTGGAATTCTTTTATAGAGAAGTATGGTCATAATTATGTAAGTGATGAATAACTTGGTATATCATTAGAATAACATTTGCTTGTTACGATTTCCTTGTGATACATGATGCGTTAACTTGTGTACCCATGTTCTGAATACTCTTATTGTAGTCCAGTGGTAGAATGGCTGAAAATCTTGCCTTTTGGTTTTCCTTGGGTATGTAGGTCATTTCCTTTTGCTCTTGGTCCAGTTTGAGTTATCCTGTTTTCTCCTTTTGTAAACTAAATTAGGAAGTATCTGATGAAATGTTAAAGGGAAATTTCATTGAATATACTATGCAGCTTAAATGAAGGAAGAATTCACTGGTTCTGAAACTGTATTTGGTTCCATATTCTAAATCATAACATTCCTAATGGTGCAGATCTTGAATGATTTGTTATAAGAGAAATGAATTATTTTGGATGAATATTACCTACTGTTCATGATAGCTTTTTATCTCTGAGCCAACATAAGCTGTCTTGAGCAGTAGGTTATGGAGCCAAATAATAAGTTTTGTTATTCTAAAAAATTATTCTCCTCTGACTACATGGCGAGAGGCTCAAGCTATAGTGAGAGCCTTGTAGCTGAGCATGAGCACCATCACCATTAGTAATTTAAGCAGTAGTATACATACATTAATAACTGATTTGATTATCACACCGCTTGTTGCCCTCATACCTGTCCTTACTTTGCAAAACAATGACGTCATTTTGCTTTAGTCTTAGACATTGACTCAGATCGCTTTCCTTTCTGTTTTGTTTTCCTTGGACAAGTGATACTGTTATGTCCGATGAGTTTCTTTTTTATTTTGAAATATTGTCGGTGATAGAATAGGAGATGCCTGGAAACACTTTCGTATTGAAATAATTTTGCTCTTCGTAATATGCCCTGTGGGTTCACAGGACTCTGTTCACGATGTTTACCTGCTTGCCATTGCTTCTGAGCAGTGGGTTAGTTTTTGTTGCTTTAGAGTAAACCAGACAACACCATTGCTCAAGTCGTCCTTCATATAATTAACTAAGGATAATACCTAAACTAACCAGCAAGTATCTGTAATCTCACAGCCATTTCAAGGTAGATGAAATACACTTCTTCTTACACTACTTCTTACCTGACCATTGCGACCTCATTAGTGTTATTACTGTAAGGCAAAAGTGAGTTTTATTCTAAGGGAGAGGCTTGTAGTATATGCGTAGTGCATGGGTGCAGTCCCAGTAATTGTTGTTGGTGTTAGTTGCACATGATAGTGTTGTTGTAAATTTACCTATTCATTGGTCCCCCCGTATTCGCGGGGGATGCATACCAGACACACACACACACACACACACACACACACACCGTGAATAGTTAGAACCCGCGAATAGTTGGAACCCCAATACAAATGCTTAAAACCTCCTAATTTGGTAGTTAAAACTTGAGAAAAACCCACAAAAAATTTTTATACTTTATATTTTTAATAGCTTTATCACAAAAAGTGCATTTTATGATGAAATTGATAAATAAAAAACAGGATATTGGTGGATATTTCTCATAGAAAAATACCACTAATAGGTGAATTTTCCACGAATAATGCAGGGAAACGCTCCAGAGAGAAATCCACGAATCCGTAGAGCGTGAATACTGTAATGAGCCTCATAGTTGTACAAGAAAATAAATTGCATGACTCATATTTATATGTAAATGTTACTTTAGACCTTTATGTGGCGTCAGCTTACTCTCCTTTTTCGTACCTTTCTAGGAGTTAAAACTGAGGTTATTTTTTCTGGTGTTTAAAATGCGGTTTTGTTATAACCTTCCTTCCGTCCAATTCATACACAAAATTAATAATTATGATGAAGGAAGATCAAATATATTTGAAAAGTTGGATTTTTTAATGTCAGAATTTCTGGAAATGAAGAAAAGAACAACATGCAAGAACAGGAAAGAGACATGGGACAATCCTTATTGTTACCCTTATTAAATGAAAGGGATAACACGCAAACCATCACAGTGATGAATGCGCAGGGTTTAGTTACGAGTAACTCAAAAAGAAAAATAAGAGTTCTTAGAAGAACTAACTCAAATTGAAAAGAAAATAGATGTAATGAATATAAGTGAAACCTGGTATTCCCAAGCAACTGGTAATGATGATCAAATAAAGGGGTTCCAAACTTGTAGATTAGATAAAAAAAATAGGAATCAAGGAGGAACCGTGATATATGGGAAGGACATACAACAGGGAAAAATATATGAGAAATATAGTAACTCAGAATATGAACTAATAGGAGTAGATTTTGAATCTGAAAAATTAATGAACATGGTAATATATAGACCCCCTAATACTAAAGAGTTTGACACAATAAAAGAAAAATTGGATGATATATGTAGAAATCACAAAGACTGAACTATTCTATCCGGAGACTAACTTTCCTTTCTTAGATTGGAAAGAACGAATAGGAGATTGTGGTTGTATTTATACATATAAAAAGAGAGTAATAGTAGTGCAGAAGATAAGAGGCAATTCGAAAACCTATTAGATATGCTACTAGAATAGAATATTCAACAAATAAATCACCTGCCAACAAGAAAGGAAAATACTTTAGACTTGGTATTTGTGAACGAGGTGAATTATGTTAAAGAAATAATAGTTTATAATGCAAGTATTTCAGACCATAATGCCATAGAATTAACAGTCCATTCCAAAGCAAGTGAAAACAGAGATAAGCAAGAGATGAAAAAGTGGGAAGGATATGGAAAATACAATTTCTACAGTAAAAATATAAAATGGTCAGAAATAAATGAAGAATTAAGCAAAGATTGGGATAACATATTCGTAAGTGGATGATATACAGGTAAATACGGATATATTGTATAAAATATTAGAAAAAATAGTGGATAAATATATACCGAAGAAGAAAAATAAACATCAGTCATGCACCAAGAGACAGAAGGGTCTTGTTCCAGAAAAGCAGAAAGTGGAGAAAAGGTCTTGCAAAAGAAAAGAATGCATGGAAAGTGATGGAACTAAAAAGTAAGATTGAAAATGCAGAACAAAAGATTATAAAATCAAAAGAAATTTGTGGTAGGGGTGAATCAGACCCTCCATACTTTAATTAAAACGAGTGGAATGAATTTCCATTAAGATAAAATTACTAAAGGCTAGACTGTTTGCTTGGGAAAAGGATTTACCCCTAGCACGTCCAGATGAGAATGGTTGCCAGTAAGCAAACCCATTTAAAGACTACTTATTTCTCTCTCACTTTCCCTTTGGGTATAGGCTCTAACTTAAAATAATGTGGAACTGTTGATTGCAAGACAATAACGATTGTGATGTTTATGTTAATTACAGAATTAAGTCTATGCTGCTGACACAAGGATAATTCTATCTTAAGAAGAAAGCAAAGTGATATTATCCAGCATGTAAAGATTATAACAAAAAATAAAATGCTTACTTAATTGATAATAAACTTAGCTTAGTAATAAGAGCTTAACATTGCTATAAGTCAAATGCTCCATTCACTTATTAGTAAAAGAATTTTTAGTTGATGCTTGCGAGATACAACTCGGTGCCATTCAGGGCACTATAACTTCGAGTGCCTAGTAGCACTGTATCGAGTACATGAATTAATCATACATATGCTTATATCGTGAAAAGTCAGGGGCCTTTCCAAAACTCAAAAAGACAATCTTCCATTCAGACCCATCGTTTCATGTGCCAGAGCTTTCAA
>NC_087208.1:73093692-73121192 GCF_015104395.2 Macrobrachium nipponense | reverse complement strand
GTGAGGGAGCGGTCTGAACCATAAAGGGAGTCGTTTCAACATTTGGATCTTAGAAAATTCCGCCCCCCCCCCCCCCCCCCCACCCCCCCCCCCCCCCCCCCCCCCCCACCCTCTCAAGCATTTTATTTTGCTCGGTGCTGCTAGAGAGTAGGTAGACCTTATCCCCCGATTTTGTATCTTAGAAAAACTTTGCCCTTCCCCCCCCCCCCCCCCGCGCTCTCCAGCTGTAGGCTATACTTCTCCCTCCATGACTACCCCCTTCGCTGTTTTGGGCTGGTCCTGTTTCGGGCCCTTCTCCCCTTGTTTTCTTGTCCTTTCTTCCACTCATCATCATCATGTAACTTCTTTATCCCTTCACATCTTCCCTCCGCCGGAAGACTTGTTGTACAGTCCGTTCCCTTCCGACTGACGTCGTTGTTCTTTGGATGTCACCTCCCCTCCTGTACCAGATGGATGTATCTCCCCTCTCCTCTCTCCACCAGTCATATGCATCTGCCTTTCTCGCCCATAGTCGATACCTTAAAGTAGATGGGGTTTGCTGGAGGCGACGTCTTGAGTCTCGAGTAGTGGGACTTTGACGGTAAATGTTTTCATCTTTGGCAAGAAAACGAAACGGGAAGAAGAACTTGCAGGTGCCTTTTCACTCTCCACCGAAGGGCGGTATTGAGTTTGTCTTTTATTTTGGTATTATTCTCGATCACTAAACACCTGTCTTGCTCTATCCCGTTTACTACTCCAAGTCACCTTTCCCCCTTCCTCGTTTTCACCCCCCTCTCTCATTCCCCGTCCCTCCTCTTCCCCTTCTCCTTCTCCTTCTCCTTCTCTTGAGCACAAGATCATCTTCCTCCTTTTCTCTTGCTCATCTCTTTCCCTTTGGCCTTATCTCCACGTTTTCTAGATGAAATGCTTCTGATCTTATCTGACGTCCGCACTACTGACATCGTATCTCTTGTTGACTATTTGACCCCGACCGGAAACAGTCGTCGGCAAATACATAACGTGTACACGTCTCTGTTTTACGTCGACGGGACTCTGCGATCGTCTTTTAACGTCTTTGCCGTCAAATTGAACAAGGAGGTCGGGGTGGGGCTGGGGGTTACTTGTTATTACGTCTTATGCACCCTTATATCAGCGTAAAAAAAATCTTCATTGTTATCTTGAAGGCATTTTTCTGTTCTAGATTTCGCTTGTTGATATATTTTGTACACTCATTTTTATTTTACGAACACTATCTTGCTTTTGTTTTTGTTTTTTTTATCACTTTGGACACGATTTAGCATGCTTAACAAACTACTATTAGTATTAATAGAAGAAATGATAATAATAATTTCTGTTTTTGGTCTATTGACTCTGGAGCCTGAACCCATTATTCCTTCCATATTTTATTGGAATAAAGATTAATTGGCAAATCATCAGTTACAGCTGGAAAGTAATTACGTAGCTGAAGGTGGTTACCTTAGATTTGTTTCCAAAAGTTTCATTAAAATCCATTGGTCATGATTTGAGCGTATAGAGAATAAGCAGATCGTTCAGGCAAGGAATTTACCTTTAGGAATTTTATTTCATTTTGAAAACGACCTCTAGATGGCACATTCTCTCTCTCTCTCTCTCTCTCTCTCAGATGAAACCAGGGAACGGTAAGGTTTTTTAATCTATTTATATCCTAGTAATTGATGGAGAGGTACTCAAATGAGGTCCAGGGATGTGTGTGCTTATGCCAGCACTTTGGCCTCATGCTAAGGTCATTTGGACAGGCAACTTGATCTCCTTGTGTATCAATCACCAGCAGGCAAAACATCAGTAAACGTGATTAATCGCGTCCTTTTGACTGATAAAACCAGTTTATTGTCCAAATTGGGCCAAAGTTTTCGATGAAGTTCCCATCAAACGTTAGTCCCCAAAGGGTCATATTGTTTGAAGGTTGAATATTGCCTCCGTAATTGAGATATTGCCATGTGAATTTTGCCAATATGTTGTTGGCAGTTTTCGAAAATTGGATTGATTCTCACGCATTCATTTTGACTGATACACTGTCAATGCATTTATTTAGCAAAATGGAATCACATATATATATATATATATATATATATATATATATATATATATATATATATATATATATATATATAATATATATATATATATATATATATATATATATATATATATATATGTTTATGTATATTTGTTAAATGGGTGATATGTAGGGTAAATAGTTTGCAGTTTGCTTGTAAAATGGGGGGTATGTAGAATAAATCGTTTAAGCTTGTTTGTAAGATGCGGGTGGTATGCAGGATAAATCGTTTATGTATGTTTGTAAAATGGGTGATATGTAGGATAAAGAGTTTGCAGGCAGTTGGTACGAATAAGAGACAGACAGACAGACAGAGACGGTACGAGTTTCACCAGGTGTGTGTTGCGGTTAGTAAACAAACGAAAACGCCTCCATTGTTCCATTGTGGACGGTAGCGTCTCCGTTTCAACCCCAGTTGCTAGTACAAGAGTACTTACTATCGGATGCCTTCGGCAGTAGCTTCCTAGCAAAGGTTCTGGTTTTTACCTCAGAAGAATCTGAACACTTTTAGTTTGGAAAAAACGGTTTTTACGTTTTGGAAAAAAAAAAGAATGGGCTTATAGTGCGTATATGTTATACCTATAAGTAAAAAGAAACAATAACTAGATTCTAGTTTACAGAAGGTTTATAATTTTTTCCCAGTTACAGAATTTAGGAACTATAGTTTTAAAATGGTTTAAATTACTTTAAAAAAGTGTTTGATTGTGTGTGTTTCTGAAAACAGAGAGTTCAGTTTCAAAGTTATGAGCCTTTTGTAAGGAAGTGTTTTTGTTTTGAGAAGAAACAGTTTTTAAAGTGTTTCAAAGTTTAAAGGATAGTATTTTGTTCAAATGTTAAAAAAGTTATGTTGTATGAGCCAAACAGATTTCATGCTTTTACAACCTTGTCAAAAGATGTGAACATTGAGATTTTTAAAATTTATATTTTCAAAATAGGTTTCATATCGAAAATACAAATCACTTTCTTCACAGGTGTGCAGTGTAGTAGATTCGTTCCTTTCGGCTTTTGCAAGAAAAAAAGGGCGAAAAAGGTGACTAAGTGAAGTTAGGTGGAATAATACAAAGGATTTTGTTTAGCTCTTGGTAGGTGTTAGTCATTCGGTGAATGAGATTGGTAGTAAATCACGCACCGACACCCAGTTAAGGACATAGTTAAGGCTTTTTGTCCCAAAGTGAGACCTATTGGTCTTTTGTCACGTTTTGCCTAATATTGACTGTTAACGATGCTCGGGGATAACCATTCGCGCAACCTCTCTTATGTGTTCTTGATTCAGAAGGTATTACCCTTCCGATCCTAATATGGATGTAGGGATGAGATCGCCAGCCCCATCTCTGTTTATAGGCAAGGGAGAATAAGTGCCAAAGGCCTGAGGAATCCATTTATGGTCACCCATCCAAGTACAGAACTAACCCGCTGATTGAGGAAGAGCTTTTACTATCTGTTTGTATTGTTCGTCAAGTCTGAATATATGAGAATATATGTCTATCCGAGTGTTATGCGAAGTTTTTCTTGAATTTTATGTATATATATACGTGTATATGTATATATAAATATTTATGTGTATTATATATATATATATATATATATATATATATATATATATATATATAGTATATAATATTATATATATATATGCTTGTGTGTGTGTGTAAACATATGTGTGTGTATATATATATATATTATATATTATATATATATATATATGCATGTTTGTTTATGTTAATTACAATTATACCTAGTAGCGTAAACGATGAAGAAGATCCCCAGGAATTGTAAGAGAGGAAAGTGTGAAAAGAACAAATAGAAAGGACGAGGAAGCCACACACAGTTAAGAACCTGAAAGTGGTTTCTGCCGTGACAAGACGCAAAGACATTAAAATTACTTGTAACTTGTCTTGTAATATTTTTATGGAGGACGACGACTACGGTTCGCGCTTACAGTTAACCCTTGTAACGACAGATGCTTTGCTAGTTAAAATGTGCCTCCTTTTTATGGTATGGACAGTTATATGTCTTCCTTTTTTATTAATTGTGATGATGATGAGGAATTTTAGAAGGATGATGGCATTTTCGGAATTGACGG
Source organism: Macrobrachium nipponense (assembly GCF_015104395.2). NCBI lineage: Eukaryota > Metazoa > Arthropoda > Malacostraca > Decapoda > Palaemonidae > Macrobrachium > Macrobrachium nipponense. The sequence goes on along the minus strand of NC_087208.1, from coordinate 73,117,035 downwards.
AGTTTTCTGCGTGTTATTAATTTTAGAGGAATTGTGTGTACCCGGAAATGCTTAACGTGTTTTGGAAATATAATTTCGATTGGTTTTCAGAATTATTTGCATTGGACAATCCCACCCCCCTCCCCCCGTTACCCCTTATACTAGAAGGCTTCATTTTATGCTTTTGCAAGGTATAGTGTTCTTATTTGATTAAATTGGTAGGGGAGTTTTAGTTATCAGTTTTGTAGGGGTTCTTTCCCCTACGTCTCTTGTTTTGTTTAATGCTTCACTTGTTAATTGACGATTATTTTTTATTTGATTGAATATAGATATTTGTGTGGTTGCCGTACAGGGATGATACCTGACGAAGTAGGAATGGGCTAGTTTGCATTTAGAAATGGTTTTATTTTTCATCTTGAAAACACTTCTTGGTATACTTGACACATGCATACACGCAAGGTAAGACCAGCGCTGATTCAGTAAGCAGTTTTTGTCTCTTTCCACACTTTTTCTGTCCGCTTTCAGGTATAAAAAACTACTGAGACTAGAGTGCTACAAATTGGCAAGTTGATCATCCATCCTCCAATCATCAAACATACCAAATTGCAGCCCTCTAACCACAGTAGTTTTTATTGAAAGTCAAAGTTCCATGATCGTCCGTCTGGCTCCGTAACAAGGCAGGCCACTACGGCCGGCTAAAAGAGTTTCATGGGCCGTTTTTATTGCGATTAGTTACGAGGTTGCAACATACCCATAATCCGACTAAATAAAGCATATTGAATTTACTGAAAAACATACTCTTTGCTTAGTAAGAAATATATTTTAGAAAGTACTGGTTGCACTAAAAACAGTATATATTTTCAAGGGCTTGATTATATATATATATATATATATATATATATATATATATATATAATATACCTATATATGTGTGTGTATGTATATACACACACACACACACACACATATATATATATATATATATATATATATATATATATATATATATATATATATATAAACATATATGAAATTATGTATGTATATTTTTCCTTAGAGGGGTTGTCCTCCACAAGATGTTAACTGTGATTCCAAGTATTTTACTTTTATTTTATTTTTTAAAGAGGTTCCTTGCTCCATGCCAGTTCATTTTTGTGTTATTTTTTCTATCTGCTCTATTTTTTGTATATTGAGTTAATGTTTGTTGTATATTGAGTAATCGTCCAACATTTTTCTTGAGGACATAGCTATTACATTTTCATCACATTTGGTGCCCGCCTCACGTTAATTTTAAACGCAATACTGTCATTATTTTAACTTTGACAAATTTGAAATTAATTTGTCACCACCAGATTTTTTTAATAACATGATCTTAACATCATTTTACTGCTTCCTGTACTTTTGTATGCTTTGTTTTTTAATTTATGAGTTTTTGTCATATTTTTTATAATTTCCGTTCTGGTGATCACATTTTTGCAGTCCTTTCCATATTTATATTCTCTAACGCTCACATTTTCCCCTCTGTCAATATTCAATTAGGAATGATTTTCAGTTTTCAACTAAAACCCTCATTATTCCCCTCTTTTTGGTATCGTATTTTTTTTTTTTTTACATGTTAGTCATGTGTGCAATAATTTTGCCCTTTTGTTCATAATATTGTCCCTTGTGTTATAGTTTTCTAATATCTCCTTTTACTTTAGTTACAATAATTCATCCCCGGTGTTTTTGTGATGAAATATCAAATATATACTATATAATTTTTGTTATAACCAAATAAATACTACAGGTTATTGATTATTGTACCATATATTGTTTACCAGCGCAGAAATTCCCCTGTGTTTTTGTTGTTAAATATATATATATCATATATATATATATATATATAATATTATATATATATATATATATATATATATATATATATATCTATATATATTATATATATTATATGTATATATATCTATATATTTATTATATATATATTATTATAAATATATATATATATTATATGTATGTATGTATGCATGTATAAAATATACAGTAGCCATTTATCACATAATTATCTGACAACAGATAATCTCTTGTGCTTTTATTATATAATATATGTATATACGTATATATTTTTTCTTTTGTTTCTTGTGTGAGAGCCACCCCTGTGTGTATATATCACGTTTGTTTACCATTACAAATCACCCATATGTTTTGTTATATAATATTTATTTTCGCTCTAATCACGTATCACATATTTGTTGACTAACACCCATAAATCAACAACGATTTCTCTCTCTCTCTCTTCCCGTCCTGCATGCCATCTCGCTCAGAGGAACGATGCCGTGCGACAGACGTTCGCCGACACTCCTTCCTTTCGGAAGCAGTGCGTTTCTCTGCTCTCGAGACACAAGGGCAATAACCACACGAATAATCACCATAAGGTGGGTCGCCTCGTAGTGGGTTCTGTAGGTGGCCGTCGAATTATTGAAGCATTCCTTCAGTTGACACTGGAGGAGTTGGTTTGCTGGGTAGTTTGGTAGATCTTCGGATAGTAGACTATTTTTTGCTCATGCTTCAATATTACATTTTGTTGTGTAATATATATACATGTATATGTATGTATGTATGTATATACATGCGTATGGGGGGCTGTAGGTGGCCGTCGAAGCCTTTGGAATTATTGAAGCATTCCTTCAGTTGACACTGGAGTTGGTTTGCTGGGTAGTTTGATAGATCTTCGGATAGTAGACTTATTTTTTGCTCTTGCTTCAATATTACATTTTATTGTGTAATATATATACATGTATATGTAGTATGTACATGCGTATTTATATATTCCTTTTATAGTAGTTGAATAGTATCCGCATTGTGCTCTGCCGCTGTACCAGCTTTTATGGACGCAATTTGGCTTTGTATTGATGCTTTTGGTCGCTGATAGTCTTAATATTTCGAATTTTTAGATTTGAGCTGCCTGAATTTTGTTGCATTGAGTTTGAAAATATGAAATTTGATAATACAGTTTGAAAGGTTTCTCCTGAAATTTTCCAGTGTCATATCTGTCAGGTAAAGCTTTTTGGGAGCGGGTTGGTTAAGAGAACGAAGGATGTCTTAAATCGTCATCCGAACACAGTCCCATGAAGACGCTTTTCTGAAAGTGTCGTCATCTTCATATCGTTCCCTTATAATGTTTATTGTCAAAGTGTTTTTATTCATAATCTGTGTACCAAGGGAAAAGTTATTTGGTATCTTTTATAATCATTATAGCATGCCTTAAAAATGTGGTGTTTACTCAATGTAATCGTATTGACATAAGATTTTTGCTATATGTAAAAATAATGTGCTCAGTGCTATATATATATATATAATTATCCCCTGCCGTGTCTGTCAGTTATTAAGATGATGGACTCTTATAATTTAGTGTTGTTTATATCCTTTTGTTTTTGTAATTGGTGTTCGTTAATGTGGAGTGGTGTTTGAGAAGTCTGCTTACAGTTACTGTATTTTTGCAGAGCGTTTTAGCCGTCTGGACCGGACATTTGCTAATCGGGTTCATTAGCCATAAAATCACAAGCGTGGAATGAAGAAAAAGAATAATTGGTTAAGTCAAACCTGAAACTTTCAAGAAGTCGGCCGTTATTTTGTTTTGGGCAAAGTTAATGTGTAATTAAGTTGATTTATACTGCTCGCTTTGGTTGCCAAGTAGGAAAAGTCGGGAGAAAAATGACTGCTGTTTATGCTGAGGAATAACCTTTTGTTTGAGGAATAACCTTTTGTTTAAGGAATAACCTGTTTGTTTGTTCAGTAACTCGAAATGTGCAGGAAGTACTTGGAGAGGTGGTCGGAGAAATGGTGTTCTTCCTTTCCTTCATAAATAAAGCCCAAGGTGCAAGAGCCCGTGCTGATTTAGTGGGCTTAGCTAACATCTTTTCTACTTTTATGAAAGACAAACTGCTATCATATATTGTTTGTACCTGATATAAATGACTTGGACTGCATTGTTTGGCAACTGGTTAAATCTGTTACCATTTGTAATTTTGTTTTCATCCAACTGTGTTTTTCCCGGTGTTACGATGTTGATGTTCAGTGGTGTTGTTTTTAACCCTTCGCAGCCCTTGTAGTCGTTAATTAGATTGGGGTAATATCAAAAGATATCAGAGTCGAGTTATTGCCAAATTGTTTAAATTGTTTACCTGCCTTGTGTCATTGGCCCTTTTGGGACGCCATACTTCCCGCGGGGAAAGCATTTAACATTTATTCATCACTCGGTGAAATCTCAAATCAGCACTCGCACAATTGCATTGTTGTCTCAGTGGGTCCTGATTGTGCCGCAGTGTGACCTGTTGATTGCGCCGTAGTTGGCAATCGTTGATGATCCCATCGAAGTCCTGGTCAAACTTCCCAAGATAGGCGGGAGAATGTTCTCTTACACGTACAGGATGATGCAATGGTCAGAGTAAATAGCTGTTTTAACAACGTTTCCTGCCATATTTTTCAGTAGCGTAGTATGAATGATTTCTTCTGTTCGCGCATATCTAGAACGTGATGTTTTTGTTCTAGTATGAGCTTAATGATAGCACTGGCTTGAATCCGTGGAAACTTCCATACGCATTATTCTATAGATCTGTTTTAGTATATATGTCTGCATTGCAGTGAATCCTTTCGAGGAGAGGGACACGCATCTGTGCATATTTTTGGAGGCGGTCACTGCGGTCTTCGCCACCTGCTGTAACTATGGGAAAAATCAGGGATTGGTAGAACGCCGGGGGTTTGGGGGTGGCTGGAGCCTCCCTCAGTAGAGGAAAGAAACCTCATGAGGAATTTGGGAGCTTGTAGGGAGTGAATATCCTTGGAAGCTCCCGGGAGTAATAGGGTGAGGATATGATCTCTTCATTGAGTGTAAGTTATCTTTTGTCACAACTACCAGGAAATGCGAGTTGGTGGGAAAGGGGCGGGGTGGTGGGGGGGGGGGGGGTGGAAAGCAGTATGGTGAGGAGGATGCGTAGGGGAACTGGCATGGGAAGACAAAACTCTTGGGGACTGGGGAGGCTGGGTCCGACGAGTCGAGGAAACTTCTTGGAGTCAAGGCTGGCAGGGGAAGGCTATTAACCCTTGGGACCCAGGGAAAAGGGGGAGGGGTGTTGGAGGATGAGTGACTGCCTCGTTGACGTGTCCTCTCCTTTTCAGCCAATTATGAATAGTGGTGGCGACTGGCCACACCCTCTCCTGCAATTTGATTGGCTGGAAATTTGACGGCGACCTTGTCTTTATTTGCGCCTGTGCGGAATGTGAGGGATTCGGACGAGGGAGAGGGAGCTAGTGATTTGATTGGCAATTTGGAATCGATCGGACAGATCGAAGTTATATGTTTGTATCAAAGTGAATGTAATGACCGGGTAAATGGAGATGATGTGGCCTGGTTTTACGAAATGATCACTGCAATTTTTCCGACTTTTTTTTTATTATTCGTTTGTGGGTAATCATCTGTTTTATTGATACTTGCCCGTTGGTTAAATTGTTCCCACTGTGGCTATGTCATTCATCACAGTTTTCGATTGTGTGTGTCCAGTGGGCTGCTCAGAAATACAGCCAAGGATTCTTTTTAAGGAAGATGACTTTTAGACGGGAATTCGAACAGTACCGTATTCCTCAAGTGGAATCCAGTTGAAGAACTGCCTGTTTTGCTTGACCTTCAGTAAACTTCTACATTATCATGAAGTTTTGCTTGGCAGGGTTCATTTTACGGGTACGTCTCTTAAACTGAATGTTGGGCATGGGATATGATTACATATTAAAAAAAATTTTCATGATTTTTGATCGTTGACAATGATGAAGATCATGCAATAAGTAGTTACATAACTGGTGTGTATTTAACTGTTAATAATTGTGAATTAGTATATCACCAGGATGGGATGTGCCAAGGACTTCCGGTGCGCTTCACAAGTTGGCGAATATCGTGAAGGATTTATAAATGTTACTTATACAACATATTATGTAATAATGTATATGTCTCTGTTACTAAATATATTTTGTTACTTAGGATGTCAGACCTCGATGATCAGATAAATTGCGTGACTACTTGATTCATTTCTCTATGAGAATTAGTTGATTGACCTGGATTGTATTTATTTTCCTTTTGTGTTTAGACAAGATAGTGAGAGGAGGATTCTGATAGCTAAAAACTCTTTTAAGAATATGAAAAACCTTGTAACAAATAACAAAATTGGAACTGAAACTAGAACAAGAGCTCTGAAAACGTATGTTTGGTCCACCCTCGTGTATGGATCAGAGAGCTGGACAATTACCAGGGAATTGAAAGCGAAGTTGAATGCAGCGGAGATATGGTTTTGTAGAAGAATGCTGAGAATATCATGGACAGATAGAATGACAGATGAGGAGGCTTTAGCAAGAAATAAGGAAGAGACAAATGAATTTTGTTGGACCTATAATAAGAAGTGAGAAGATAGAGCATTTGTGCCTTACTGGAAGAGTAGAGGGGAGGAGAATGAGAGGTAGACAAAGAGCAAAATACCTGGACAGCCTGGTGGGAGACATGGAGATGACACTGTAAATCATCTAATACAGAGATAAAGAGAGGTGGAGGCAAATGACCGCCAACGTCCAAGACACGGCACTTCGTTGAGTTGAGTTTAGACAACACGTGTAAGCCCCATAAGTCTCTGTTAAATTTTAGATGAATTTTTTGTGCGTGATATCTAACAGTGTGGTAACTCCCTCAATAAAGAGTGACCTCATAATTTTAGTCAGAAACTGGTTATACCATTGAAAAATGACTTCATAACCTTGACCACGTGTTAATAAGTAATTGCAATTTATTAGTCTAACATCTTGTTAATATTACGAATTTAAAAGATGGTTATTTTCATTTAGGCTTTTTTTTAATACCTTCATAAGCGACATGCAAAGATTTTTGTTCTCCATGCTTAAAGTTTTTTTTTAACCGTATGTCCTGACTCGTCCTTATTATCGTGTCCCCCATTCATGTAAAGCAAATGAGCTAAGTAACGCATAGTCGCGTCATCCAAAAGCTACATGTTTGGACCATGCCATTTTTGCCCCTAATTGCAAAGAAGACAAAAATGACTGTCGCTTGTCTTGCTTATGAACATTTATATATGTGTGTGTGTATGTATGTATATGAACTTTATCCCAGTGGCAATGTTGTAGCTGTAACTAGTGTTGTCATCCAATAAACTACACATTTAACCTTGAAGTTTTGGTCGCCACGTCACGAAAAATAATAGAATAGTCAGACGCAGTTGGGAAGGGTGATCTATACATGGTGCTTTGGCTGCTCCCTTCCCTCGTCGTTTGTTCTGCTCTTTCATTCTGTCGTCGCGATCTGACCTAATGCGATCATCACTAACGCCGTCACTTGGAAAAATGTTGAGCGACTTTGCTGTTTGGGCCTCAGTGATGAAGCCTTTTTTATCGCTGCCCTTTTTTTTTCGGACTTGAGTGAGATAGTGATTATTTTTCTCTTAAGATATGATGATTATTCTCACTTTTCATGTATGTTGTTTGTGTCCGTTCGTTATCTTTGTATAAATGGAGTGTTTTATTGTCAGTTACGCTAAGTAGATATAGATCTTTTGCTGCTTTAAAAATCCATGATACGTTTCTCTCTTCTCTCTCTCTCTCTCTCTCTCTCTCTCTCTCTCTCTCCTCTCTTCTCTCTCTCTCTCTCTCTCTCTTTGGGTGAATTGCATCTTTGTTAAGGGGTTGTGGCTTATTTGAAGAGCTGATATGCTTTAATCAGAATGGTCCCATTTGAAAGATGCGTGTATTAAAGTGTACTAAACAAACGATGAAAATCTCAGGATTTAATTCAAATGTTATTTCTTGTTCAAATCTGAAGTAACTGGAATATGACTTGCTTTTCTTGGAGGATTTTATTTTCTGGTATATGTACTAAGGTTCTTTCATATAGATACCTATGCAATCATTTTGTCGGTTTTTTGCTACGCCATAGTGAAGTTCTATATAGATAAGTTATTCTTTACTGACTTCTATTTTCTCTTCTGTTCCTGTAACATGTTTTGTAGTACCTTCGTTTTCTATAAGGGGATTTCATTTTCCTTTCCCTGTAAAGTATCTTTTTGCGTTTATATAGGATTTTTTTAGTCGTAAAATATATTTTCTCTCCCAGTTCGTTCAAAATTATGTTACAATTTCTGTAAAAAATAATTTCGTAGTTTAGTATGTCTATACGTCCATGTTAATTTAGTTTCACTTTCCTAAGAAATATATGTTAATTTATTTTCACGTCAATTTAAAATCAGCTGGATTTGGCCAAACGACTGGAACCGACATAATACATGTGTGTGTGGTAAAGAAAATAACGATGCCATTCCTCAGCAAGATTGATATCAAAGCTTCATCCCAAACAAGCGGCCGCATTAAGACAAATAAAATAATAGGGAAAGAGACGAGTACTGCTGTAGCATTACGGCGTATCAACTTTGGAAAAAGAGAACTTTGGTCGAAACTGTTAAATGTTGGAAAAAGACCTTTTTTGGAAACTGTTAAATGTTAAGTCACAAGTGAAGAGGACTGCGATCGACTGCATGTGTTATGACCATGATCAAAGCAATAATTATGGATGACTGAATTCAAAGAGAATTGAAGAATCTGATCTACATTGCATTCGTTGTGTTTGTAAAAGAGATCCGATTATTCAAACAACCACTTCTCCCATTCGGATTTGGGCGTCTGAAAAATTTTCCATTTGGACGTTTTATTTGGCCAAATGTTGGTGCGGTATAATAGCGATGGTAAAGCGCCAAGATCTCGTTATCATTTGTTGATCCCTTAATGAATAATAAATATTTATAAATTGATTTACTGAGAGATAAGTGACATTGTAATGTACGATTTTTAAATGAATGATTCCTACTCAGTGCAGGTGTTGGAACGCTCTCCGCCCCAACTAGAAGAGGCTGTTGGAGTTCGGTGCTTGGGCTGGACTGAGAAAAGAATTATGTATAAGGTGGTTAGACCACTGTGGTGGGCTGCACCAAGGCCAAAACGAGACATGGGGTTAGCAAACTCATCCCAGAGGCATGCTGAGAACTGAAAGAGGCCCCCCTCTTAAGCTTTGAAGACGGACCGTTGTAAACAAAAATGTCTTTCTGTATTTGTGTAAGATGATCCTTTGTATTGATAAGCCTGTCGGCATGTTTGTATACTGTGCATTTATTATAGACTGTTTCTTGTATCTTTCTGAGATGTGGATGTTTTCCGCTGAGGGTTTTCATCCACGACAATAGTAGATGAAATATTGGTTTGGCGATGATCATTATTGTTCCATCGTATCCTTCATTTTGTTGAGACCCGCCCCATCCCCAGAGGATACAGCTTTTATCATATGTAATAGATAGATAGATAGATAGATATATCTATTGCGTGTGTTTACACACTTCATAAGCCTTTACTATTATTTTACTGAGTTAGTGAAATGGGATGTGAAAGATATTGTCGGCTCCAACGTATTCAGTGATGACGTGCATGGATATGTGCTCACTGGCCGTGAAGGGTGTGATACGGGTGGGAACATGGGATTGGGGGGGTTTGCGTCCCCATGGGGGGAGGGGGGGGGGGCAGGTGTTGTTGGTCGCACGGTAGCCACCTAAATGGTTAGCAGCACACCTGCGCTTGGACTGCGTTTTATGTGCAGTATTAATACATGTGTGGGGTATACATGTGTCTTGTGTGTATTTATATATATACATATAGATATGTATGTAGGTCTGTATGCTGCATAGAATTTGGTATATATATATATGGACTTGTATTCGTCGCCCGAAGGTCAACTCCCACTAGAGCCAGCCTCTACGACATACTGTATACATACTTAATAGGTGCGTTTTGAAAGATTCGATGGAAGAAATTAAATGTAGTGATACAGTTGATACGATTTTCAAATATATCGATAATGTAATAAATTAACGTTCGTTCAGTGTGCTTGCATAGTTAGTGGTTTTTTGTAATGCAGTACGTAGGCTGGGGGGAGGACTTGATGATTTTGGATATTCCATACTTTTGACCGTCAAAGTTAAATCATTTTTTTCTTCTCAGCACGTAACGAGTGACCTCCAGTGCCAGTCCCAACAAACATTAGGAGTATACTTATACATAACATATATAATATTATATATATATATTATATATATATATATATATATATATATATATATATATATATATATATATATATTTTTTTTTTTTTTTTTGTTTTTTTTTTTTTTAATTTTTTTTTTTTTTTTTTTTTTTTTTTTTTTTTTTTTTTTTTTTTTTTCCCCTTGGTAAAGTGCATTATTTATTCATACCTTTTTCCTGTATGTAACGTATTATGCGTGGGAATGAACTCGTTTATTAGTCGTGGTCAGCCTTTCACTACATACCCCCATGTAGTATGTGTGCAGAACAAGGATCCAGATAGAGCACCTTGGCTGACGGTACATTAGACTTCTGGATACATAAGGAATGTGCTCATACCTAATGCTGACCCCCATTTTTGACTGGTGTGTTCCTGTGAAGACGTTACCTCTACATTCCCAACCGAAACGGTGACAAAACCCCTCAACCTTTGATTGAATTCTTTTATCAGGAGAGACGGTTACTCTTGAATACGTACATATAAATAGGAAGCAGTGATGCTTTTGTAAATTTGACTTGCCATTTGCAGTAGAACCATGGTAAGTGTTTCTGGGAGGGGATGGATATGTTTCAGGACTACGACAAGATTTCCTTACAGGTAGGAAGCAGTGAGTTACTGTTGATGGAATCTTAAACGAACCTAGACCTATTCTGTTGTGTCGAATTCCTTGAGATAGTATTCTAGTCCACAGTTACTTTTAGTGTATAAAGTGGAGTTCCTTGAGATAGTATTCTGGTCCACAGTTACTTTTAGTGTAGACAAGTGGTGTGGTTGTTGATTTGGACAACAAGATTGTTCAACTGCAACACTTGTGAGGTGTAGTAAATTCACCATGTTTGAGAAATGAAGCTGCCTTTGGTCCTAATCGTGACATGGATCAGGTCAGTGAACGGTATACGTAGTCGATGGGGTATGAGGCTGAACTCTGAAATTGTATGGAGGGTTATAAAGAGTTCAGTTGGTCAAAATATCTACAGATAGAAAAAATGTCAACATACCTAAGCCTATGGTATTACAATGTAATTGTTTTAAAATATTCTGAAGGTCTGCTGTTACATTTGATCGTAAAGATAATACATTTTCAAAGTCAACCAACTTTCAATTTAAAAATTCAGTGTGACTTCTATGTCAACCTTTGTGAATAAAGAGACAGCATCGTAGCTTGTCATTTTTTTTCGCTTTCAAAAGAGAAATATTTAACCTTGTTCAGTAAGTCCATTTTTTTTTTCAATGTGAGCTTCAGAAAACCACTCCTCCAGATTGAAGCAAGGAGACCTTTGGCTCGAAAGAATGGGTCTTGATGAAACTTCTGGTTAATGTTGGTAGGGTCTTGTCAAGTTAATTTTCACGCTATAGTTTGCCGTCCCTTTTTTTTATTTATTTTTTTTTTATTTTATTTATTTATTGTTTTTTTTTGTAGATTGGCTAATGATAGAATTGTGACACTCAGAATACGCAAATGCCGGTGTTTTGGTCAGGCATACACCGTAAGATTTATAAAGCCTGTTCAGTAGAATGCATCGTATATCTAAGAGCGATGGGACTATAATGTGGGGAAACTTTATGGGGAAAGCTATGAGCAGAGGGATGAAATAACACAAAAGGAGTAATGACGTCGAATCTTTGATGAAATATTTAGGAACAATTATATCCAGTACAGATTCCATTGATTTCGGATTCAGTGAAAGACTAAAAAATCAAACCAAAACAGGGCAAGATGACTAAGATATGGAAATAAAAGGGACCGAAATTGCATACAAAACAGCAGGAAACGTAAGTCGAATACTGTCTGTATTGCTATGCGAAAATGATTCATGGCATGACAATGGAACTGTAAAAGATTTTGGCGATTCGAGAGTAAAGCTTTAAGAAGAATTTTAGGAGTAAGATGGTAGGATAAATGATACTACAGTTCATGTTATGGAAGTCCTTTATGTCGTTGAGGTGATAATGAAGATGGCTTGGACATGACTTCGAAGGGCCCTTGGGAGATTATTGTTTGGTCGTGCCAACTTGCCCTTGTGGACGCCAGGAGAATTGGAAGGCCCAGGCATCTCCGATGAGCTCAGGGAAGAGGCGATGATGATGCATATACACTGAGGATATGTTGTATATCAAGTAATTTTGTTATTTTCAACTGTAATATGCAAGCGAGAATGCTCTTAATCTCTTACAACTTTCTGTTTGCCATATTTTTTTTGCAAAACTAAGCCATCGTTAAGTGTCAGAAATGTAATTCTACTTTTATGTACGCAGAAACCTGTATATACTTGGGAATAAATAAGTTTCTATCGTGCTGGGCCAGCCATTCCCAGACAAAGATACGGACAGTGGGTAACTCCTTGTCTGGTATTGCGTATATTTTGTAACTTATGGTTACACCAGTATATAGAGATCGAGAGTAAGGGAAAATGTGTCTCTCTCTCTCTCTCTTATTAGATAGGGATACAAGCAGCTAATGCGCAGTCACAATAGAACCTAGTGATGTATGAAGTGGCCGAGACCTTGACGGCTGGGCGTAGTTTTATAGACTTCAAATAAATCTGATGGTGGTGGTGGTGTTGGTAGATATTCCAAAGCCTAGCAAGAATGATTGTTCAACAAGAAGGGTTTGCCGTTGTCTTGAGCTTCACCTCTGTGTGTTAGGATTTTGACGGCTTTGGACTATGAAAACGGTATCTTAATTTGCGTATACGCTATACACACCCATTCACACGTTTGTTTATTTGTGGAATACGCAGTTGTTTTATCATCCTGTGTTATGAAGTCTTAGGTTGTTAAATATAATCTTAATACATGTGGATGTTCGCACGGTGATAATCACAATGTGATATTTAGAGTATAGCTTAATACAATTGACCACACACAAGGCTCTCCCGCCAGACCGCCTCATCTCAGCTGCCAGGATCTAGTCCTTGTCACGCCCTTGCTTCCCGTGACTTGTTACCTCCCTTCTTTACGAATCAGATTGATCATGTGATGTGCCTCTTCTTTCCCAGGCTTTTTAGACGGTATTGATTGGAGAAGAACATGAGGAATGTGAATGTATCCTTGGGGAATGACATCCTCCTCCTGAGTGGATTCAGTCTTTAGTAGGTATTTGAGGCTATACTGCCAGATCTGACCGGCATAGATAGGCCGCCTACTTGGTAGTGGATACTCTTTCAAAACTATATACCTTGTCTTGTTGACGTCCTTTCAGCATGGAAATGGATAAGGAGCCCTATACCCTGAAAATCCTCCAGAATTAAACATCGTCTTTTCTTCAGTCTTGCTACCCAACCTCAATGTATTATTTCTTAGTGCAGCTGTGGCGCTTTGTCCCAGTTCCCCCATCAGATCCGTGTACTGTTGTCTCCTTTATTTGCTGTATAAAGTATTCTTGCTGTCCAACCACTTCAATTCCCTGTCTTGAATAGTGGAATGGTGGAGAAGCCCCAGTGCTTTTCTTGGCAACAACCTATTTCGTTAGACAGATCAGCTGCTCTCTCTCTCTCTCTCTCTCTCTCTCTCTCTCTCTCTCTCTCTCTCTCTCTCTCTCTCTCTCTCCACTCTCTCTCTCTCTCTCTCTCTCTCTCTCTCTCTCTCTTCTCTCTCTCTCTCTCTTCTTCTTCTTCTTCTTTAAAAAATAACTTTATTGATAACAAAGAATATGGACGTAATAGTAGGGGAATTGTGCAACTGGCCTCTTAACGAAAAAAAAAGTCACTATTTATTCACGTATATCACATATGAACTGCTGAGTGATTTGCTTTTTCCATAGAGTTTATTTTTTTTCTTTTTTGCAAACTGATTTTTTTTATAACAGTAAAAAAAAATGTCATTATGCGAAAAGACCTTGAAAATTGTTCTTTGGCCGGCAGGAAAGCCTTCCTTCACACATAAAAGGTATTTTGTCGGTGTATAACAATTAGGAAGGAATGAATAAATAAGAAAAAAACATTCCTTCATAATAAAGTCATTACATTGTACCTTCAGCAAAATATTTTCATCCTTATGAGGATCGTATTTCCTTAATGGCAAGTGGTGTGGTAGGTTAATTACACATCGGCTGTGATTATAATTATGCCCTAATCGCTTTATCGTTTTCTTAAAGCGTCCAAAACAAGTAGATGATGATGATGATGATAACTCAAAGAGGAAGAGTGAGTTACAAAAAAATTGGCGTGAATCTTTGATGCATTTTTAAGTTTGTCATGATTATGCTTTCTTTGAACTAAGAAAGCGATGAAGGAACTGACTGTGTTCTTAATGAAACTACAGAATTGGATATTTAATATCCGTGAACAAGGCAATTAATTAGTTCTGGGCTTCAGTAGTAAAATAGTTAGTAAAATAGTAAAAACTTGTTTTATGATAATTACTATTGATGTTTTTATATATATATTATATATGTGTGTGTGTGTCATCCGCCTACGGGCCTTGTCATTAATAAACGCTCTAAGAAGAGGTCCATTGTTAGACGATACTGTTGCGCATTTTAACAATCACATTTTTCATTTTCTCTGTGTGGTAATACAGTTGAATACGTGTATGTATTGTGTAATATATATATATATATATATATATATATATATATATATATATATATCTATATATATATATAGTACCAAAACCATTGTTTAAGCTTTCGTTTATTTTCTGTGGTCAGTTTTTTAGTGACCAAGTCCACAGAACATGGACACAGACTTTTAACATTTTATCTTGTTTAATTTGAAAACCCTCGTTATTCGCGTTTTTGTATTACTGTGGAGCATATTTTAACTATAAAAATATTTTCCAAATGTTGTGCTCGACTGAGTTGTGTATCTTTCGTCTTAGGATTGAAAAGGATACACACACACACACACACAAACCCCCAACACACACACACACCAACACACACAACCCACCACCAACACATCACACACACACACACACACACACACTCTTATATTGAAAATATTTTTATTATATCCAAACAGCGGTGGCCACAGCCGGAAAATACATAAAGAATTGCTAAAATGGGCCATGTTTAATTGCCGACGTTTCGTGATGTCTTCATTACAGCTCTTTGGCTGTACAAATGGAATAATATGAATTACAAGAAGGCTTTATAAAGTTAAATAACAAAGTTGCACAATGATTGCAAATTTAAGAGAATCAAAGGAACAACTTAAAATACAAACAAACTTGAAATCCGAAAAATTATAAAAAATATATATGATTATATATATATATAATATATATATATAGATATATATATATATATATATATACTATATGACTGGTAAAAGTGTTCGTAACAACAGAATTCCATCTAATAAAAGGAGCCCATAAAAACACCAAAATGTAGAGAGAAAAGTACTATATTTCAGAGACTGCTGTCTCTCTCTTCAGGTATATGAATGAGAAAAGTTTACAGAAAAGGTGGTATTTATACCAAGAGATTCGTCCACAAGTAAGCCAATTTAGGTCACCCCCGCGTGGTAATCTTCCTTTAATCTTCTTAAGCGTTGGTTGAATGAACACTGCGTCGACGATGTCCGATGTCCAATTCCCTTTTGAGATGTTCATTACCTGCTTCTCTCTTTTATTAAGGCCGATTCCATCATTTGACTCTTGTACCGGCAGTTGCTGCTATAAATTACACGTGACATATTCCAGTTTATTCTATGGTTATGTTTCATTTATATGGTTGAAAATAGCCGAGTTCTGTTGTCCATACCTAACTGACCGTTTGTGGTTTTGTATTAATCTCTGGGGAAGTGATTTACCTGTAATCCGATGTAAGATTGGTCACAGTCCTGGCATGGGATCTCATATACCCCAGAGTCTTTGGGCGATGTCTTTTGTTGGACGTTAATCAGGGATTTGGCTAAGGTATTTGGGTAGGTAAATCAAAGGGTTGGATTTCCCAAGGGTGTGAGTTACTCTCTTAATCGTCTCCAGGTGGGGAATTTTTATTTTATTGTTGGGTGTGTCTCTGGTCTTGTCTTTAGGGGGTCGGTAGAAAATTACGTTTGCTTTTTGAATTGCTTTCTCATTATATTGGTCAGGGATACTTTAAAGATGAAAGTTGCTTGCGAATTAGTTCAAATTCTTTTTCCAGGAAATCTGGGGAACAAATTCGTAAGGCTCTTAAGAATAGGTTGCTAGCTAGACCTATCTTGATAGTATTGTCATGATAGCTAAAGTAGTGAATATTATGAAAAGTGATGAAACGTGGGTTTCCTGTATATAGGGTAAATTTGCATTCTGTCGTGTGTTTCTGATTATTAAAACATCAAGAAAAGGAATTTTGTTGTCTGTTTCCCATTCAACTTTAAATTTGATGCTGGGCACTAATGCGTTTAATTTTGAGAGGAATTCATTAAAATTACCCCACTTATTATCCCAAAATGTTAGTATGTCATCCACGTATCTCATCCACAGCATGTTTTTGGGTTTTATTGCATTTATTAATCCTAAATTACCCTACTTTTATGGTCTTCCCAAAACTCACAAAGACAATCTTCCATTCAGACCCATCGTTTCATGCGCCGGAGCTTTCAATTACAAAATTTCTAAATGGTTAGCTGGCCTCCTTTCTCCTTTTTTAGGCACTTTTTCTCCCAGTCACATCAAACATTCGGAAGACTTTTGTCACAAATTCAGAGAAGCACATATACCACTTCACAACATAAAACTTTTAAGCCTTGACGTAGACTCCCTATTCACAAAAGTACCAGTACAGGACGTTCTTCAGTTTTTAAGGGAAAAATTATCCCCCTATTCAGATCATTTCCCTTTGGCACTTGACAAAATAATAAAGTTAGTTGAATTATGTGCATCTAATAACGTATTTTTCATTCGGGGAATCATTCTACAAGCAAAATTCGGGTGTAGTATGGGTAGTCCTTTAAGTCCTATTTTAGCCCAATCTGTACATGGAATACTTTGAACTACAGTAATAAATGCAATAAAACCCAAAAACATGCTGTGGATGAGATACGTGGATGACATACTAACATTTTGGGATAATAAGTGGGGTAATTTTAATGAATTCCTCTCAAAATTAAACGCATTAGTGCCCAGCATCAAATTTAAAGTTGAATGGGAAACACACAACAAAATTCCTTTTCTTGATGTTTTAATAATCAGAGACACGACAGAATACAAATTTACCATATACAGAAAACCAACGTTCTCACTTTCATATATTCACTACTTTAGCTATCATGACAATACTATCAAGATAGGTCTAGCTAGCAACCTATTCTTAAGAGCCTTACGAATTTGTTCCCCAGATTTCCTGGAAAAAGAATTTGAACTAATTCGCAAGCAACTTTCATCTTTAAAGTATCCTGACCATATAATTGAGAAAGCAATTCAAAAAGCAAACGTAATTTTCTACCGACCTAAACGACCAGAGACACCCAACAATAAAATAAAAATTTCCCCACCTGGAGACGTTGAGAGTAACTCACCTTGGGAAATCCAACCCTTTTGCATTTTACCTACCCAAATACCTAGCCAAATCCCTGATTAACGTCCAACAAAAGACATCGCCCAAAGACTCTGGGGTATATGAGATCCCATGCCAGGACTGTGACCAATCTTACATCGGATTTACAGGTAAATCACTTCCCCAGAGATTAATACAACACAAACGGTCAGTTAGGTATGGACAACAGAACTCGGCTATTTTCAACCATATAAATGAACATAACCATAGAATAAACTGGAATATGTCACGTGTAATTTATAGCAGCAACTGCCGGTACAAGAGTCAAATGATGGAATCGGCCTTAATAAAAGAGAAGCAGGTAATGAACATCTCAAAAGGGAATTGGACATCGGACATCGTCGACGCAGTGTTCATTCAACCAACGCTTAAGAAGATTAAAGGAAGATTACCAGCGTGAGTGACCTAAATTGGCTTACTTGTGGACGAATCTCTTGGTATAAATACCACCTTTTCTGTAAACTTTTCTCATTCATATACCTGAAGAGAGAGACAGCAGTCTCTGAAATATAGTAACTTTTCTCTCTACATTTGGTGTTTTTATGGGCTCCTTTTATTATATAATATTATATATATTATTATATTCATATATATATAAGTATTATATTATATATAATATATTATATCTATCTATATCTTATCTATATCTTTATATATATTCCTATATCTATATCTATATCTATATCTACTATATCTATATCTATATCTTATATATATCTATATATAATTATATATAATATATATTAATATATATATAATATTATATATATATTATATATATATAAATATATATATATATGGGCTGCGAGTGCTAACTATTTTGTTGCTATTATTATTATTTTTTTGTTGCCAAAAAAATAATAAATAATAAAGCATTTGGCTTTCACGTGTTTAAGTAGGCTATTCAACAATATAACTGTATAACTGGAACAGCAATAAAGAAGTGAATAGTGTTTGTTTTTTTGTGTACTTTTAGCTGTTCATGGTATACTCATATTGTACACATTGTCGTTAGCATTTTGATTTGCCGAAATTTTGATATTCAGCCTACTTATTTTGGAAAAAAAAGTCGGCTTTTGGTTTTCTAACGGGATTTTCGATATCACAGATAACGCCCATTGTTGAGCAGTTAAAAGTAGCGTTTTAATGCAAATTTTTGTTAGTGAGGACAGTTCCTTTTGCTATTGACAGCAGTCAGTGTTTGCCGTTTCATGGTACCGGCCTTAGGACGCCGCCAAATGACGAAGCCGTATGGCTGAAAGTGTAATTGCTCAATTTCTTGATGGTTACCCTGACACGAAGAAACCGCAACGACGTAGTAAGTGAAAAAGGTGAGGAGAAAATAGGATTGGAAGGAACAGGATAAGTAATGCCGATGAGTAAGTGCGTTGTCAAGATTAAAAAGAGAACGGGGATGAACAGCTGTCCGGTTGAACAATAGGGAAAAATAAGAAAATGAAAGGGAGTTGTCATCAATTGAAACTAAAGGGACAAATGAAAAAAGTAAAATTCGAAATCATAAACCAGATAAAGCAAAAACCATTTCAAAAAAGAATGGATAGGAACATTGAATACAGAGGCAGCATTCTGTACGGTAAGGTTCAAGGTTTTAGATTCAGTGAGCCTTTAACTGAAGGGCCAAATTATTTTATTGTCGTGTTATTATCATAGTGAAGGTTTGCTCATCTTCAAAGAGGATGCAACTTTTTATTTTTACAGGAAAAATTAATTATAATTGTGTGATTGCGATTGTTGAGAGGATCTTTTGTTAGAATGTTTGTTTTAAATGTGTGTGTGTGTATATATATATATATATATATATATATATATATATATATATATATATATATATATATACATTTATTTATTTATTTCTGTAAATCTAGGGCTCGAAGGACTGTACAACGGGTTACATACATCTGGCTTTACCAAAAGGAAGGTCTTATGGAGTCCAGTTTATAAACAAAGTTACGGCTTAAGGCCGAGATTATATTTAACGGGCGAAATGTCAGGAAATCTCTAAGCATCACAGACAAGAGAATCTCAGCGCTTAAATAAGATTAGCTTTTTAGAACAAGGGCTCAGCTGTGGGGAGATGACAAGAAATCACTAGACATAGAAAAATAAAGAAATAAATACAGAAAAAGAGAAAATTCTCTGCCGACTAAACCTGTACTTTACCGTTTTGATTTCTGGTTCCGCTCCATATTAGGCGTCGAGTAGAAGGAAGGGAATCCACCTCAATGTCGGAAGTTATGGTCCTGATTCTGAGCATCACGTGAATACTACAAGGGCAGGGACAAGGGGTGAGCTCTGCGTATGTAAGGCGCTCTAGAGACTTGCATTTGGAGGTAGGTCTGACCCGGACTGAGAGCAACTTTCTCTCGTTGACCCCTTTTATCAGCTTCCTTCTTGCCCTACTGCGGTTTCTAATTGATTTTGGAATTTGGAGGTCGACGGATCGTTTCTGCAAAGAGTGGACAGGCGATGGAAAGAAAACGAAAACGAAACTCGTAGAAGAGCGAGAAAAAGGCATCCTTGCCTGTTTCTTTATCGAAATTTTCGTTACTGAATGGCAAAATGGGGTGTATATATATTATATCTAGTGCGTATGAACATTAGGCTATTTACAGTACAAAAGGGTGGGTCCAGAGAAAAACATCCCTTACGGAACTGCAGCATTAATACCTTTACTGCTAGATCATGAATGAGCCTCCGTGGAAAAACCTTCTACACCATTCACCACTTCGTATATGTAAATGGCTTATTAGCCAGTTTTATAAATTTCCTCAAATCTGGAATCAAAGTAGAGAGAGAATTTGGGAAATGACCCAAAACTTTTCTCATAGGCACGCAATCATTAGTAAGTGAAACGTGGTGTTGGTGCCCTCAAAAGTAAATGGCTCATCATCATTTCTTTAGTCAACTATGTATTCAAGATCAAACCTCTTCTACAAGATAGTCTTAACTGCATTCTGTGACCTGGCATCAGCGGTAACTACCTCCCGACAATACAAAGTATTGATGCGCCAAAAATGATTGAAAAGGAAATCTCTCAGAATGTCTTCCAACAGCAAGATCTGACCACTTCTCTGTAATGTTTATTGTAACATTATAAAATTAATTTTAAAAATACGTCTTTTAAGAATGACAATAGTTGATGGTAATGGCATTACAACATTTCAAACGTGCCATTTCCTGCCCAGCACTGAAATCCTAATAAGAAAGCTATCCCCCAAAGACGTATTGGCATATATCAAGTAATCTAACTTTTTAAGCTCTGAAAAGATAATAAGAAAAGGTATTGTAAACACCTGACATTTCTACTGCTTCAAGTCAACTAACCAATATGGTGTTACTCAGGGTAGGAACTAGATCACTTTGCCATTCATCTCAGAAAAAATGGATGGGTGGACCCATGGGAGCTTTAAGGCTAGATTTAGGTTTTTCCTCTTTTAAGGATCATCCCTAGATAAGGCGCAACTGTTCTGGGTAATTACCTCAATTCACTAGTGCCTTGATCATGAAGGGACAATCACAAAGATAAAAATGAGGTTGATGGCCTGTTTCAGAGTGAGCATTGAATATGCAAAATCTAAGGGTTGGCTTAATTAATTATATTTACCTAAACAATCATAGTAAGAGGATTGATAATACTTATGGGTTTTAAGGGGGACGTCAGGGCCCCATAACACAAAGGTAATTGATTATAAATCAGATTTTGAAGCAAATGAATAGGTGGCCAGGCACGTGGTAGGATGGAGATGTAAAGGAGAGGGAGAAACCCATAGCAACATGAGGTGGGATTCCAGAATCCACAGCAACAAAAATAGCATGTCTGGCCGCGTCCACACGGCCGAGCTTTGCTCGACGAACTTTGTTCGATGTGACGTCAGAAGTGGAGAAACTGTGGTAAAGTTCTGACTTCCCGCTGTTTCTCCGCAACGAAAATAGCATGTCTGTAAGGCCCCGTCCACACGGTCGAGCTTTGCTCAACTAACTTTGTTCGATGTGACGTCAGAAACGGAGAAATAGTGGGTAAGGGTCTGACTTTTCCTGCTTCTGACGTCACATCGGACAAAGTTCGTCGATCAAAGCTCGACCGTGTGGACGGGGCCTAACGATAACGTTTTTGATATGTGTGAGGGTGCGTTGCAAACGTGATAGGGGGTTGAGGCAATTTATGTAAGGCGCTGAGTACTCTTATCTCACAGGTATAAATCTTATATTATTAATCACACAAGGGGAGCAGATACATAACTGAGCGATTACAAGGGGTTGGGGGAAAGTTACGTTACTGGTCACTTAGAGTGAAGAAATTATGGGAAGGATTAATGACTCGAAAGCAGTTACCTTACTTCCTGATGGAATTCTTTTTAGCTGGTAACTAACACCAATGCTAATACCTCACAGCACAAAAGGATACAGTATGAATAAGTCATGCTATAACAGTGACCGAAATCAGTGCGGAGAACATAACGGAAATACAGGTCTCGCATAGGACAATGAAAGGAAATATAAGTTGAAGAATGAGATTGACTGACTACGTTAACCTTTGTAACCTTGCACTTGACCTGGATCAGAGAGTCGAGTTGTTTACCTTGAGGTGGCGATGGGAAAGTGATTGCATTGGCATATTGGCACATCAACAAGAATACATAGGCTGCCAATAGCCGTCTCAAGAGGAAGGGGGGTCGGGGTAGCCCTGGTGCGAAGCGTGCAGTTCTGCTGGTATGAAATTGCTTAGGAAAGTCTTCAGTGAGTGGGCGCCTTTTATCTGCTTGGAGAAAATTCGCTGGCATCTGGGCAGATGGCGGGGTTGTCTGTCCTTTAGCGACCCCAAACCCTCGTGGTCGAATCACCATGTGGCCAGTTCAATATGGCACGGTCAATCCCTTCCTCAGGCAGGTGTGCCTTCGATTCCAGTACCTCCAAGTGGCTGCAGTCAAAGGGGAAGAGAGATGATTCAGAATTAATACCGTGAAAGGAGAGATGTGCGAGTGTTAGAGCACTGAACCCGTATTGAGATAAGAGTAATTGTTACTTTACTTTGAAATGGAGGTGGCGTAAATCCCTTACACCTCTAAGTCGAATGATCCAGGTATCACTTCAATTCAACCCGTCACATCAGAGGTCCTGTAAAGTACAATTTTCGGTTTGATTCTTTGTTATAAATTATATTGATGGCAGCCTGCAAAGCTAATAGCTTTGTTCACTGACGTTTTCTGTGTCTTTGATCTATGAAAGTCGAGAAAACCGGTAAGTTTTAAAACGAAAAAAGTAGTAGCTATAGTTTATCCTCTGGTTTAGTAAAAGAAGGCAATCTTGAATGGGCGCAAAGTTAAACACGTATGTGATGATGAAGACAAAGGTGCAGTGAAAAGACATGAAATTTTTGTCATATTTTGATACGATCTGAAATGCAATTGCAATAAATCCTTAAATAGAAGACCGACCTGTCCGGGGGTAACTTGGCCACCTCCAAGACAAATTCAAAGAGGGTAGTCATCAACAGACGCCGTGGATACCGAGAATTTTCCGTGAGAGAAATCAGTATCGGTCAACGCCTTGGGAGTTTGACTACTTAATCTTGTACTATTGCTCTACAATATGGTCTCCACATGCTACTAATTGGAGCCAAAGAGAAAGACCTGAAGGTCGTGTGATAACGTCTCAATAAGCGTAGACCATTTGGCTGATCATGCTTGTT
>NC_087208.1:73073692-73086192 GCF_015104395.2 Macrobrachium nipponense | reverse complement strand
TCTATAAGAAGTTCTTAGCCCTACATTCCCCCTCTAAGTCAGTTTCAGCGTGTTTGCACAAGGTTTAGATATTTTAGTAGAATCAGTATTTTGATTTCTCAGATTTTTCTTAAAAACCCTTGCACACAGACTATGACTAATATATATATATATGATATGTGTGTGTGTGTGTGTGTGTGTGTGTGTGTGTGTGGTGTGTGTGTGTGTGTGTGTGTGTGTGTGAACTATGTATAACTGGATCACGAAAGTTTGGAATGTGATAAATGCATAAATAAAGGTATAAGCTGCAAGATCTTTAGACTCGACGTCCTTTACTTAGCAGACTGACTGACTTAAGTGAAGCTGAGAGGACAAGGAAGGGATTATAAGATTAGTACCTAGAATTCAACACAGCTGGAGAATTAGTATCCTTCCCAAAAGAACATAAACATGGATACAATTTAAGAGGTTTACAAAAAGCTAAAGTCCAACTGCTCAGACACAGGGACAAGACAATTCAAGGATAATAAAGGGCGGCAACTGACCACATTCAAACCTTTGGTAAACAATATCTTATTCACTAAACATATTAAACATACATATACAAAGAAAATATCTATGAGGCAACTAATTTGCATTTAAGTCTGATTGTATCTTTGAGGTCATTCTTAAACGTGTTACAAATACAAGGGTCTTAATGAAACAGGCCACGACTAATATTAAGATTACAATGGGAAGTAAGTTGTATAATGGCAGATTCTAAAAGATTTCGTGATAAGACATCTTTTGATCTTGCTATTACTGAACTACCAATCCAATTTATCTGCTAGTTGCTTTCACTTGAATGAGTATTGCATTAGATGTTTGCCTAGTTTTGACAGAATATTTATGCTGTTTGATTCTTACTTCTAAGCCCTTGCTAGATTGCTAGAGATAAAAGGAAGGGCAGTCCATTCATGGAATTTTATATATTATCTGTTGCTTTCCCTGGGGCCATTTTTCATTAACATTTCTTATAGTGTGTTATTATATGAAAAAACGAGGTTGACCTTAAAAGATTTTAACAATGATTTTATGGTTTCAAAACCGTTAAAAGAAGGCCGAAAATTGTAAGAAAACGTTTGTATAACCATGTATATTTTTTGTATGATTTTTATCACGCTGTGTGCTTATTCTCCGACTTCTATAAGCTCCTCCACTTTCAGATCGATGGGATAGATTTTCTAACTAATTAAAAGTTTAAGAAAGGTTCGTCAAAGGAATAAGGATGAACCTGCGATTCATCTGGGAAGGTTGGGACATCCCTATGACTCATGACATCGTGAATCGACGTTCGTTCGTCTTGTGGGAACAGCCTCCCCATGAACAGTTTCGGTTTGTCCGTTTTGGATTGAACGGAATCTATCATATTAATTAAGGGTGACGCACTGTGTTCAGGATAATACAGCTTACTCGTTTTTTTTTTGTTCCTCATTTTTGGTTTTTCCCCCACCTATATATTTATTCCGGTCCTGGAACGAGGGATAAGTACAATTTGTTGGGGTTTAGCCCCCTTTGTTGATTATGGGAGCAGCAGGGGGACACCCCCCGATATCCAACTGGAGAAAATAACATTATTTTTTTATTACGCTTGCTTTTTCCTCCAAATAATAATAAGTTTTATCCTATCAAACAAAGGAAATAAAAATAAAGAAGGAGGGTAATATATTTTTTGAAATTAAAATAATAGGGGTTTCAGATATTGGATCCTTAGTTTGTTTAAAATGGACCTTACCGCCTGGGTTTTTCATTGTATCAAGTTGCGGTTTTGGTTTATTGTAATTTGGGAGGAAATCTTTCCCAGTTATTAGTTTTCACATATATTTTTTTGTCCAAGAAAAGTGGGGTTTATTTAGCTAGTGGGTTTTTTAAGCTTTAAGGAAAGCGAGAATTTCCCACAATTTTGATGGTGTGGGTCACATCATTTGGGCTTAAAAGAGCAACGTCCCTGGGAGGGAAATGGGGAATAGCTTTTGGGCCTTGGAAAAAGAATAGAAAATTTTTTTCGTGGAGCATCGTCAACCCGAATAGGACCTGCACCTGGCTAAAATCCCCGAAAATTTTTACCGCCCACATAACGCAGTTAATTGGAGGTTGGGAGATTTTTTAACGTTACATACGCAGTAATTGAGGTGAGATTTTTTTTAACGCCCCCACATACGCATGTAAAATGAGTGAGATTTTTTACGATAACATACGCAAGTTTAACAATTGGGAGGGGTGAGATTTTTACCGGTAACATACCGCCCCAGTAATTGAGGGGGGTTGGAGATTTTTACCCTCTGCGCCCGCGTTGGTGCAAAGTGTTTTACTTGAAAGATGGTTGAAACCAAATTTATCGTTGGTCCCCCCGATTAATTAGCTTTTTAAGTGTGGAAAAAAAGGCATACAACACATAACCCCATTAATATATTGTTGTTGTCTGGGGGAAGCCCGCGCGCCGGCCGGTAATTCCCCGAAATTTGCCCTTAATCTGAATTTATTTAATTATCCGACGTCAAGGAGAGGAGAGGGGTGTGGAAATTTTATCCTTTGATTATGCAAACTTGCATGGCCCGAATGGCAGAGGCCAGAAACGAAGCCGCCTATCCATTTTTGGTTTTTTTTTTTTGGTTCCCCCGTTTTGATGCTGTTTTATTTTTGTTTTTCTCGTATTCCGTGTGGCGCCCGGCCCCCCTTATGAAACCCTTTGTTGGCGTTTGTTTGCCTTTTTTTTTGCATTTTTTTATGAGGAATTGAATGGTTCCCCCCTTTCCCAATATGAACCATTCTTTCTCTTGCTAGAGCCCGTCCCCAATTTCCGGAAACATGGGGGATGCCGCCTTATCCTTCAGAGAGAGAGGAGGAGACAGAGAGAGAGAGAGAGGAAGAGTTTGGGAAGGAGTGGTCGAATGGGTGGGAGGAAGGGGGAGTAGGGACGCGAGGAGGAGAAGACGGAAGAAGGAGAGAGGCCCTTTAATCCTTCATTTTTCCTTCTTTTAATTTAAGAAGCAAACAAAGATAGCCAAAATTGTTTAAAGTTTTGAACCCTTTAATCCTTGACAATCCGAGCAAGCGCCACCCCCCGCCGTGGGCGTAACGTAAACAGAACACGGTGGGTTAATGTGTTGTATGTAAATGTTATGTTTTTTATAATTATATAATATTATTTATAATTAATATATTATAATATAATATATATTCACAATATAATGTTGTGGGTTGTTGGGTTAGTTTGGGGGTGGTGGGTGTTTAATGTATGTAATGTATGTATGTTTATTTTGCAATGGCCAAAAAGGGAAACGGTACGTTGGCGGATTTTTGAAAAACGTTCCCACCCCCCATTCCCCCTTACTCGGGTCAATAAAAAGGACTCCAATTTTGTTCCACAATCGGTTGAGGGGGGGCCTCAGAAATATTTTAAGTTGGAGTATTTTCCCTTTAAAAATTTCTTTACAGAAAAAGAGGGGCACACGGGCCTTGCCTTTTCCTTTTATAATTGGAAAGGCCAGCCATGCCTACCTTGTTTTTTTTCACCGCAATGGCCCTTTTACCTCACAAAGTTGCCAAATTTTGTTTTTTTCGCCACTCTAGAATCCCGAGAAAAGATCGAACAATGTTCACCCCCACCGGAGCTGGGGTTGAAAAAACTTTTCCCCCGAAACTTGCAGTCCCCCCAGCAGAAGGGGGATTGGCGGGGGTCCCCTCCGTTGGATTGAAACAAAAAATTAATTTTTGTGGATTTGAACGTGGGTCTTTTTTTAAATGTTGAAAAAAAATTACTCGCCCCGAGGGTATAATTCTTTTAAAACGAATTTCAGTTTTCCTTCCCATAAACCATAAGTGGAAGAGCCTACTTATCAAGATGAATGATTAATCCAAAAATAAAATTATAATAAGCTCCACATAGCGGAACAAAACGCTCTGAATCTTCGACCATGGGTCGGCAAATATAGGTGGGGGACCGTTACCTTTAACAGACCTTACAGGTTTTTTTCGTTGGTTCCGGGGCACCCCCCCCAGGTTTTTCCCCTCATGGTGTGAAGGGGGGTGGGCCGCCCCTCCTAAATGTATACCAGAAGAGTTTTTTGCTAGTAACAATCCTTCCGGTATATTTTGCCAACTCTTCCCCAAATCTTTTGGGATTGGTTCTCCCCCCCACCCCACCCCCTGGGGAAATGCAGTTTGTTTAAAGATATTTTTTGTTCCCGAGCTTTATTATTTTAAACACATCTACGCCTTCACTCCTGATATATTTCCCGCAGAATTGAGCTGGCAACGCAATTGAATAGACGCTGCCCCATTATCGGATTGCTTGGGTTTGCCGTAGTGGAAATTACAATTGTACCTGTGTGGGGCCTTTTTGTTTCCTTTATTTTTCCCTGGTTATAAAAGTTTTGGGCCAACTAATTAAATCCTTAACCTATGCTTTGCTTCCCTTTCCTGAATGATTTTTTAGTTTTTAGTTCCATGAATATTTTCTGGTTTCATTCCGTTCTATCCTGTTTTTTTTTTCCATGCCCTTGAAAAATTATCATTGTTAGCGTTCCCCACCCTCCTTTCCCTCCTTTCCTAGACCTAATAATAATTTTTTTTAAAGGGATTTTGTTTAGTCCTTTCCCAGTAGGTGCCCCCTAGTGGTTTTACCGCCCCTTTAACTTCACTTTTCCTAATTCCCTAGCTGGTAAAAAAGGTAACCCTTTTTGTTACCACCCTCTTATATTTTTGGGGTAGCAATATCCTTCCCTTTTTTGAAATTAGGGTGGGGGGTACCTCAACCATTCATATTTTGCCCAATTATTCCAACGTTGGACCTAACCGAACAATAATGTGGGGGGGGGGGGTTTTTATTTTATAAAAGCCCATAATCCATGTTTTGGCTTCCAGCTTTTTTTTTCTTGTTTTTTTGGAAAAGTGCCGTAACAACCATTCCCCATTTTTTGGCCTTTTTACATTTTTTTGCCACCAACCAGAATTAACTATTTTGATCAAGCCATTGCCAATAACCATGTTCCATAATTCATTCATCAACAGCCCAAGGGTCCCCTTTTAACTGCTTCCTTTTAAATTCTTGTGGATTGGTCCTCCCCCTCATTTATTAAGGTCCCCCCTATAATGGCCAATGGAATATTCCCTTTTTTTCCTTCCTCCTGTCACCATACCCTAATTTTTTAGATTTCAAATTTAAAATCAGAGTTTAGAAAATTAACCAATCCCTAATTTTTACTTATGCCCAATCCCATAATACTTTTGTTAAGGTTCCATTCTTTGTAAGAGCTGTTCCTATCCTTGTTCATCACAAGTAAGTTTTCTCCCCTACTGTTATTTCTTGTGGTCCCCCCATCAGCGAAAACCGTAACTCACGTACCCGAATTCCCTATAAACCCCAAGTTACCTGGGTTTTTCCTCCTATGTCCACTTTCCAATTCCCAATTAACTAACAAAACCAATTAATTGGCAAGCTAGGCCACACCGTAACCGTGTGGGCCCCACCACCCCGAGATTTATTACCATTTGGGGGTTTTTTCAGTCCGATTTTTTCTCATCGTTTTTTTTGGCAATAACTATCCTTGTTTTTCCTGTTGTTTAAAAATTCCCCCCTTTTTAAAACCAATCTTTCCCCTACTTTATCTTACGAATATTATTGGGGGTTTTTTTCCTAATTTTTCCCCCCCCTTTTGGGGGGACACACTTTAATATATTTATGGGGTCTCCTACTTTGTCAAAAAGCTTTTTGCAAAGTCCCCCCCCTGAAAAAAACCAAGCAAACCACCATCCCTTTTTTTTCAATTTCCCCGCTTTTCAAAATACTTTTTTGAAATTAGTGTTGTTTCCCTCGACGGTGGCACTAACCCAGTTGGGTTTGTTTTTGGGGGTTTTGGGTTGGTACCTTTTTTTCCGGGGTTCCGGGGACGAAAAAAAACCGTGTTGTTTCCCCTATAAACTTTTACAAACAAATTAATTTTTTTATTAAATTTGTTTTTTTTCGTACAATTATTTTTTCTTTCATTTGACCCTTTTCAAGACACATTTCAATAATATGTGAATGTTTTTTAGAGACCTCACAGGCCCTTATAATTACTTTGCCCCCGCCTTAGTCCTTTGACCACCCCCTTTTGAAAAGGGGTAAAGGGGTGAATATAATGCTAATTTTGTGCTTCCAATCAATTTAAATCTTGCCCTGGTTATTACTACACTTTGGGTATTAATCAAATATTTGCCAAGTGGGCCTTTTGCGGGATAAGCACAATTGAACAACTTACTTTCCCCTTTAAACCAAAAATAGCAGGGACTTTCCCATCCCGGCCCTTGCAAAAGCAGCTTCCTCCATTTTTTTAATTTTTGCAATTTAAATTGCACCCCTTGCCACAATAAAAAGCAAGCTTCATTTAATTTTCCTTGATTGGGTTCCCACCCCCCAGCCCTAAATATTCCCAACTATTTTCTTCCCTTACTTCTTATATTATTTAAGTCCTGCCTTCCAAAATTAATCGAAGTTTCCCCCTATGGGGGCGTGAATTCTCTCATTATATCGTTTGTTGCATGAACACGGGTTAAGCCAGACAAACTCCCACATCTTTCCTCCTCTTCCCCGCTCCCTCTCCCCCCCTTCTCCCTCTCCCTCTCCGCTCTCTCTCGTACAGCTTTGGTTTTTTAAATATTGATTAAATTTGTTTAGTTTTCATTTGCATGTTTCCTGTTAAACACAAATAGTTTAACGGTGTTAAGTTTTTTTTTGGGTCCCCCCCGAAGCCCCAAGCAATTTTTTTTATCCCTAAACCTTTTTTTTGTTTTTTTGTTTTTTTCCCCCCCTCTTTTTCCCAGGTAATGTGAAACGTACCAGAAAAACCCATGGTCACCCCCCTTTTGTAACCATTGGTTTTGACTGGTTAAAGTTTGGGAATTTCCCGAATCCACCGTTGTAAGTTTGAAGGACCCTCCCGACATCTGAGTTAGCCTTCTTTATTTGATTACGGGGGGTTTGGAAATAAGAGGTGCCGCCAGTGTTGTTGACGAAAGTAAACAATCCTGGTTTCCATTTTGGATTTGTCCACTGGAAGGAAGTTTCCGTACCGACACATTATTTTCCCCAAAACCAGGCCCCGTCCCATTCCGGGTTTTGGTAAAGCTGGGAACAAAATATTTTTCCCTATTGAAAGCCATTTTTTGTGAGGAAAATGACAAGCAGAGATAGGTTAAATGGGGAATAACCACCCAATATCCCAGTAATCTGGCCCCCTAGAACCGGCTTTGACCCAGTAAAGAAAATCGGGAATCAGGAATAAGAAATTCAACTTCCAAAATGCACCCCCCTGTCCCCATTTTGTAAAGGAAGGTTCCCCCCCGTTGTTCCCCCCTTTCCCTGACCATGTTGCCCTCCTGGAATGGAAAATCTTGAATAAGCATCCGGGAAAATGAACGTGATCAGTTTTTCTTGGGGGACTGGGTCACCCATTTTGGACATCAGCGTAGACCTCCTTTCACTAATCTTGGCTAAGACCGCTTGTCAATCAAAAGGAATGCCCAATGGACGAAAACAGACAAGCCATGAGGCACTCCCGGCTAAGAAAGAAGTTTTTTTTTTCCAGAATTGTTTTGCCCGTTTTTGACCATTGGAAATTAATTTACCTGTTTAAAACCAGTCCCATTGGGCCCCGCTTACTTTTTTTTTGGGAAGCCCCCCGTTTTACAGACTTAGGGGTTAATGGTATTAATTATTATATAATATAAATATATATTATTTATATAAGAATAGATATTATAGAGATATATAAAGATATATATATCATCAATATTAAAATTAAAGGTTTGGGTTTTTTTGCCCCACGAAGGGAAAAAGGAAACAAAAAAGGGAAAAAAAGGGACAATAAGGCCGAGTACTTTGGGGGGGGAGGGGGGGGTATTGTTTTTATTCCGTAGCCCTTTTTACTAAGGCAACAAAAAAACTTGGAAGAATTTTTTACAGAGCAAAAATTTCATCCCACCCCCCCTCCCCCAAAATGGAAGGCTTATTAATAATCCCAAACTGACGAATACAAGGAATTATATATATAGTTTATCATTGGCATTATCATATTATAAATATAAAATATTATATATACCCTATATATACTACATTACCATACATACATTACCATACCAAATACATTACAATACATACAATTACATAACATAACCATACCATTAACATAACCCCTTAAACACTCCCACACATATATCAATGTATAGATATAATCATAATATATATCACATACTATTATAATTAATTATAATTATATTAATATATATAATAAGGCCCCTGTTTTTTCGAACTGGTGGTTTTATGGTTTTTATTTTAAATTTAATTTAATTGTTTTTTATTTTCCTTTGAAGTAAACAGAATGAGGTTGAACTGACCCCCAGCCCAACGGGGTCCCCCATTACAGGAAGGGTTAAAGAAGAAAAACGTTTTTGCAAAGTGGTAAAGGGAGATTCTGGGGTTTTTTTTCCCCCGTATGGGTTCCGTTCCATTTCATTCCTCCGTACTGAAGTAAAACTTCTAATTGGTAAAAATAGAAAGATTTCGGGAGGGAAAACTTTAAGGTTTTTATTTAAAAAAATGATAATAAATAATCATGGCGGTTTGCGGGTTCCCCCTTTTTACCTTGAATTTTTCAGGGCATCCAGTGGCTTGAACCCCCAGTTCAAGACCTGTAAAAAAAGTGGAGTCCCGACATTTGCAATCCTCCTGGTACCCCCCTTATTTGGTACATCAGCCAAGTTATTTTCCCATACACATCCTGAACCCTTCCCCCCTTTTAATGTAAACTACGACGTTGGTCAGGCTTAAGTAATAGTTTTGCGTACGGGGCTTTTCCGTTTTTTGGCGGAAATCCCATAATCAGCCCTTTTAATCCACCAATGAGAGGGGCGGGCCCGTAGTTGGGCCCCCCAGGAGGTTCCCGTAAGATCCCCTTCCGTCTGATTTTGGTTGTTGAAATTCCATAAATTACACGTTAACGGATTTTTGTTTGTCCCCCCTCCCCCCACCATTTTTTAAAAAAGTGCAAAAATGGAAAGAAGTTAGTTTTTGCTTATTTCGAATGGTTTTATTTTTTTTTTCGAGGTTTAAATATTTGTTACTCCGTCCCTTTATATTATATATAATTATATATACAATAATATTAATTATAATCATTATTTTATTTATTATTACGATATATTATAATTTAATATACTTATATTGTGTGGGTGGTGTACGTGGGTGGAAGGGCCACTTTGTGGTTTTAAAATTCCATAACTACTTCCCCGGAACGACTGATTCAAGCATTGAAATTTGGGTTATATATTTATTATAAAAATAAGTAGAACTATAGGATGGGGTCAGAATTAATTGGCGGGTTATAGCCCTGAGAAAAATTCTTAACATTATTATTATAATAGTTTGGGGGGTTAAGATATCTATTATATAAGTACTATTATAACTATATAATATCGATATATATATAT
Organism: Macrobrachium nipponense; assembly: GCF_015104395.2. NCBI lineage: Eukaryota > Metazoa > Arthropoda > Malacostraca > Decapoda > Palaemonidae > Macrobrachium > Macrobrachium nipponense. Next base: position 73,076,706 of record NC_087208.1, on the reverse strand, counting down.
TTTTAATAAAGCCTACCCAAATATATATAATGGTTTTATAATATTTTCCTTGGAAAAATGGTTAAGAAACTAAGCTACCGAACGAAAAAGTTAACTTTTGGTTCCCAAAAGTTTTTTCCCCAGTTTAGTTGACTCACCCCTTCTACCAGTGGGTATTTTAAAAGGATATTCCTCAAGCACTTTGTTTCCGCCCCCTACGACCATTGTAAAAAAATATAATTATTATATATAGTTAAATATCAATATATATACAAAAAAAATAATATATATATATATTTATATTGAACGAACTTTCAAAGTGGCAACAGTTTACCTTGGAATTTATTTTTAGTGGGAATGGGTTAAAGTTTAATGTTGAAATTCCATGTAACAAATTAGAAGGGACCCTTTTTATGTTTGCAGGTGATGATGAAAAAAAGGGGTTTTTAAGAATGGAAAGCGAATTGGGGTTGTTGTTGGGTGGGGTGTGTGTTGTGGGGTGGGGTGGGTGGAGAGAGGAAGGGCCAGACCGAAAAATGCGGGGGCCGACTTGGAATTTTTTTTTTGGTTTTTAGTTGTTGTTAAGATTCGAAAGGTGGGTGGCAAGTTTGGGGCGAGTTTTTGTGGTATACACCATGGCTTGCCTTCAAACGTCCTTAAATGGATGGCAAATGGGAGCCTATGAAGTGGCTGCTTGGTGAGGTTTTCCAACTTTCCAATGGTTGGTAAATCGGACAAGAATCCTAGTTGGGGATGGGAAATTGAATACCAAGTATACTTTGCCAATCCAGTTTTGGTTTGCCCCCTTTCACCCTTGGATTGGAGTCCCCCCTGTTCATTGTTTTTAGAAGTATTAGTTTAGAAAATTCCCGAGTTAATTATTATCACTGGAAAAATATTTTTTTTTTTCCCTTGTGTCCCCCCACCTATTCCCAAACTTTGTTTAGGATTTACACCCTTGCCTGCAATTGAATTGTGGGCAGTAAAAGAAAAGTATGGGCATGTTTAATTTAATGAAACCGTAAAAAATTCTTTCCGCTCCTCTCTCTATTTTTCCCCCCCTTCTTTCCCTTTTTTCCCCTCTGACTCTCCATCCCTCTCCTCTTCCCCTCCCGCCTCCATCTATCCCTCTCTCTCACCCCCCCCATTTTACCCTTGTTTTTCCGGTCTTACTTGGGCCCTCCAATTTAATTGTTTGGAGAAATTCCCGCCTTGTTTCCCTAGAGCTTGGCCACTCCCTTTCCCCCCCCCCCCCCCCCCCCCCCCCCCCCCCCCCCCCCCCCCCCCCCCCCCCCCCCCCCCCACCCCCCCCCCCCACCCCCCCCCCCCCCCCCCACCCCCCCCCCCCCACCCCCCCCCCCCCCCCCCCCCCCCCCCCCCCCCCCCCCCCCCCCCCCCCCCCCCCCCCCCCCCCCCCCCCCCCCCCCCCCCCCCCCCCCCCCCCCCCCCCCCCCCCCCCCCCCCCCCCCCCCCCCCCCCCCCCCCCCCCCCCCCCCCCCCCCCCCCACCCCCTTCCCCTTTCCCCCCCCCCCCCCCCCCCCCCCCCCCCCCCCCCCCCCCCCCCCCCCCCCAACCCCCCCCCCCCCCCCCCCCCCCTTTCCCCCCCCCCCCCCACCCCCCACCGCCAATTCCCTTCCTCTTTCCATACCGCCTCCCCCCGTTTTCCACCGCCACTTTCGCTTACAAATTGGCTAATAACAATTCACTTGGCCGGACAAGATTGGCTTCCCTTGATGGAATTAGTTGGGGTTCCCGCCCTGTAAGTGGGTTCCCGTTGGAGTACAAATGACCATTATTCCCCCACAGGCAAAGAGACGTTTCGGGGTTTGCCTTCATTGTTTTTTTGGGATCTAATGGTTTTTTTTCTTTCCATATCCTCAATCCTGGTTTTGTTGTTTCCCCATTCACCTCTCCAACTTTTCACCAAAAGGCTCCATGTCTTCCCTTTTCGATTTTTAAGTGGCCTTTGAACGGTCCCTATGTTTTGAGGGGAAAGAAGGTTTGGACAAGAAAGCAACTGTCCTTGGTTGGGTAATCCTATGTGGAAACTATTACAGATTAAGGGTAACAAGAATAATAGACAGATCCCCCCACATGCCAACAACAATTTTAATTGGTAAGTACTCGACCCGGCAAATGGGAAGAAAAAATCTACGCCCAAGGTCCAAGAACGGGTAGTTGGGAAACAAAATCAACCAGTAAAAAATGAAAATGAAAAAATAAATTAAAAAAAACGCAAAAAAAAAAAAAAAAAAAACCTTAACCTTGTGACTAAACATGGGGAACAAAATCAAACTAAAGCGAGAAAAATTAATCCAAAGAAATCTTTCATGAGAATACCACACTGTATAAATACAACATAACCCTAAACTCTTGTTTTTTTTTTTTCCCCATCTGTCCCCCACCCATGTCCCGCCCTCTGTTATGGTGGTGGTCGCGGGCATTTGGGTAAACACCTTGGCCGTCCACACCCCCCCCCCCCCCGTGGGCTGTTTTTAACAAACTAGTGAAACGCTTTTATGTCGTAAAAGTTTTTTACCAAATAAAAGGTAAATATCAAAGGGGATATCTATGTAAATTTGCAACCTAAAAAACAAAAAGAGTTTTGTTTTTTTTACATTGTTTAAGACTGTTAGGGAAAATTTTTAAACGACCGTTAAATATTTCCGGAAACTAGGATATTTTCTTTTTTTAAAAAGGCCCGGGGCACGGCAGTAGCGTTTTTTACCCAATTGCGCCCGAAAACTAAACAACAAAGGCGGGGGACAATGGGAACAGAATGGATAAAACAAAAAAAAAAAAAAAGTTTTAAGGTTTGGTAAATATACACGTTGTGTAGCTCATGAAATCTTTTAGAATTAACTTTTCTAGTAAGTTTATGTTTTTTTCCACCCTGTAATCGAAGGGTTTTTTTTTTTTTTTTGCAGTTTTGGCAAATTTTATTTTTTTTCTATTAACTTTAAATGTTCTTTCCATTTCCCTACCGTTTGGAACTGGGGCGGGGGTCCCCAGTTTTTTCTACCCATTGTCGAGTA
>NC_087208.1:73061192-73068692 GCF_015104395.2 Macrobrachium nipponense | reverse complement strand
CGGGAGGGATGGAAGGAGACCAATTCTAGGATGAAGGTAAATTACAAAAAAGAGAGAAAACCAACGGAACCCAAAGCCGGAAACGAGATTGCCAAAATAGAAACCCGTGGTGGTGTGTTTTAATTTCCCCTTAGACATTTGATAGGCCCCTATAAAGGTTTGTAATTGAAATGGCTGATTAAATGTGGGGGGGGGGGGGGTAGGGGAACAAAAGGTGAACAAGGAATTACGAAGGAAATTTAGGGGTTGTCCCCTTCCCCAAAGACAGTATTTGCCCCGTAATTAAAATTTGTTATTTTTCGGATTAAGTGTCCGTTGGTTGACATGAAAGAGAGGTGATTCGAGGAACCTAGAGAAGAGGAGAGAGAGAGGAAGAAGATGGAGGGAGGGAGGGCCCCCCCGGGGAAAGAGGGGTGGCCGGAGCGGGTTCGGGCGAGGAAGCTTGGGGGGAGGGAGGCGGGACGGGGAGGTGGTAGGAGGAATGAGGAAGAGGGAGGGCTGGCACGAAGAGGAGGGGGGAAAGGAGTAGAGAATCGGGTGGTAAGGGAAAGACGGAGAATGAGGAAGGGAGAGCGAGGGAGGCGGAGAGGACCCGGCGGGAAAGGGGGGCGAGGGGAGAGAGGGACCCGATTTGAGAGACGAGGAGAGAGTCCCCCTTTGGCAAGAAAGGTAAAACAAAGCCTTATGTTTGCGGAAAATGTCCAAAATGGAGAGGCACACCCATGCTATATTAAAAAGTCCGTGTAGCAAGAAAGATTTGCAGGCTATGCTATAAACAGCCTCTAAACTATAAAGAGAAGAGACTGGTAGTAGTAGGACCTGGGCCGAATCCCCCATCTTCAACTCGAACCCGTTGTTACCCATGTCACTCATACCCCACAATACCCACCGTTGATTGGCCGCACCTGACGGAATCAATCGAGGTCGACTGACCTCTCGAGTTTCGAGCCTGGCTGGCAGTTTGGCTTCAGTTGAAATAGGGCAGTCGAAGGAGAAGGAAGGCGATTGTCTCCTTGGACGGAGGGGGAAATAATTACACTACCTACTAACTAAAAAAATCTCAGATGGATTTTCTCATATCCTTTTATTTGTTACTACTAACCGCTCTCTATGGCTATGCAGTTAGTTGTGACTAACCTCTCTCTATCCACTTTACTCTGTAACTATATGTTTATCAGCATATAGTTACATTTATTTAAAAAATAAATGAGTAAATAGTCACAGTGTGTTTTAACTACTCTTTCCCTCATACACATGAAGGGGGAAATCTGGATGGTTGATCTGGGTGCAGGGGGAAAGGACTGAAAAAAGTTTGGGAACCACTGGTCTAGAGTGATCATTTTGCATGTGCGTATGCGCGTGCGTATGTTTGTATATTTTATAAATACCAAAGAACGTCTCAATATTTTTGCGTTAATCTCGTGATGGTGTTCATATATATATTTTGCAGTCGAAAGACTGGTTTCATCTTGAACACCGAGAGGTTTGTTGTTGGAAGTGCTGGCTTGTTTGTAGAGTTTGATTTCGTATTCTTGTACTCTAGTTTGACAGTTTCCAGTTGGAGTGTTTGCTTTTGCGCAAAGGGGAATAATTAACATGGTTGCTTGATTTGCGTGCGCGTATTTTCATTCGGGGATTTTGCTATATTCTCACTTCGTGGTGTTCTCATGGTTTGCTTTATTTGTATCTTTGCAGTTTTTTGAGTAGTGTTTACAGTTTTCCAGCCTCCTTCCTAGATGTTATTTATTTAATTTTTTTGTGATGACAGCTTCTATTTGCCTAGGAACTTGAGTGTCTATTAATTTTATGTGTGTAAGAACGATTTATATTTTTCCGCTTATAATGATTCACTGTCAATTTTATTTTATTTCTGATTGTATTTTAATGTTAAAGTTTCTAATTTTAGCTTCAGAGAAGGGATCCTTGGAATTGTGGAATATCAAGAGGGAACGAGACTTTGAGATTCAAATGTGAATTGTGAGAGATTTGAACGTTAACTTCCCTTAAATTTGCCATGAAATGAGATTTTAAAGTTTGAAGATCATGAAATAGGAAATTTGATATAGATCTCCACTTTGAATTAAACGCTTGATTTTCAAATCGACATTAGACGAGGCTATTAAGTGTGAACTCCACATCATGTAAGAAGTTAATAATGAAATCAACATGACGTGAGGAGTTTATCGCTCCACAATACATGAAAAGTTGAATGTGAACCAGGTCTGAAATGAGATTCTATTCTCAATTCCACCTTCAATGGCAGTTTGATTTTGAACACATTCAATGAGGCGATTGATTCTGAATGTGTGAAGTGGGATTTTGAACTTCACACCAAATACAGTCTCCATTTTTCTTAAATTAAAATGTGATTTTAAATTCCACCTTAACCGAGAAATGAAAAAAAAAAAAAAAATCAATTTTTAACCCACACGAAATATTTATCAGAAAATGCAATCCTGAACCTAACTCTTTACTACTTGAGGGAGATTAAATGGAAGATCGACAGTGCTTTAAAATAACCCGCATAAGACGATACCGAAAGCGAAACTACGCACAATGGGAGATTCGTACTTAACTTATATTACAAGATAATTGACGAGTACGTATGCGTCTCCCCTCCCCCTCCCCCCAACCCCTCCCCCCCTTCCATTGTGTGTGTGTGTGTGTGTGTGTGTGTGTGTGTAGTGTTCTACAGTATATGAGGGTGATTGGAGAATAAACAGTTTCCTATTGGGTAACTTAACGTACCCCGATTTTCTTTGCTCTCACCGTATCTTGGGGACTGTCGCCACTTCACCAGCCTCCTTTGGTTTACCGCAAGTTTCGGTAATATTCGAGGGAGCTTACGTACCAGCTGCATGGCCCGGTGCTGTATTACGCCGACATATGCAGCATTAAAGTTACATGTTACTTCGCCACGCCATGGCACCATTTTTTCTGCTGCGACAACCCACTATTTCTATGTTTAGTGATGTTGGCTTTTTTTTTTTTTTTTTTTTTTTATGTAATGTTAGTATTTGTATCTTCTTTGGCAGCGTTTGCTTTGACAACCTTATCACCTCCTTTGACAGTGTTTGCCCTGCTCCTGACTTTGCACTACTTCGACCGTCATGTCTGTTTGCTTGCTCCTTGTTCAGAAGTGCTTTGCCCGGCTTTAACAGTGTGTGTGTCTGGCCCGCCCCAGCTTTTGACAGAGGAGAGGGTATCGAGGACGGTCACATGAGGCGGAGGGGTCTCGGACTGACGACGTGTGCCCGAATGCGAGGAAGAGTTTGTTGTTAGGGGTATTTTTTTCTTTTAACGGGAGGGTTGGGGTATCAGCAGAAGGCTGTGCAAAGGATTCGAGGAGGTGGAGGAGAAGCAGAGGGGGAAGAGGGAGGAGGAGGAGGAGCGAAGTTGAGGATGGGTGGAGGCTGCATGGTGTCTGCATGTTGAATGAGCATCCTGGCCCGGGACCGTGGCTGGTATCACCAGTGTGTGTGTGTGTGTGTGTGTGTCTGTGTGTGTCTGTGTGCGGGCAGCAGAGAGCTGCAGAGAATGGGATTGCTCAGTTTTGTCCGGGGCATTTTGGGAGGTTGGAGGCGCAGTAGGAAGGCTCCAGTGCCTTGCACACACTTAGAAGCTTCATAAAAGAGGTCCGAATCGTGGTCCTGAAGAAGAAGAGACGAGAAGTGAGCTAGTGGATTGAAATGTTTAAATGTTTCTTGTGAATGTGAAGAAGAAACATCCGGATTGATTTTTTCTCAAAAGAGTTTGGGAAATGTTTGTGTTTGTAGACACGTGGGGCTTTTATACGGATTCGTGTGGCTAGTATTGATTCGCACAAGCTTTTCTTTTTAGACCTTTTCTTTCACGAGTGAAGAACTTGGGAGGCGGTGGTGGCGTTGGCAGGTCCTTGTACTTTGCAATTGAATAATCGTGTCGTTTTGTGAGTTTTTACTTTGCAGGATTAGGTCATGTTCGAATGTCGTGTGCTAGATTTAGATATGTGGGGGGGGGGGGGGGGGGGGGGGGGGGCAACGTGACTTCATGCTGATACTCGAAGTGTCTTCTAATCCTGCTGCTGACATCAAAATTTACTTCATATTTCCTATATGGATGAAGGCTTTGTAGTGACAAGGGAAGTATCCAAAAAAGTGTGAAGGATTCGAGAATTTAAGAGGGCATTCCGGCTATTACAATTACTTACGCGTTTGATAAAGATGACATAGATTATAATTTAATGTGTGCGTTGGTCAGATTCTCGAATCTTGCTTTAAAGGGCATAAATTTCAGTTATTTTTGTGGACACATTTTCATACTCCGAATCTGAAATATTATTTGCTCGTGTCCAGATTCGAGAGATGATGTTGCAAATTAGTATATATGAGTTCGTTTTGTGTATGAATGAATTCACAAGATTAAGAGTGCTCTGCTTATAAATTCGCAAAGTAGGTGTACACTCATAAAATTTGACTAAACATGTTTGCCTTCTCTGCATAAATTCATGTGTAATATGCAATGATTCGAAGGTTTTCTTTGGAGATTGCTCAGTATTGTTGTATCTCTGACGGATGCCGTGTATTTTGTTTTCGGTCAGTTCCCAGGGAGTGGGTAGGTGTTCGGTTGCCATGTTGTCTTTATGTGGCGGGTGTTGCTCTTCAACCGTTTAGAATATATCATTCTGGGTGGCAACCGATGCCTTGTGGGTTAAGAGTGGCGGGGGGTATGTTTGATATATGTATATTATCTCTAAATAGTCGTGTGTAATACTGTTTGTCTATATTATACGGCTATATACAGTGTGTGCTTGCGTTTTTTATTATGGTCTGAAATATTAAAAACACCCGTTCCTTGTAAAAAAAAAAATGGTTCTTACAAATTTCTGACAAATGTATTTTCAGTTTCGTATTATAAAAGCGAGTTATAAAATTGTGAAAGTGAAGTGACATTTTGTAAAGGACAAAGAAAAGTGGAAAAAAGTGTCCCAGTAACTGATAAAGGAAACTAAAACTAAATAAAGAAAAGATAATGAGCGTAAGAGTGCAGATGAGCTGTAGATGAATAAATACGTAATACATTATACCTATGTGATCATGAAAACAGTCGGGTACTGAAGGTGAAAATAAACACAAGTTATAGTTGCGAAAGGACAGTGACAATTTCGTCGTTGGGCAGACAGACAGGAGAAGAGGGTCGGTCAGCGCCCTATCCTGCCGGAGGACACTAGGAGAGATGAAAATTATTTGCAAACTGGTAAGTCCCGGAGTCTGTCTCTTTAATGAGGTTTCGAGTCTTGCTCGCCTTCGGTACCTATAGGTTTTTGAGGTCTCTGCGAATTCAGGCCTCACATCCTCGGGGTGGTTTCGGTTTTCCGTTCCATCGGCCTCTTCTGCTTGTAAAGGAAAAAGTGCTGATAGTTGGAAGTTCTTGAGTCTCTCTCTCTCTCTCTCTCTCTCTCTCTCTCTCTCACATTGAAATAACAAAATAAAAGGAAGAGGTTAATCGGACATGCTCTGTATTGCTAATTCTATTTTAATGTAATTATTTAGAAACTCGATAAAAAGAGGCAAGACAATGGAATAACCAAGACCGAAGACCACATCCGAAGTCGACTCTGTCGATGTGACTGGCACCTGGACAGGTTACTGAGATAGCTTTTAGATAAATATTTCTTGAAACAGATCTTGTGATGCCACTGACCTTGGATGGGGCATAGATGTTTCTCTTGTCCTTGAAGACACTAAACGTATCTTTAGATACAGTAATATTTCTGCCCTTAATCAGGTTAAAGGAAAGGTTTATGTTGTAGTTCCATTTCCTTCTATGTTTCTGTGATTCATTTTTTTATATATTTTTTTTTTTGAAATTTTATTAAGAAAGGCCAAGGATATTTTGGAAGTCATTTCAAAACATTTCCTGCCTTACCATGATAAAGTCATGGGTATTGTATTTGTCCTTCTAGAAACAGAAGTCATTTCAAAACATTTCCTACCTTACCATGATAAAGTCATGGGTATTGTATTTGTCCTTCTAGAAACAGAAGTCAGTTCAAAACATTCTTTATTTCGTGATTGATCAGATTTCGGCGAAAAGTCACGGATATTGTGCTTGTCCTTGTGGATCGGGAGAGTCATTGATCTCCATTCATGTGTTGTGTGCGAGTATCTCTTAGGAGCCAGGTTCAAGGTGAAGCAAGTTTCCTGAAGAAAGGTTAAAGTCCGGTTGTTCTCTCTCTCTCTCTCTCTCTCTCTCTCTCTCTCTCTCTCTCTCTCTCTCTCATATTGTGATAGAATTTGAGCTTCTGTTTGATTAGAAGCTAGTGACGTAGGGCTTTTTCGCCTGGTCGTAGGAATGATTTTTTTTTGGAAATATCGATGCTGAAATTGAATAGAACAACAGGATCTTACTTGCATAGCATAATGTCAAGTTTGATGGTTAGGTAGATTATTCTTGTATCTCGTTCATTGTTCCATTTTCCTGATTATATATTTATATATATATTTATATATACATACGCATACACATGCTGACACAAACAAACGCATCTGTTCAACGTGACCATTGGCCCTTGCGGCGGCCGCACCACTATGAAGATAATGAAGAAGATGTGGACGGGCGTCTCGTTGATATTCTGTGGACTGTGATCGTGTGTTTTTGGGCCGCTGGGATGCCCAGTAAACTCTGCATCTATATACTACCTCCTCCCTCTCTTCCCCCTCTCTCCCCAGGCGCGGGCGCACACACTTCTCCGTCCGATTTTTTTAAGCCTGATTCCTAATTTGGACGACCAGACATTGCTGCCTGCCTCACCGGGCAAGTGCAAGACCTTCTCACACCCTACTCCCCTAACACCCCCCCTAACCCCCTCTCTGCTATGCTGCCCCCTCCCTCCCCTTCCTTGGACACCTATTGCTCCACATTATGTTCTCTCTCGGCAACGTTCTTCAGTTCCTTCTGGAATTTTCAAGTTTACCTCTGGCCGTCTGTAACAGAATTATTGTTCTTTCTCTCTCTGATATTGTCCTGTTATAGTCCCATCAACCAGCCACCTGTCAACACTGCTAGTCTGGATCATTTGTGTGGTCACAATTTCACCTTGCATTAGTGTACCACCCCATCCTTAGTCTCTCTCTCTCTCTCTCTCTCTCTCTCTCTCTCTCTCTCTCTCTCTCTCTTAGAATCCACATCCGTATTTTATTATAAATACCACGTTGTCCAATACCAGGTGACGTTCATACGATTTACTGCCAGAATGTACAATAATCCTTGTACAGTGCAACATTTGTCTGGCAGCTGAATGTTTCTTGTTTTCACACGACATCCACACACACACACCACACACACACACACACACACACACACACACACTATGGCATTTTCCACGTTATTCTTTATTATTCCTTATCCCCGTTTGGATGGGTTGGCCACAGAAAGTTAGAACTGGCAAATATCCTAATAGCCAGCTCGCACCTCACCCTAACAATATCTGCCTAGTCCTGACCTTTTGTGGACAACCAA
>NC_087208.1:72992821-73060692 GCF_015104395.2 Macrobrachium nipponense | reverse complement strand
GGAAAATTTTCTGGTAATATTTTTCCCAGTGCTACACAATCAAACCAGCTCAGAAGTGCACCTTTCACTTCCTTGACGACTGACACAACTGTTGTCGTACTACGATTCCACAAAGTTAAAAAAGCCTCAAAAGTACCCATGTTAGTGAGAGGTTGACGATCTGCTGCAATAAGACCACCCATAATGATCGGCTCCAGTGAACTCTCATGAATTCCAAGAGATTTAGCGTTCTCAAGTCCTATCACAGTTGTCTCCGCTCCAGAGTCAGGTGTCCACATAACTGAACTTGATCCTTTGGGGTGAGTGGTCTGATGCAGATCTGAGGGGTTGGACATGATGACGCACAGTTTGCTGTAAATATCTCCATGAACACGATATAGATTCTGCTTTGAAGGCTTGAACGTGCTTTTATTATTAGTTTTCTTCTTCTGAGGAGACAGTGGCTGTCCTTTGACTGCACACCATGCGAAGTGACCTTTCTTACCACTTGTTTGCAGTCCTTGTTTAGAGCCTTGCATGCCATCTTATCACGATGGCGCTCACCTCCACACCTAATGCACTGCTGCTTTAAATGGACTGCCTTCTGACCTTGCTTGTATTGGGACACTCTTGAAACATTATACTTTTCACTGCCCCGAATAACAGCACGACTGGCATTTGCATTTTCCGATGCTCTGCAAATATCAATAGCCATCTGCAAAGTGAGCTTCTTTTCTTCTAACATACGTTTCAAAGCCTCTTCATCTCTGGTTCCAACGACGATCCTGTCTCGTAGACTGCTGTCCATGCAGGTTTCACAAAAATCACAGAAAGAAGCAATCTCTTTAATGCCGCACAAAAAATCATCGAAGGTCTCGTGCAACTCCTGGACTCTAAAATGAAAGTCGCGTCGGTCCACGATGACATTCCTCCTTTGGGTTGCGCAAGTGCAACTCCATGGCATCCAATATAGTCTTCAAGTCTGCTCCATCATCCAGTGAGAGCACCATATCTCAGATGCAGGTCCAATCATCGTCTAGCACGGAAGTCAATGCTGACGCTGCTCAGCAAGAGAGAGAGATGACATTCTTGTCAACACTGCATGTCCCTCATACTTGTGACGCCACGAACCAAACTCTTTAAGAGATACAGAAGACGACAAGTGTGGTGCAGGAACTGCCCTTGCCTGAGACTGATTCCTATGATGTCCTGAGGTACCAGCAAAACCCTCTAGAATCGCGGTTAAATTTTTTGTTTTGTTTTTCCCTTTTCGTTGCTGCTTCTTGGGCATGATGAGCCATCTCTGCTTGCCTTGCCAACAAGTGCTGCAGTTGTTCGATTTACTTCTCCATCGTGTCGGGTTCTATTTTACTTTTACTGTACTTCTTGAACGACAGTAGACAGCATAAACAAAACCAATCACTGCGCCATGTTGGATTTCTGTTTCATGGCAGGGCAAGAAAGAACACAGAATTCGTTGTTTCATATATTATGTAAACTTAACTGTATGGCAGCTTAACAGAAACTAAATATACATTGTAGATTTCAGTAATAGGTAAACAGTAATAATTACAGTACTCAACAGTTTTGAGTAAAAGGTACAATTATAATAAATACATTGTTACGTATAAATACAGTATGTAGTTATACAACTAATTACACCAAAGTGTAGTTAGCAATCTCACAGGGACCGGGAGCAAAGAATGTGCTGGGTTGTACTTTTTTTTTCTGGAACAGCTTTGATTTTTCAGTTTCTGTGTGTTATCATATTACCTCATTTGAATACTCTCACGCCCAGAGACACCAATTCGTATTAAATAAAATGAAAACGAGCAAAAGCGTTTCCCAACGTGTCCATGGACTCACAGCCGTCATTTCTCACAACTGCAGGTGGTGGTAAAAGAGCACTCACATTCTTTTCCCCCATACCAATAAAAGATATTAGGAGTATTTTTCAGGACTCACCTCAGTAACCTTTTATAACACTTAGTATATTGCTGCTGTCAGATAAAAGCAAAAGTGAGAAGACGGAAGAGGAAATATCGACTTCTTGCCTACGCTCCGAAAATCTTTTAATAGCCGAAAAAAAATCACAGTAAAGTAAAACATCCTAATTTCTCTGGCCGGAGAGAGAGAGAGAGAGAGAGAGAGAGAGAGAGAGAGAGAGAGAGAGAGAGAGAGAGAGAGAATTTGTTGAACTACAAAACTACAATTTGTTAGAGAGGGCATCCTTGGGGGCTCTTGCAGTGTCTTTTCAACAGGTGTGCTCTTGTCGCAGCCTGGCGTAGACGTCCCCTTTAAGGCGGAAACCAGAATAGAGAGAGGACGTTTGGGATATTCAGGAAGGATTGGCAAGCCTTTGCAGTGTGTGTGTCTTTATTGTCTTTATGAGATATAGAAGGGGGCTGTGGGCTTGATCATTTGTGTGTATAATTTTACGGTAAGCAATAGTTTCATTTCCAATTTTGTCCTTGTGGCTTTGGATTAGACTGAAAATATTCACCAGAATTCTTGTAGAAGTGGTTTTATGGTTGTCATTCGTTATTCTTGAAGGCGCTTGCTCTGAAGTTCGTCTATGTATGCATATATTCAAGAGCTTTTACCGGTATACTGGTATACTAGTGCTTGCGTATGTGTTGACAGGAGGTCTGAAGTTGGATATTATGACAGCTATTCGTTATTTTTCTCAGTTTACGTCCATTTGGGTTTGGGGTTAAGTATAATTATCTCAAACGTTCCAGACTGTTGGGGCTAGAGAGTACAGGCTCTCTAGACCTTGTGTAAGTTATTTTCGGGAAAATTTCACGAAAAAAAAGAGAGAAAAGTTCCTCTTAATTTTGTTGACACTACATTCCATACCTGACTTGCACACACCACACACACACACACACACACACACACACACACACACACAAAGGTATTTGCTCCTTAAATAAATTTGATCTTCTCCAAGTTATTTAGTTCCTAATAACAACCGACGTCTGTAATGAGTGCTGTGATGGTATTGTTCTCATTGTCTTTTCACTTATGCCTTAAAATATGTTCACAGTGGTATAAATTAATTATTATTATATTGTAGGTTTATCAATTATTATACTTTAAAATACACATTTCTATGAATTTGGTCTGGTATTATTTCTTGAAATGTGTATAAAAAAAAACAAGTATGTACACGTAAGTAAATGTATGGGTATTCGTTAATATACATGGTAGTAAAAAAAAAATCTGTGAAATAGTAAGTAAGTGACGTTACGTACAATGTCTCCTTGAACCCCGTTTAAATAAGTGCGTAAATGTCTGATGGTATTTGAAAAACGTTGTACGTATAGCCCTTGAACGAAATCGTTTACAAATGTCCTTAGATGTTAAGTTTTATAAATGTCCAGATTGATTTTATGTCTGATGCCTTTGAATATTCACACATTGGCACAAACGCAACTTGATACGTATTATTGACCGTGACGAACTCAAGTTCAGCATCCTCTTGACCGAGGGAGATGAATCAAGTTTTATAAAGTCCGATTGTTTTATGTCTGTATGCCTTTTGATAATTCCACATTGCATTGCCATCTCCCGCAAACTTGATACGTATTATTGACCGTGACGAACTCAAGTTCAGCATCCTCTTGACCGAGGGAGATGAATCAATCATCGGTGGTGTAGAAGAAAACTTGAAATGCCATCTCCCGCCGTTTTCGCTTATTTGTTTGCGAATATGAACTCTCCCCCACCTCCGGTTGAAAAACAAGTGCATTCAGCCATACATGATAAGATCAAGGCAATACTGTTCACCGTCATGGCTCTCTCTCTCTCTCTCTCTCTCTCTCTCTCTCTCTCTCTCTCTCTCTCTCTCTCTCTCAAAAGTACTGCACCTGGAGACGTCCCCGAGACTGGCGTCGACTTTTACATCTCGTTGTCGTTGTCAGTGTTTGGCCACTGAAGCATTGCTGTCGTGGTGGTGTATATAGGTACTTGCACGCTGGCTAGAACGCTAGTGCCCTCTTGTGAACTATGGCCGTGCCCAGACTGTCTTAAGGGTAATGTATTTTGCCCTCATTTCAGGCTTATTCTTGCTAAATCTAGACAATGCTCTTTATTGTCAAGTGGAATTAAAACTGCATGTTGATCTGTAACCTACTTGGTACTGAATTTAACCGTGTTTTCAATTTTCAATAGCCTCAATTGCTAGGGATTGCTTGGTGTAGAGATGAGCCGAATCATGTTTGGATTTCGCGCATTGCATTGGACGAGTATTTTGTTTGGTATAAAGACAGAGCTCCGCTCAAGATGCGCGCTTACTCTGATACCAGTCTGGGGGCTAATAATGCTTTTTAAATATCTTTACTTCTTGTACAGTTGAATGATATTGTCTTATGTCAATTGTTTTTGGTTTTAGGCGTTGACAAAACTGCGTAAAGTTCTGGGTTTTGGGATACATGTGGACGTAATATTTATTACTCTCTCTCTCTCTCTCTCTCTCTCTCTCTCTCTCTCTCTCTCTCTCTCTCAGGTGTTCATTGGTTTGTCGGAATTGAGCTTTATATAATTTTGCTGTTTAACTTGTAAGTGGTTAACTAAATTGTTTATCTAAATAAGTAATAATTGTAGATCGACCAGAAGGACATATGAAATTTGTCAACTATACCTATGTTTATTAATATATAACATATTCCTATCTACATCCCATCAGACTCGATCCCCATCCCTCTCATCCTCTCCCTCTCCTCCTCCCTCTCCCTCTCCTCCTCCCTCTCCCTCCTCCTCCTCCCTCTCCCTCTCCTCCTCCTCTCCCGCTCTCTCTCCCTCTCAACAACCCATGATCGCCCACACAACTCCATGCTTTATGGTTTTGCTGGTGTAGCTGGTTTTTAATGCATGACCTTGATGATGCTGGGGAATCCAGTCAGTGACCCCTTCTGCCCTCCCCCCCCCTCCTCTCCCGCCACCCCATCCCATCCCGTCTGGAGTCTACCTCCTCCCATACTCCTCCCTTGCAGACATCTCGAACCCGTCCATCGCACAGGATCCTTAAGTCACCATGCTGTCGACACCCCCCCCCCCCCTCTCTCTCTCTCTCTCTCTCTCTCTCTCTCTCTCTCTCTCTCTATATATATATTATATATATATATAATATATATATATATATATATATATATAATGTGTGTGTTTGGTGTTACTATAGTTTTCTCTCTCTCTTTCTCTCTCTCTCTCTCTCTCTCTCTCTCTCTCTCTCTCTCTCTCTCTCTCTCTCGTATTAGTCACTCATCTTCCGCATGTAATTACTGTTTGCTTTGCACCCCCTTTCTTCTCTCCCTTCCCCCAGTGCAGTTTTTCTGTTCCATCGAAGCTTGAATAATTATTATAACTACAAAGACGAATTGTTTTTGTCAGGGCCTTGTCGCTCCGTGATGGGTTTCATACGGGTTGTGCTGATTTAGTCCTTTTATGAGTAAGTTGGTTTGTTGGAAACATTTACTTATTTTTTCATTTACTGATACAACTGGGGTTTTTCTTCATTTCTCGTTTGCCATAATGTATTTGTGAACTTTATGATGCTCAATCTGGTAGGGAATTTTATTTTTATTTATAAACAGACATATTAAAATTGCAAACCACTGTTCTTCGGCGTTGTCGCCGTCTTCTTCTCCTTATTATTATTATTATTATTTATTATTATTTTATTATTATTATTATTATTATTATTATTATTATTATTACATGGAAGTTTTTAAAGATGTCATCAGCTACTTAGCAAGCTGTTCAAAAATAGAACATCAGCAACCCCAATGAAATTGCTGTATGAACCTGCGTGTTTTATAAATTAATGGTATATTTTTTGGTATATTTTTCATAGATTTGTGACTTTTTTTTTTCAGCTCTGCATTTTTTACTGTAGAAGGGATTTTCCATTTTAGATGTCCGCCTTTGTACTACTGGAGATGATATTTCTATCCCTGCCACCTCATTCTCCATCCACTTTCTCTCTCTTCTCCCTTATCCCATGTCTCGGGTTTGATATAATACCACACACACACACACACAGACACACACACACACAATATTACTGCATGTGATACTCAACATGAGGGGGAAGAATCATCCCATGTGACTCAGATAAAGAGGTCGTCCTTGTCAGTGTAAATTTTTCCTCTTTGAAGAATTTAGACAGATTTTTTTTGCGACTTTTCAGGTTTGTAAACATTTTATTCTGCCATTGTAAAATTAACTTATTGTAGCTCTTAGACAAGGTCTGTTTTAGGACTGGAAAAAGTGTTTGGTGGTGAGGGGTTGGGGTTGTTCTGGGACTTGAAAAAGTTCTACTGTTTTATTTCTTGGGAGGAGTAGAAGGAAGGAAAATAGGTTTTGGGACTGCATTTTATGACTCGAAGAAGTTCTGAGGGGTTTATTCTGAGTCTCCGTTGGGAAGTTCTATTGTTGAAGTTAATGTTAGGGGGAACTGTGTGAATTGTGGATGAGGGGGAGTTCTGTTTTTTGCAGTTCATGCATTGAGGTTTATGTAGGTGAGCTGTAAGTATAATTTGTTAAAGTTCATATGGTGTTGATTAATTCACTGTGCTAGTGTTTGTTGTGGCTGTCTTTGTTGAAGAGTTTCACTGGTTCAGGTTCATGACTTGGAGGAACGGATTCTTTTGACTCTTGAAGAAGTTAGGAAGGGGGCCGATTACTGGTATGGTGAAACATTGAAGGTTTTGAGGAAGTTGTTATTGGGGTCGTTTGGACTTTGGGGAAGTTAAAAGGTGGGTAGGAGCTGGGAGTATGTAAAAATGAAACACATTAGAATCGTTTTCATTGAATGTAGGTTTTTTTTATTTTTAAGTAGGCACTGTGGGATTTGAGGACAGTTATATTTAACACTGTATTAGGAAGATAATATTTTATGTTTTTTTTTAATGTATTTAATATGGAGGGTTTATAGGCCACTTTTGATGGAGTTTTTCTTATTTTTCTGCATTCTGTAGTAAAGACTTACCCTTAAGCACTTTAATGGCCAGAGTTTATATGGCTTTGTTTACTTGATGAATGGAACTGCTATTAATCATAACGCGCAACTTAAGCTAACTCGTAATGCAGTATGCATTTGCAAGGATAGTTTTCTCCTTAGTGAATTTGTGATCAGCATGCCACTGCTTTACATTAGCAAGAAGCTTCTCAGTGACTGAGATCCTTGGCAAGTTGATCCCAGTCGTTGATGTTGGTGGAGGTCTCTCGCTCTTCATGTGGTGTGTGTTTGTGTCAGGGCGAGGGATTTGTTTATGCTTGGCGAAGGAAGGTTCGTGTTGGCGGTGGTGACCTTGCTGATATTGCACTCATGCTGTCAGTTTACTCTTATTATTATGTGGAACTCCTGATTCAATTTTGCAGTTATTGCTTTGCGTTATTCTAGACATCCCTGATTTGTTGTTACTGGTGATACGCCGACCACTACTATATATTACTGCTGTTTTGGGTTGTGTTGTATTGTTATTTGTTTCTATGTTGTGTTTTTTAGTGACTAGTTTTTACTTCCCTGTTGGTGTCAGTCTGCCTGTCCAACAGTGTGTCTGTCGCGCTTGTCAGTGCTGTCTCTCGTACTCGGATGAAGGGATTCCTGTCCAACTTGTAGAAAGGCAGGCCATCGTGCCTAGATATGTATGAAGGGAGATCATCCGTGTGATTGCTTGTTTTTGTGTACTTTTCTTCTTCTAGTTGTTTGTATGTTATGTTTAAGCTGAATTTTTAACAAACACATCCTCTTAGGAAAAATTGAAGTGTTTATCTTCTTTTGCAAGAAACTCCATGGTATATTCAACATTCAGCGGTTGAAATGTTCTAAAAGAGAAGTAGGTTGGGGTTCAGTAAGGGACATGGATTTACCAATATTTCCAATGTATTAATTATTATTATTATTATTATTATTATTATTATTATTATTATTATAATTTGAAGACTGAACTCACACAAGAGATTGGTTTTCCCATGTAAATCAGTGCAGTGTTTTTATTGCTCTTTCCTTAAGCGATCTGTTGTTCTTTTATGTCTCACTTGCCAAGCTTTTTATTGCTTAGTCATTTCGTAACTCGGTGGTATATCTGCTGCTACAGGATGTCAGCGACAGTTAGCCATAGAGAGAGAGAGAGAGAGAGAGAGAGAGAGAGAGAGAGAGAGAGGGTCGAGGCCCTCCCATGTGTGGACTTGGATAGTGATAATTGCAATTGCTGAAAGCAATGACGTTGGGTCTGACTTGATCTTGGGACTGCACACAAGTGTCAGATCGGGGTCGGAGAAGTCAGCGACCGTTGGCCTGCATCTTGGGTCATCTGATGTGATGTCCAGGAACTCTTCCAGCTTGCGCTTAAATGTTTGGAAGGGCTGGTCCGTCATAATTGACTCCGCATGGGGGCTAGTGTCATCAGTATACCGCACGCGGTGCACTGTAGGCATGACTTGAGGTGCGTTACTGAAGGTTCTTTGCAGCGTCCCTTCGGCCCCTAATTGATGCAACCTCTTTTTCCTTCCTTTTACTGTAACTCCGTTTATATTATCCTTTATCTTACTTTCCACCCTCTCCAATAGTGAGTTCATAGTACAACTGCGAGGTTTTCCTGTTACGACTTTCAAACCTTATCACTGTGTCTCCTTTTCAGCGCTGAATGACCTCGTAGGTCCACTGCTGGTCTCGGGCCTCAATTCTGTATTGCAGTCCTTAATCATGGAGATAAAGTGAGGTAGACAACTCCATAGGTTCGAGACCATGATTGCGAATGATGATGATGTACGAACATGATGGGCTGGCCAGTGAAGATTGAGGTGGAGAGAAACTGGCACCAGTTCTAGGATATGTATATAACTGAAGGTTCGGGGTGTTAACTAGGTGCGATAGTAGTGGGTTTGGGACTGGCCCACTTTGATTTGTATAGAAGTGTATATCCAGCTGTTAGTTTCACCGTCCTCAGTTCAGCACAGTAGGGAACGCGGTGCAAGGTTGCAGTAGTCTATATGACTGATCTGATCAAAGTTACGATGGCGTGCGGATGGTGTGTTAGAAGTCGTTCAGAATAGTTCTTAAGAGCCCATACCGACCCTTTACGACATTTTGCTTTAACTATTTTGATGTGGGCAGACCTTTATTAGTCAAGAGAAGATTCCCAGAGCCATTGTTTTGGGGACGCATTGGGAAAGGGGGGGGGGGCACGCGGAATGGAAAGAGAGAGAGAGAGAGAGAGAGAGAGAGAGAGAGAGAGAGAGAGAGAGAGAGAATGTGGGAAGGGATGCGTGAGCGAGGTGATTGAGCCTCCCTCGACGAAGAGATGATTGGGATGGGTTCTTATTTGATTGGATTTAATTAAGCTTGATGTTTTTAGGGGGTTGATTTAGTTTTAATATTTCACTTTCTCCGTCTCCTCGGGAATGAGAGATGTAAAGGTCCAGAGAGATGTTTGCGGAGGAAAAAAAAAATTAAAAATTAAAAAAAATTCGAAAAACTCTTTCACAAAAAATTTCCTCTCGTCTTCTCTCTCCCTCTATTCTTCTTCTCTTTCGTCTCTCCTCTCGTCTCGTCTCTCTCTTCTCTCTTCTCGGTAGATTTGATTATGTCATGTGTTAGCTGGGATATGAGAGTAGGTGTGAGAACTTGGGTAGAGCTGGAGGACTGAAGTTGTAGATGGAGAACTCTCTCTCTCTCTCTCTCTCTCTTCAACTTCTTCTCTCTCTTCACTCTCTCTCCCTCATCTCTCTCCGACGCCTCTCCCTACGGGCGCATCCCCTAGGATTTGTGCGGGACCGGTAAAGAATCCTAGCGCAGTTGAACGTAATTACAGGATTTCCAGTGAACTTTTGACGTCGGGAAGTGAGATTAATAACCAGGAGAGAGAGAGAGAGAGAACGGTACTGAATAGAGAAGGTCGGAGGTCAGATCTGCAGACGAATTTAGACCCTACGCTTAATGGAGCTTTTTGTTTGAACTATGTTTTCACGATTTGAGGTTTTACTTCCGTTTGCTTCTACACTAAGACAGAGACGCGCACACGTGAACCAGGTGAATAAGGAGTGAATGCTCTACTGGCTTTGTTTTATTCTGAGAACCATATATTCGTTACGGCATCCTAAGGCAGCTGAACTCATTTTGGCATCCCAGCCGTACTAACTTAATCTGTGGCATCTGTACACGGTTTTGCATTTTGAAGCAGCCGTACTCGTTTGGCGCCTTTAGATAGTCATGCTTGTTTTGACGTCCTTAAGAAATCACATTGTGCGTGCATCCGACGGAACGGGGTCTTCCTCCTCGCTATGCTGTTGTAATGCAGCTGGGTCACCTGGTTCGGTATCTTCAGCCTGACGGTCCATATTATGTCTGGATCTATACCGGCATTAAGAAATGTTTTCGCTAAAATTTATTTCTTTCATTGATATATAGTTAGTTATTTACTGTTCTGGAATGTTACGGCATGTTCAGGCATTGCCTACATTTTCGTCTTTTTAATAAATTATCTTGCATGGACGTGGATGAGTAAATCTTGGGCTTAGTTTGGTGAAGAAACTTTTCTTCTTATTTTTAAGTGCTCTCTAGTGTCAGTAGTTAGTAATGAGTTTGAATTGTGGGGTCTTTTTTGACATTAGAGGAGTTACAATGATTTATTAGACACCAGAGGATTTTTAATTATTTATTGTGTGTGTGTGTGTTTGAGAGAGAGAGAGAGAGAGAGAGAGAGAGAGAGAGAGAGAGAGAGAGAGAGAGAGAGTGAGTGAGTGAGTCCCTGTTGACTGGTTCCTCCCCTCCTGGAGTTGCTATTACATCGTCCATTAGTAAACATTATCGTATTTTATTTTATTTACATTCAGCCCTCCCCCGTGTGGATCCGGATATTATTTTCTGATGTGTATTAGTAGTAATAATGTCAAATCTGATTTTGGGACAGTTGCCAGATAAATTTAGGTTTGTGCCGTGTAATGGGCTCTTTGAAATAACTTATAAAGTCGCGTCTTATACCGCAGAATATCTCGGGACTAGTCTTACCCGTTCGTATTTTGAAATAACTATGTGCACAGGTTGATGAGTAATGGTAGAAAGTCAAGGAGGGAGGCACTTCTGAGGGATAGAGATTCCTGTTGTGATTTAACACAGAAGTGAATACTATGATATATTCGGTTGCAGAAAAGAGCTAAGTATTTATATGCCTTCTACTTTTAATTGTATAATTGGGACTAATATAATTATATATACACACATATATATGTATATATACTATAGTATAGATCCATATGCACATACATACATACATATATATAATTATTTATATATATATAAAATGTATGTATGTATGTATGTATGTATCATGGAATAAATGGCCTTGAGGAAAGTGAAACGGAGTGTAAGATGTAAGATTTATCACTAATGCTGTAAGGAATTTTCTTAGAAACGGCATTTAGTTGTTGTGGGGGGGGGGGGGGGGTTGATTTTGCAAAGAACAACTAAGATTGAAAGGGTGAACTCCTAAGGCAGGGGTTCTAACCTTTTGATGACTCCAACCTCCAATGAATCGTCAAATATGGATTCATACCCCCTTTGCTTTTAAGTCCACTCAATCCTATTTGTTGACAATAGAACATATCCTTAGTTTAATACATACTTTAGGTATGAACAGCTAGGAATAGAACGCACTAGAAAATCAAGAGCATTTATAGTTTCATATAGCAATTTATTTACAAAATGTACCCTTTTATACGTTGACGCATTAAAATCAAATATATACAAATATCTAGAGATCAAATCCCATGTGGTTCTCATTCCCCTCTGTACCTGTTAAGAACCCCTGTCCTAAGGTGAGGAACAGCTAGGATTAACGCAGGTATTTGGATAAAACAGGGACAAGTAAAGAACACTGACCAGGAAGAGCGACATTCCCTACTTTCTCTTGTCAAGTTCCTTCGAGTGTCTTGCGCAGAACGGGGTCGCGAGGGTAGCAGCCCAGGGCTTAAAATTAATATTTCTTACTTGGTATAATGCTGATTGAAGGAGATTTATAGACACCAATCAGTCTCATGTGATTTTTCTCCTAAGATGCACAAAAAGAGTTATGTTCTTTCGGCCAGTTCTAACTGAATATTAATTTTGATTTTTTCTGATATTTGATACCTCTCCTTGTCTTGCCATGATGAAATTAGTGAGTCCATATGGTGTTTATAAACTGTTGCTTTGCTACTCTTGGTAGGAAAATTTTGTGGGCATTTTTTTTTTTTACAGTGTTTTATGTAAAAATGGTAATTTACTTCGAATGTCTTCAATATTGCATTGGTTGACCCACAGCTAAGGAAATATAGCAAACAAAGGGTGTCACACGTAGTTTTTATTCTGGTAATTCTTATTATGTTACCTTTTTTTTATGAAATATCACTTAGATATATTGTAGGAAGTATCCAAAGTATGGGCTGGATAGCATAAGTCGCAACCTATTTTTTATGAAGTTCTTTAGTTCATTATCCAGGAATTCAGCACTGACAACGCGTATTGCATGCCGGAACTCTGAAAAGAATATACTACATTTATTTTTATATTATCGCTATGTCTTAAAAATAATGTATAGAAGCTCAATTACGTGTTGCTTTTCCCTATATACTAAATTAACATTTAATACGTTCATGTCTGATAACAGTGTCTAAAAAGGGCAAGCAACCTTCTTTTTATATATTTATCGTAAATTTTTAGACTACCTATTAATTCAATTGTAACAATAGGTCATTTACAATTCCGTCATCATACGGAAACCTTGGTACAGGTATTTGAATAATCTTAGGAATAGAATGTCTTCCTGATAGAATTTTCATTCCAAATAAGCTTGCAAATACACTCTAATTCAATCCTATAGAGCAGATCTATTTCTGTCATATTTTAATTGCGGTCCAATAGCCACCTTTGTAATTCAAGCACAACGGCAAAACTTACTAATTGGAGCCGGAATTGATCGCTGCGCAGTTTAATTTTCCCATTAGGATTGTGAAATGAATTAAATGTGTGCCTGATAAAGTCCCTCGTCTCAAGATATTTTGAAAGTTGTACGAGACTGAGGCTACAGAGGCCATGAAAGGCCAATCAAGCCTTATGAATATGGAAGTGATGGAAAATCAGTGGAAAACTGAGGAACAGTGTCTGAATTATTTTCAGTATTTTTACATAATGTTCAATGATGAATTTAACATTGTGAGAAGTCGTAAGTTACGTTTGATAGGCAGGATCTGTATTGTATGAAACTGTGTTGACTGTTTAACAGCAAGTTGTTTCTGTCAATGTGATCCACAATTTGATCTAATATATATATATATATATATATATATATATATATATATATATATATATATATATAACACCCCATAATTGCTGATCAAATTGTATCACATTGACAGAAACAACTTGCTGTTAAACAGTCAACACAGTTTCAGACAAAACAGATCCTGCCTATCAAACCTATGAGAGAGAGAGAGAGAGAGAGAGAGAGAGAGAGAGAGAGAGAGAGAGAGAGAGAGAGAGAGAGAGTCTGACTCCTGCCTTAAAGTGGACGTTCAGCAACTTGGGTCTGTGACCTTTAGAGTGTTTTTAGTACCTTTTAGTTCTAAATATGAATATGACTGTAGAAGTTAAGTGAAGTGAAGTAGGATGAAGTCAATCTAATAGGATAAAGGTTTTAGCTTGAATCGATTGAAATTGGTTTGTAGAATATACTTGAGGAAATTCTTGGTGGGGAGATTCAGAGTGAATAACGATGATGGATGATAATTCAGAGGTTCGTGTTGAAATCTTGGTCATTGGTTAATGAATCTAGGTTGAACTTCCTCTGATTGAGTTTGTTGACGTTTTGAAGGTGATTGGTTGAAGGGGCTGAATTTTGGCTGAAGATTCGGGCGCTGCTGGAGGCACTGAGGGATGATTGAAGAAATGGCGTGAAGCGGTTGAGTCTGCCTGATTGAGCATTGATGTTGAAGTGATGGAGATTGATGAAAGAATCTAGGTTGAAGGGATGAAGATGGATTTGAGGATTAGATTGAATTGTTATTAAAGGATTGTGGTTGCGATGGCTGAATTTGGTTGAAGGATTTCGGTTGAAGGGAATAATGAACTTCACGTCAGGATGTCGGCCGAGATTATTGGAAGTGGATTGAAAAATTCGATTAGAAGCTGTCCAGTTTAAGTGTTTAGTTTTAAGTTAATGAATATAACTGAAAAACCGGTTGAAATTGAGTGCAGGATATATTGTAGGTAAATGTATTTGGCATCTCAAGGGTTTCTGTTTATATTACAAGGGACGTCAATCGCGAGGTTAAAAATGAATTCAGTTCTGACGACAGTCGAGGGAATGCCGTGTGTATTTAACAAAATAATCTGTGCGGGTGTTTTAAGAGTGAGTGATATCAGTGCTTGTGTGCACAGGTGTCCTTTTTTTTTTTTTTTTTTTTTTTTTTTTTTTTTTTTTTTTTTTTTTTTTTTTTTTTACCTCGAAAAGTTGTGGTCAACTTGCAAAGGTGGAGAGTTCTTTTATTTGCACGAATACTCTCTCTCTCTCTCTCTCTCTCTCTCTCTCTCTCTCTCTCTCTCTCTCTCTCTCTCTCTCTCTCTCTCTCTCTCTCCGACCCCAATATGTTTCAAGTGAGAACATTTTACTGCATGTAGATAACTGCAGATGGAAGTACCTCAGTGTGATTTGTCAAGCATTGTTTTTGGCATATCTCATCTCGCAAATAACTTAAGTAGCTGGGTTAATATTATTTATGGGTAGCATTACAGTTAAAGCTAATAATTATATGAAATACGAGTCAGTAATTTCAATAGACAACCTAAAATTCATTTCCTTCAATATTGTCACCCCGAAAATGTCAGATAGACAATTGTATTGAGAATTTTTGAAAGATGATCTTTATTTTCTTCGTCTGCAATTGATTATATTTACCTTGTATTCTTCGTACTGTGTCATTTCTTTCCAGAAAATTAGATTTTGATATTTACTGTGTTCCCACACTTTTCTTGTCTTTGGTTGTGTTTGTGATTATTATTTTTGTAAGAGTGTACTGTATTATGTGGGGCATTTGTATTTATTTTTTAACATAATGGACCTTGATTGATTTTCTTAAGAGAAATGATGAGATTAACCTTGATAGATTATTAAGAGGAATGATTGACCTTGATCGATTTTATAGAGAAATGATGAGTGTGAACTTGATTGATTATCTTAAGAGGAATGGTGAGCTTAACATCGATTGATTTTCTTAAGAGGAATGACTTTAAAGGGGGATGATCAGCCTGACACTGATAGATTTAATGTAGAGGCTGATCAGCCTGACAATGATAGATAGATTTAATGTAGAGGCTGATCAGCCTGACCTTGATAAATTTTCTGAAGAGGGATATAAGCTTGACCTCGATAGATTTTTAGAAGGGTGATTAGCTTGTCCTTGATCTGTTTTTGGAAGAGGGATGATGATAAGCTTGACCCCAAAAAAATTTTCGAAGGGGGGTGATGAGCCGACGTTGATCGATTTTTCCAGGAAGAATGATGACCTTGACCTTGTTGATAGATTTTTTGAAGAGGGGGCGATCAGCCTGTCATTGATAAGCCTGACTAAAAGCTTTTCACTTTCTCGGGGAGTAATCCTACAAACTACTTGTTGTTTGTTGGGGGGGTGTAGGGAAGGTCTATGGAAGAGCTAAAAAGATCTCGGAAAGGTGTTTTGCGTTGAGTTAAAAATACAGGAATTTTAGGATAGGATATTAATGATTTATTTTTTTTAGAATGAGAGTGTAAAAAATGAATAGTGTACATGTTAAGCAGTACATAAAATTATCTTCAATAAAATATAGCTTATTTATTTTAATTTTCGGTCGTGAAACAAGACACTATTTGACTAGATTTTAGCACGTTTTAATATATTTGGTGTACTGAATTTAGAATTTAGGCTATGTTCTGTTCAATTATTTTGTGATTCCACTTAGAGAAAATATTGACGTGTTTAAATTTTTTCTTTAGCATTATGTAAGTGTGAATATTGACTACGAAGATCACTTCACGTTAAGTTTAAGTTAGGAATGTAATGTTTACAACTTATGCTTGAGCGGGAAATCTTGCATGCTACCCGAGTAAGTTGGAGGTCGCATCATTCTTTTTGAAGACGGGGTGATCATCTTGACCTTCACAGAGCTTTTCGAAGAGGGAAGATCAGAGTGACCTCGATCAGTTTTCCAAAAAAGAATAACGAGTTTGACCCTGATAGGTTTTTTCGATGGGGGTTGATTTCTCTCTCTCTCTCTCTCTCTCTCTCTCTCTCTCTCTCTCTCTCTCTCTCTCTTCAGACAGTATGAAAGTGTCCTTTCAATGCAAGATTTGTTGATGTAACCCCGTGTCTAAAACAGTATCTATCAATACAAAAAGAAAATTGTCTGTTGGAGGAACTGCAGAGGTTGTGACAGACTACCTTTTGAAAATAAGAACGCCTGTGGTTTACGTGAAGGAAGTTGGTGGCAGTTTATTGAAATATAGTTGAATATTATTGTATAATCACTGATATGTTTATAGTATAAAAAAAATCACGTTATAAATATTTTATGGTAATTACAATCGCTAGTTCTCCTGTACGTAGGTTAGGTAACAAAATGTTTTTGTGGACGATCAACT
Source organism: Macrobrachium nipponense (assembly GCF_015104395.2). NCBI lineage: Eukaryota > Metazoa > Arthropoda > Malacostraca > Decapoda > Palaemonidae > Macrobrachium > Macrobrachium nipponense. The sequence goes on along the minus strand of NC_087208.1, from coordinate 73,044,058 downwards.
ATTTTTGTAATATTTACTCTATGATGTAACATTTACGGTTTGTATTAGTAATTTGGTTGAGAGAAAATGATCCTCTTTATACGCTTTTATTTAGCTTGCTTTTGTGTCTGTTTGTTTGTCCTGGTCAAATCTTGCGACTCAATTTTCGCCGTGTTCCCTTTGTCTGATAGAATTGATATTTTGAATGGTTACATGATCAGTAGGTCAGCAGTGACCTCTAGTGACCCTGTAGTGACCTCTCCCAGTATCTCAGGATTTGTGGGAATCTTCAGATTTTTCTCACTTTTGACTTGGTAAATAACTCTACGGATATTTCAGACATTCTTTGCCTCGTCAAGATCTCGATTTCGATAGCTACAATCATAAACCGTTACAGTTTCTATCAAACTAAAAAGTATTTAAGTTAAAAAAATATAAGTATATACAACTTTTTCAAATCCATTAATTAAAATTACTAAAAAATCAAAATTGTTTTAAAACGCACCAGGATTTCCTTACAATTAATCACGTCTACAAAAATAAAAGCGTGGGCGCCAAGCATGGAATTAAATGCTACAAGAGATAGAAAATATATATCTTTCCTTGGAGCATTTCCTTCCATGTTTGGCGCCCAGGTTTTATTTTCGTAGTCGTGATTAATTGTAGGAAAATCATGGTCTCAAAAACATTTATTTTTCAACTTTTAGTACATTTTAATGAAAGCGGGTGTGTGTGTTGTTGTTGTTGTTGTTGTTGTGGAAAGAAGGTCAGTGTGGGGTAAGTAATGATTCAAGGCTTCACTTTTAAAGTGCAGCTTCCCCCAACCCCTAATGGTAGAAGAGATACATCTGCAATTGGATCAGTTAATTCCCATGCTTCTCGTGTTATTGTTATTATTATTATTATTATTATTATTATTATTATTATTATTATTATTATTATTATTATTATTATTTGTTAAAGAAATTCACAGTTTCGTGAAAACAAATTGTTAAAAAATATCCACAATTATATATTAAAAATATATTTCTGTGTAAAAATATCGAACAAGACTTTCGACTTCATCAGTGTAACGTTAAAATGACAATTTAACGTTACACTGATGAGGAACACCGTTCAGGTGTTCGAAAGTCTTGTTCGATATTTTTACACAGAAATATATTTTTAATATGTAATTGTGGAGTATTAACTATTATTCTTATTATTATTATTATTATTATTATTATTATTATTATTATTATTATTATTATTATTATTATTATACATAACACTTTTCAGCTATAGGTATAAATACAGATTTAATTATTACCCAGTTTTCGTATTGTTTATTACCATTCTATAGCAAAGCTACTCTAAGATAAAAAGTTTCAGAGAGAGAGAGAGAGAGAGAGAGAGGAGAGAGAGAGAGAGAGAGAGAGAGAAGAGAGAGAGAGAGAGGTGAAGGGGATCCGGCGTGTTTTTGGGAGCAGTTCTCTGCTGATCCAACTGTTATGTTATAGACGATAGCTGAGAGAATATAGAATTGCGAGTAGACATTGAATTCTCCTTTGATAGCAATGGCGTGATTAGGGTTAATCTAGAGGTCTCTCTCTCTCTCTCAAACGTCAGGTTTACACACCACATTATATATTAAAAATATATTTTGTGTAAAAATATCGACAGACTTTCGAACTCTCCACATTATATTTGTAATATAATATGTATGATAATACAATGCTCTCTCTCTCTCTCTCTCAGGTACTCTTCAATTAGCTTTAATACAGTAGCTTCTCTCTCTCTGCCCCTCTCGGATCGTAATTGGCTACTTATGAAGGCGGACACTGCTTGTCTTCGGGTACTTGGTATTTCGGAGAAGTGAAGGTTTCCATTTAAATATGAGATATTTTGTTTAAACCTTTGTTATTATTATTATTATTATTATTATTATTATTATTATTATTATTATTATTATTATGTTATTATTATTAATTATTATTATTATTATGATTATTATTATTATTATTATTATTCATAATTTGCAAAAAAATTGAATAAGACTTGGCAAGTGCAACCTTCCAGGAAATGGAATAGTTATATGCAAAAGGTTAGGAAAAGACACACTATATAGTGTAAGTTATAGATGAAATCGGTAAATAGAAAGATCAAGAATCATGGAAGAGATTGTAGAATGTGAGAATTATGGAGCCGTAATAATCGAAGGTAGATGGGAGGAAACGGGCTTTGTGTTTTAAGGGGGGTTGGGAGGGGGTTACTTTAGGGGAGGGGGAGGATATGAAAATACGTGTCTGTCTTAATGGAGGTTTTATAATGAAGACTGTGAATATAAAGGTCTGAATATTGATTATCTAGATGGAGAACAGACATGACAAGATTAGGTATGGATGGATCCATGTGCTGGATGACTCCGAAAGGGAAGTGAAAGTTACCGCTGAATTTTGGTGCTTATATTGTATGCATGTATATTTATCTGCTTGACAGAGAGACAGAGAGTGAGTGAGTTGGCTGCGTCTGAAAAAAATTGTAAATTTGTATGTGCAGATGTGTATAGATATATATGGATTAAATGAATAAATTTTGATATTTTAAATTTGTTTGTAGACACATTCCAATAGTTGAAGACTGTTTACATTGAAATCACAAATGGGTTTGTTTTAGTTTGTGATACATTAAAGAATATATTTAATTTAAAAAAAAAAGCTTTGATTAAAATGTATTAAAAAGTACAAAATGATTTATTGAAACACACCAGGATAGTCTTACAATTAATCACGCCTGCAAAAATGAAAGTGGGACCAGAAACATGGAAGGAAATGCTACTAGAAAAGAAATGCATTTTTTTTTAAATCTCTTGAAGCATTTACTTCAATGTTTTAGGGCCCACGCTCTCGTTTTGGTAGGCATGATTAATTGTAAGAAGATCCTGGTGTGTCTCAAGAAATTACTTTTTACTTTTAGCACATTTTAATCAAAGCAGGGTTACATTTTTTTTATATATATATTTGTTTAAATATTTTGTATAAGATTCTAGCGAGTCAAAGAAGTAGTGAAAAATCTGAAGAGTTTCATATGTATCCCGAGATACTGGGAGAGAGGTCACCAGCGGTCACTGATGACCTACTGATCATGTAAGGTTGTATTGTCGCAGGGATTAAGTAACTCGTGGAATTTCAAGCCCATCGGACGAAGGGAACAGGAAGAAAATAGAGTTATAAGATTTGAGGACAGGCATCTGAAAATAGCCAGTTATCTGGCTATGAAGCGAAATAAAAATCATAATTTCAATAAACCAACCCCTCTCTCTCTCTCTCAGTACGTATATCATTTCAGCATTTTGCCGTTAATTATACCTTTAATTCATACTTTTCTCTCTCTTTTGCAGGTTTGTATTGTGGATGTGTCGCGTTTTTCAGTACGTAATGAAACTGTTCACCGGGTAAGTACTAATGCCGAATTTATTTGTATGCTGAAACCGGAGAAAAATGTAAACGAGAAAAAGTGACAAGGTTTCGTGTTTTACTTATTGAAATTGAAGTAGTTCCTGTGTTTACACGGACGGATGTTTTACACAAAATCATCTGGTATTATAAAGAGAGAAAAACTGCACCCAAGATTCCCGTTAATCCTGAAGTGATTCCGGTCTTCGTCAGCTTGTCATCACTGAAATGGCAGTGAGTGGTATATGGGAAGTGAAATGCCAGAAAGCGACCTGTTGACAACCCTGAACGTTTTATACCTTTAGGTTTTTTATAGGTAGAAAATGATACAGTCTGGAAAACTTCGTTGTTTCGGTATCAGCCGATTCAAGATTGGTTCACTGTGAATGGAACATACCCAGTGCTAAAATTTGATGTTATGATTTATTAAATGAAGGGATCGATACTTAATAATGTGGCTGTCGTCCCAAGTCATTGTATGTAATTATTTGTGTATTACTTTGTATATCTTAGATATTTTTAGTATATTATTTTAAAATCATATAAACATTTGGTAATGGACAAGACAGAATTATAGAACTGATTAATTTATGCAGGAAAAACGGTATGTTAAGGGAGATTGATCAGTGTTTGCACCGGTGTACACTTTATTATTTATTTTATATGGCTTATATCATGTTGCGAAATTATGGAAGAACTGAAATCATTTTCATTCCTTTTGCGGAACTAAATTGCTGAAAAGTTTCTTTAAAACTAACAACACTTAAAGATGCTCGCCGGCTTCACTTTCGTTTCTATAAAATTGTATATTGTACTTGTATTAATTAAGGGCTTCGTCAAGTTTGGTCTCTTTCCCCCGAGTTGCCTGGCTGTGTACTTCCGTCCGTTTCTAAGACAGAAATCCTACATTTGTCCTGAAATGTCTCAGCGGTCAAATACTTGTAGTAATAATGCAATATTGACGGCATATTTCAAACTAGGATGCCTGTGTTGCGTTTCTTGACCTTTTAAATAATACTGGTCGTAATTAGCAGTTAAAACGCCAGTAGGGAGCAATTTTAATGTCGCATTTTAGTCTTTCTGTAAATTAGGAGCTTTGTGTGATACTCGTTCTTTATATAATATACCTGTTTATCGAAAGGCCAAAAGAAACAGCCCTCAGAATGATCTGATCAGTGCCAAGCGTGGAATCAGAAAGCTGAGGGGATGGATGCCTGAATACCCTCATCAAATCTAGGCCGACGGGACGTGCCATGATGGCTCTCAGTCTGATTTAGACTTGGCTTTAGATCGTCAGAGTAGGGGTTCGAACCACATGCGGAAGACTGACTCTGTCGTGAAACTAGGGGAGGAGGATACAGGATTCAAGTTGGTGGATGTGAGGGGGAAAAGCTGGTGTCCTGAGTTCTTTCGAAAAAGGAGGGTTGAATGGTCGCAGGGCACTGTTTTGTAAAATAGCTGCGAATAAAAGATGCAACAAAACTAAACAGTCTGCATCACTTGCTGTTGTTCGGGAATGGGGATGAACACCTGGGTAGGCTTGGAAGAAAACAAGTGGAACGAGGCAAAAGGAAAATATCGTCCATTCCACGTGGAGTGCTCTTATCGAAAACGTCACCATTCTCTCTCTCTCTCTCTCTCTCTCTCTCTCTCTCTCTCTCTCTCTCTCTCTCTCTCTGTGACACATTTCTCTTCTACAAATGGACATTACTTTCTGTGGAAGCTTGCTTTGGTAATTCTGGGTGCGCGTTGCGCGTTGTGAATGGTAAATATAGATATTCCGATATATATATGTAGTCAGTTATTCCTCTGTTCGTGGTAGGGAGAGCGGAAATGCCTGGCTATGTGGTTCTTCCCAACCAAGTCCCTCCGCGCATATTGCTAACTTGTAGTCAGTTCTAGCTTTGAGTCCTTTGTCTGGGAGTATATATTATATCTATATATGCAGACGAATAAAATATTAATTTTATGAGTAATATAAGGACTAAAAGGAAAATGTAAAGGTAATGCAACAATCTAGTTACACCAGATAACATATGTAATAACTTAACAAACCTCAGGAAACCAATCATTATGCTATATATATATATATATATATATATAATATATATATATATATATATATATTATATATTAGTGTTTTGTAGCCATTTTCATTTCATTGGCTTGCATACGTGGTTGTCTGTTATTCAATATTATTGTTTATCTTCGATTGTATGAATAAGCTAAATATGTCATGCACTGCCATTCTGGTGTCTTTGTCGTGGACTTCAGTTCGTCTTTTCTCGTGTCCTTTCTTCCTATTGGTTTTGTGTTTGGGTGTTTCCGTCCTCAAGTCTGTTACCAGTGATTTAGTTCGGTTTTGTCATGTTATTTAAGCTAACGGCCCTGTCAAGTTAAATACGAAACTAGTGATACTTACAATTCTTCCGCTTTGGTGGTGGTTAAAAAGTAGTGGGCCATGAAGCATATGTACCGAATCTTGTACAGAATAATCGTATCATATACTATTCTGTATATATATATATATATATATATATATATATATATATATATATATATATATATATATATACGTGTATATATTATATTATATATTATATAATAATTTCTTAGCTGAATCGTTATTTTATACTCTGTGTCTTTTAATGATTCGAGATAGAAAGAGGACAGGATCTGTTACAGAATAGTATATGGTACGATTCTTCTGTACAAGATTCGGTACATATGCGTCATGGCCCATTACTTTTTAACCACCAAAGCGGTAGATTTGGAAGTATCACTTAGTTGCATATTGTAACTTGACAGGGCCGTTACCCGTACTATTTTGATAAAACCACTTTTATCACGATTGCGAAAGTTGAGTGTACTAATGCGATTGGCGGAGTCATTTTGGTTTTCTAGAAAGAGATATATTAGGCATGAAGTGTGTCTTTGTGGTGCTCTAAAGATAGAGAATGTAAAGTGAAACTTACATGATCGTTTCTCTCTGCATGACCGTCCGCGTTCGCAAACGCTCGTGGAATTTCTTTATTGGCACGAAGGATGTTTTTATTTCATGAAATTCTTCGTATCCTTCAAAGTGCAGGTGGCTGAGAGATATGTGGAAGTTGTATTTTTTGTTCAGGTTTGGATGATGCATATGCATCTTGAGTCGAGCGGTGGGCGTGTCACATGCAGTATATAGTACGCACGTGGTATTAATTGGGAAGTTCATTTCTCGATATAGTGTGGTTCGGATCCCACAATAAGCTGTAGGTCCCGTTGCTAGGTAACCAATTGGTTCCTAGCCACGTAAAAATATCTAATCCTTCGGGCCAGCCCTAGGAGAGCTGTTAATCAGCTCAGTGGTCTGGTAAAACTAAGATATACTTAATTGGGTGTGGGTGGGTCCTGAACGTGGGGGAGGATTTAGTGGGATTGTGTGGAACGTGAATGTTACAGATATCCGTAGTTCTTAGGGCTTAATTTTGCTTCGTGAAATGGAAGAGATTGAGAAAAGGTGATTAGTGTCACTTATATTTTTGCTCGTTTGCATTCGTAAGTTTATACCTCTATACTTTTATTTATTTCTGGTAATATCTATCTTGTATCATTGTGAAAAATCAGTTTTCATAAAGTATATCTGAAAAACCTTGTCAGTTATAAGCATAATCATAACAGTGAATCTAGTATTCAGTGTTAGATATCGATTATTTCATTTTAAAGTGTTATATAAAGTGCTAGAATTGAGTTTGCAGAAAGCGCGCTTTTGCCATTTTGTGTTTTGATATCAGAGCTCATTTTAGATTTGACAAGAGGACACATACTAGTGTTATTTTATCGCCAACCTAGACATAACCTGATAGATTTGACATATTATTTTTATTTTATATCCCCAGTCTAGAACATACGCTGGAGAGTTTTTGACAGTGGATGTTAGTTTTATTTTATCGCCAGTCTAGACATAACCTGATAGTTTTGACAAGGGATGTTAGAAATATACGTTTGTAAGCTTTTTAAGTTTTAAGTCATTTTCAAGGTACCAAACATCTGTCTCATACGGAGAGTTAACATTTGGTTATGTACAGTCCAGTCAGGTCATCTGCATAATTAGTTTTGAAGTTTTTTGAAATTTTCTTTGTAGTGCTGATTGATGGTGCAAGAATTTGAAATCACGTACACTTTGACCTCTCGAGAGAAGGTGTTATGAAACGAATATTTATTGATCGATTTTCAACTTTTGTTATCTTTAGAATGGCTTCTTTTACACGAGTACTTTTTAGGGACTTTGACAGAGTACGTTTAGCTTGGTTATATTATTGTTGTTGTTGTTGTTGTTGTTGTTGTTGTTGTTATTATTATTATTATTATTATTATTATTATTATTATTATTATTATTATTATTATTATTATATGATCTATCATAGTCATCCTATTCGGCTGGATGGTTTTTATGTGGGGTTCCGGGTTCCATCCTGCTCCGTAGGAGTCCATCACTTTCTTCACTATGTGTGCTGTTTCTAGGAGCACACTTTTCTGCATCTCTGCACGAACCCTGCAGCTACTTGTGCAGCTAATTTTCCAGGTTCCTTTTCAGGGATCTTGGTATCATGCGTCAGTGTTCCTATGATTATGGGTACAATTTCCACTGGCATATCTCATATCCTTATTTCTATTTTCAGGTCTTGATACTTATCAAAATTTTCTCTCTCTCTTTCTCTTCTACTCTGGTGTCCCGTGGCATTGCGACATCAATGAATGATACTTTCTTCTTGATTTTGTCCATGTGGTCTGTTGGCACGTATCACCATATCTGTTCTGATACCTTAGTCCCAGAGGATCTTAGCTCGATCGTTTTCTATCACTCCTTCAGGTTGGTGTTCGTACCACTTTTTACTGCAAGGTAGCTGGTGTTTCTTGCACAGGCTCCGGTGGAGGGCTTTTGCTACTGAATCGTGGCTTTTTTTGATTCTGTGCAAGTGCCGGACATTCGCTGGCTGTGTGGTTTATGGTCTTGTTTTTCATATTGCACTTTTATTTTATTATTATTATTATTCTTATTATTATTATTATTCTTATTATTATTATTTATTTACTTTAAACTTCCTAATTATCACTTTTCATGCTTTCAAAAACTGCAATGGAAAAATTTTGGACTTCTCATAATCACTAGAGTAGTGAAACGAAGATTACTATGCATAAACAGTGTAACAGCTTTGTTCGTTCACATTTTGTTTATCCTGCGCGTTTCAGTACTTAGTGCCTGTTTCGAAAGCGAATGCTTATGTCGCTAACTCCGTAATGGGGTAGTGTCGACAGTGCACTTAACTTTGTGCACTGTAGTTATTACCAAAGTGTTTGCAGCGACCCTTCTCTCGGCCCTTGGCTTCGACCCTTCTTTCGGCCCTTGGTTGCACCCACGTTTCAGCGTGTTACTCTACCTCCATTTCCGCCTCCTTCAATCTTGCTGCTGTCCCACCTCTCCAACTATTGATCCTTGATTTTACTGTAGGTCTTTCCCACTTCCACCTTTAGGTCCTTTTACTTCATCTGCTTTATTGTCTGGATCTTTTATCTTGCAGTCCAGCCACTCCAACGTCTTTTCACTGTTTTGAACGCTGAAAGCTGGAAAGTGCCTTGGCGCTTAGCTTGGCAGACTCTCTCTCTCTCTCTCTCTCTCTCTCTCTCTCTCTCTCTCTCTCTCTCTGAGGTATACCTCCCGGTTCCTTTCCTCCTAACAGTGACATTGTGCTGTCTTAATAAATTAAAGGAATCCACAGACGTAGTTGGTAATTAAGGAAGTAGCTGAGTGAAGTGTGTTGGAAGACGCGTGTGTGTGTGTGTGTGTAGGGAAATTGTTCAAACTGTTTCCCTGTTTCCCCGTATGATATTGCTCATTCTTTCATTCTTATATAAATGAAATATTCTCTCTCTCTCTCTCTCTCTCTCTCTCTCTCTCTCAATTAACCATTTTTGTGGGTGTTATTTGTTTTTCCTTTGTTGATAACTTTCTTGGACATATCGTCGTCATCACAAGGCTAATAATATAAAGATGAAGAAATATACCCTCTGGGATTCATATAGTGTATGTGGACGAAAGAGTAAAAGGCATTTTTAAAGAATACACTGGCATTGTAAACACTTCACGAGAAGTCAGTGATTGTGCAAATGTGACATAACGACTCTTATTCACCTTAATGCAGTGAATAAAAATATTATAATATATATATATATATATATATTATATATATATATATATATATATATATATTATATATGATTATATTTATACACACACACACATATATATATATGATATACACACACATATATATATATATATATATATACATACACTATTTATAATTTGATTGAGTAATAATATGCGTTGAGTGTAAAGGGGTTAAAACTCGTTCTTTACTTACGCGAAAAATGCTTTTGTTGGATATGTTTTAAGATATTAGCATTAGTCTTGAGCTTCTGTGTGGTTCGCAACGTCCAAAGGATCTGGACTTGCTGTCTTGTATTAGCGTAATTGAACGAGAGGAGATATGGGATATGTAATGAATGGTGCGGCCTGAACATTTTTCAGTCACACTTACGTCATGATTTCACATTCTTATTTTTAGATTTGCACTTTCATAATGAACCTCATTTGATGCTCCATAGTTCATCATCATAAAAAAACCATGTAAGTAACTTAAGCCTTTTAGGTAACGTGCTATATTTGTTCATTGTATTGATTGTCTCTCAACAAGGCCACTTCAGCATGACCGTGATGCTTTCGCACGTGTTCGTTCCTTAAAGCACTTTTTTGAGGGGATAATGTGCTTTTGCCTCGCTTGTCATATTGTATGTGTGTGTGTGTGTGTGTGTGTTATCGCTGTTGTTTTGTGTGTTTAGTGCTTGTACTTTATGTATGTTGATGGTTTAGTGGATAGTGTACATTTTTATTACGGTAACACTTGTACACACACACACACACACACACACACACACGTATTGCGGTATAGATATATGTAGCAGTGACATGTATTTATGTGTCATGTTTACCAGTAAAACTTCTCGTGTGTCTGATAAGGCTTTTATTCTAATGCCTTGTATCATTAATTAAAGTTGTGCCTTGTGCTAAGTGTTTATGCCTGTCAATATCAATAAGATTATCATTATTATCACCCTTTTACGAAATTTGGCTGTAAAGTCTCCATAAGTGATATATATATATATATAGTATATATATATATATAAAATATATAATATATATATATATATATATATGTATATGTATATATATATATTACACTCACATATCTATATATTCATATATGCATGTAAAAGTGGCAAGGCATTTTTTATTGTAATATTTTGGTGTAATATTAAGTATTTTGGATTGAAGCATTTTTATCAACATTAGATATATAAGATCACAGATACTAATTTTTTCTTATTGTTACTACCCGTACTACTGCAATTGTTCAATATTGTCTAGCAGTTAATTATGTTCATATTTCATCTTATTTCAGAGTCAAATTATCCTAAGGCCTTTTAGAATTAGTAGGCATGAGTCAATAACATTTCATTATTCAAGTGCTATATTTATTTTATTTCCCTCTCTCTCTCTCTCTCTCTCTCTCTCTCTCTCTCTCTCTCTCTCTCTCTCTCTCTCTCTCTCTCTCTCTCTCTCTCTCTCTCTCTCTCTCTCTCTCTCTCTGGATTCCCTTTTAAGTATCTGGTTAATGCCTCATTTTCACGTAGTTTTCCAGTAGGTTTCAAAGGCGATTATAATTATTCCATTGTTTTGCTGAGGTTTCAAAGCATTAAACGGAATCTTGCTTTGTATAAAGACACTCGAAATTAAATGTTGCTTATGTAACTGTAGGGAAGTTTGTTTTTGACTAAGCTTTCAAGTTCCTTTAGCTTTCATTTACCATTTTTGTCAAGAAACTTTCAATGGGAATACGATGCTATTATATGCAGTCTACATATAATACATAATATAATATAATATGTATATATATATATATATATATATATATATATATATATATATATATATATTGATATATATGTGTGTGTGGATTTTCGTTGATATACTATATTATAATATGTATGCGTTGCATTTAGAATTTATATATGTAATATAGTTTTTACTAAATAAATTATCATATGTGTTTACTCATGTCAGTATACGCATTGTTGTATGAGTCACAGGGGAACAAAATTTAGTATTATATGTCAGTAGCCTATGTGTACAATTTGAGCAATTTCATCCTTTCTTGTATTACCTGTTTCCAATTATTATTAGAATTTTTTTAGAATTTTTGCCAGCACTCATTTTGTGTGGGAGTGAACTGACAAATAGTCCTTAGATTTGATCTCAGTTGCTGACAATAGAGATCATTTAGTGGATCTCGTGTATTCATACTTTTCGCTTGTTTTTTATCTATCTGAAAGTATATATAGTATATATATATATATATATATATATATATATATATATATATATATATATATATATCTTATACACTGAAACAGAGAGAAAGTTGCTGTTTAAAAAGAATTATAATATTTACACCTAATATTTTTTTATATTAAATCATTGGTTGGATTTTCTTTTTCAGCATATGGATATTCTTTTTCTTTGAAGCTTGCTAGACAAGACAATGGGTACTTCTTGTACACAGTAATAATGATAAATAATAACTTATGCACTTGCTTTCACGTGTGTGAATTTTGAATTTTAATTATGATAAATATAGATTTGAACTGGCCTTGGAAGAAGCTAGTTGCTTGTTGGCCTTTACTCTGTTTATTTCTTGCGTCAATTTCCCCATAGGTTTGCATTTTTTATTTTATTATTTTTCTTTTGTTACTAATGGAGAGACAAGTGTTGCCGAAGGATTGTAGTTGGAATTCGGTTGGATACTGACGAAAGTATTGTCTAGCCGAGTGTAAATGCGTTATTTGGAACGCCGACTGGGCTTTTTTTTTTTTTTTTTTTTTTTTTTTTTTTTTTTTTTTTTTTTTTTTTTTTTTTTTTTTTGTTTTTTTTTTTTTTTTTTTTTTTTTTTTTTTTTTTTTTTTTTTTTTTTTTTTTTTTTTTTTTTAGGAAGATTCAAGATAATGTAGAGTGAAAAAGCGTGAGCTGCTTACACCTTCATAGACGACTTGTGTTTAACGAAACGTTTGAAAAAATACAACTTTTGAACCGAAACTGGCCACGGTAATCTGGCTCCTCCTGCCTTTGATCACGGGAGCGGCTGCAAGGCTCATGTAGGATTCGCTTGAAATCCCAATTCTCGCATCGTCTCAAGGTGAATAAAGAAGCAAACGTTTGCTAAGAATAAGAGAGAAAGTCAAACGTAGAAACGAACGTTTGCCTGATGCTCATTTTGAATTGATTCGTTAGCGAGCCTTAGACAATGTATGGCATCATTTGTACTTTTATGGTAATTTTGATAATGTCGCCTAATGGTGGGCAGTATGTGGTGACGCAACCAATTGATACCTTGTCTTACGGCTAGCGTGATATTACATCTTTATTAGAACAAAAATGTATTTTGCTGATCATTTACGCTAACAATTTCAGTCCGTTGAATTCATGAATCTCAGTTCCGTAAAACTTCTAAAACGTCAGAACTTGTTAGAGACTCCTGATGGTCTGTGCTGGCTGTGCGTTGGAAGTTACCTGTTTACATCTCTCAGTATTCTGGATACGTGACGGTGAGAGAGATGCAGGAAAACCTTTAGCAACAGCTCCCACTTTCTGGTAATCATTTCATATTAAAATCAAATAAACAGTATCAAAGACTCTCCAATCCTTCATCAGCGACACCTCACCAGTCCTGTAATTTTTATTATTATTATTATTATTATTATTATTATTATTATTATTATTATTATTATTTAGAATTACAATTCATACGGAAAAGCCGTTGGTTTGCAAAGCGAACTTCTTAAGAACAGTGTTCATGTATTGAAAAACGACTTAGAATTGCCAGTGTCATCCAAATATAGCAAGTGAGACACCAATATTTTAAGTATATAATGAGAGTATTGAGACCAGTTTTCCAGTCGCCAGTATGGACAGTTGAGCAGCAGCTTTTTACTCTGCCATTTCGATTGAACCGCTCTCGTTCCAAACCACTACATGACGAGGTTGTGTGCTATACTTGTAGATACTAATATTTAAAACTCACTCAAGCCAGTGGTACTGGATGCATGGTGGCTCTTGCTCCTGTTGACATTTCACTCATTTTTCGCCCAGTCTAATAACTAGTTTTCCTTTTGCCTGCTTTCAGGTTCCATAGCTTGTGGTAGTGTGGCCAGATGGTGATGATGGGGGTTTGAGTGACTTTTGTGCATAGGACAAGCAAGATTTGCATTTCAGTAATCTCTTGCGTTGTGCATAACGAAGAAGAGCCTTTTGATTTCCCTCTAGCGGACCCTTATGTTATACCTGTATGGAGTATTGATAGTTCGTGAATTTTTTTATGTAAATAAATGACCTTAGTGACTGACTGGGAATAACAACCACCCTTGCACTTAAATTTACTTATTTGCAAAGCAGTCATTGTCCATCTCTTGAGTATTCCTTATGTGTTCAAGTGAAGTTTTGAAGTATGAAGAAAGGTATTCGTTCCTATGCCGTGCAAGACTTCTACTTCAAAAAGTTGCACGGAAATTGCGTTTCGTCTTGCTTGCTCTTGGTGAAAAGTTTGCATATAATTACTTAGTGAATGAAGCACATTAGAGCATTAAAATTAATAGTATATACGTATTGTGGAAATTGAAAAGGAACCTCGTTTCCCTACTCTTAAAGGAATGATTTTAATCTGCATGAAAAACAAAAAACAAAAAATGGTGATCTAACTCGACTACCTGTGGTTTTAGTGGTCGATTTTATTAACAGGGTTCTGTTTTTTTTCGGAATGATGACAAGAAAATGGTTTGTGGTGGTGCGCTGCTGAGAATTCAAGACCAACAAATTACTTTGCTAACCCAAAGCCTGGTGCATTACTACCTCTGATTTTGATGCCCTTGTACAAGAGGATTATCTAAACTGAAGACCGTAGAATAGTGGCCGCGTCTATCTATTTTGAGAGAAGGGGTCCGAGCAATAAATTGCAATCCTTTAGTGCATGTCCTTGCGAGCTGCAAATCAGAAGAAAAGGTACTTATGATTCCTCAGTTTTTCTACGTTTGAATGACTAACAAACAACATGCATGACAGTTCCTTAAAATGTCTTGTCTGAGAGTGTTGTGGTGATGGTATATGGGTCTTTAGATCGTAGAGTTATTTATGCACACACACACATACATACATACATACATACATGTGCAGTTGTGCATCCACACAAACAAACAGTGCCTGATAGGGTGAAGAACATTCTTGAAAGTATTGATAGCGAGATATAAGGACCCGACAGCACGTTGCCTGTATGTCAGTGAAGTTCGTTGCTCGTGTGATTCAAACTGTATTATCTTCCTAACCCTCACAAACAGCTTTTTATGTAGTTTTATTTTTTTGTTTTTTGTTTTTACTTGAGCACAGGGTTGTGATGACTGGAATTCTGACTGTAGATATAGATTGGCAACTCTTCACACATTCGGATTAAAAAGATTGATTACGTTCGATTTTTTTTCGGTTCCTGATGGTTTGGATGTCCAATGTCTGTATGTTCGCAGAAACTTATTTCGTCATAATAGCGTAGTACAAGATAAAATAACATTAGGTATACATGATAGGTGGCTGTTGAACAAAACAGGAATCAATAAAATATATTTGATTTAGAAACATTTCTTTTGGTGTCTCTCATGTGGATCTTCCCATACTGCTGTTGCCATCGTGGATTGATCAAGGATAATATTATGTTGCAGTATGTTTATGTTCGGGAATGTAGGTACCTACTGTGCGTTGCTTTCTGGAGGTAGACCTAAAAGTGAAGATCTTTTCTGTGTTACAATGTATTTTGAGTCCATTTTCATCTCTTCAGTTACAGGAGAAGTATTAAAATTGAGAATAATTTCCAAGGCATATAGGTATGTGTGATAGTATTGAGTAAATATGGTTGTATCTTGATGATACAGGAATGTGGAGAGACGGACAAGAATTATTAGAAGGTTCACCGTAGGTTAAATGATGGTCAAATGGTGAAAGAAAAAGAAGAGTAGCACAAAGAGAAATAGACACACCAAACTCGCATATTCGGCATAAAACTAAAACAGGTTGGGGTCTTTAAGTAAAAAAACATTAATTTACTGTGTTTTAGTCACTTCCTACCCATCAGCATGCTATGACCACCCTTGGTTTGAACTTGGTGCTTGAATTTTACTGGTATTTGTTTTGCATGGCCGCCCTGCTTGCTTGCTTGCATTTTGTTACAATCTATCATAATAAAATCCTAGAGGATTGACCTCGTTTGTCATCCCCCGTGTGACAGTAGGGGAGACGTGACACAGTCACCCACCATTTCCAAACCAGTTTGTCCGTCCGGGTGGGGGCGGGGCAGGGTAGGGGGATGGGAGGGCATGGGGGACATCCATCTTGCTGCAAAACTGTTTGTCCACCCCGAGTAGGGGATCAGGAGGGTGAGGGAGACAGGGTGAGTGGATCTTGTTTGTCCTCTCCTCCCCCAGGTGAGACACTAGGGGAGACACGACACAGTCTCTCACCCCCAGCAAACCAGTTTGTCTGCCCGGTTGGGGGCATGGTAGGTAGGGGAATGGGAGGGTAGGGAAACATCCCCCCTCCTCCTGCAAACCTGTTTGTCCGCCCGGGTGGAGCGAGGTAGGTGGAGAATCGGGTCGGTAGAGGAGACAGAAGCTCTGTTTTTTCAGCGCATGCCAACAAGCTCGTTTATAATAATAAAATCTGAGTGATTCCTGTTTGTCCTCCCTTGGGTACCCCCTGGGTGGGGCGCGTGGTAGGTAGGGGAACAAGAGGGTAGGGAAGACACCCACCTTCCTGCAAACCTGTTTGTCCGCTCCGGGTGGGTAGGGTAGGTAGGTGATTGTGAGGGAAGGGGAGACAGCAGCCTGGGTTCCAACAAACTCGTTTGATATAGTGTAATCAGAGGACATAAAAGCGTATGTCAGAAATACCCATGTAATTTTGGTCTCCTTTAAACCAGCTACAAATTACTGTACGGGAAATCTGCTGAACTTGGACATTAGAGGTATTCAAGCCGATATGAGCCTAGTATCGGAGTCTAGAATCGAGTTGTTATTGTTTATGTGATCCATATTGTTTGCCGAAGTTGGTGCTTAGATAAATTCGATACATTGGGATACAGAGCTTTGAAGTTGAAAACGCGGTGGATTGCATTGAAATTTTTGTCAGTAAACGTTGAGTTCTAACACACCTATGTCAAGTGGTGTACACCTTTCTTAGTAATTCTTTTTTAACAATTTAGGGGATACAAACTATTATAGACTAAGCTTCTTTGACATGTCGCAGTATAAATATTCGTAAAATTGTTCTTGCGTTATGAGAATGACGTCATCAGCTCGGGGATTTAGAACCCATGAAATATATAAGGGTGGAGTCACCATCACATAATTCTCTGGTTCATTTCTATTGAGAAGGTTTTTATAAATAGGACAGAAGAGTAAAGATGTTTCTTTAAGGCGTGTCCTTAATATCGCTGGAAAGATCGAGGAGTTCTCGACGAAGGAAATAAACTTGAAACACTAAGTAGCGAGGAAAAGGACTCTCGTTTGCAATTGAACTCCTGAAATACTTCTACTACTTTTACTGGAATATGATCTGTTTACCGTTCGCTTTTTCCTGCTCTTTTGGGGTGAAGAGGATTAACAAGAAACCAGCTCGTTCTAAGGAGTGAATGAGAGTTCGAGAATTCTTCTTATACTCGGTGGCAAATACGTCTTATCTCTCCTTAGTATCTATCTATCTGTGTCTATCTATCTATCTATTTATTTATCAATCTATCTATCTATCTATATAGTATATAGATGTATGTATCCAACAACCTCTGGAAGTGTGTATGTGTATATGTATGTATACATACATACATACAGGCAAAAAGGCTTCACATTTCTATTTTGTTGTTCCACTACAGAAGTTATCCACATCAGAAGAGAGAGAGAGAGAGAGAGAGAGAGAGAGAGAGAGAGAGAGAGCCAGAAGATGAAAGTAGCGATAAGAGTCTGTGGGCGAAAGAATGACGATGGGTGGGGGGGGGGGGGGGGGGGGGGGGGGGGGGGGGGGGTGGGGGGGGGGGGGGGGGGGGGGGGGGGGGGGGTCGCGATAAGGTTAGTAGGAACTCCTGGAATGTGGACGACTCATTTTGACCCTGAATGTCGGCAACGGGTCGGCAAGTCTTCTTCATCCTAAAAGAAAAGACCTTTCTGTAGGTCTTCTTAAAGGCTGTGTATTTTTGGGTCAGTGACCTATCTGTGCTTTGACTGAGACCTCTTACTCAGAATCATTAGTTCACAGTTGTTTACTACTAATTGTTTAGCTTTCATGCCCATGTGGCATGTGGCAATCCGTTTGTTAAATGAGTTCGGAAGTGCTCATCAGGGCTGTTAATCCCTTCAACACTTCTTCCACCTGTGGCATGTCCTCTTGGAGGCAAGCGTGCCGTTCGTTTTCCGTAGAGTTTTGTTTGGCCATTTCCTCTATTGCTCTACCATTCTCTCTTTTTTCTTTCCTGCCTATCCCAGTATTCGTAGATCACTGAATTAGATTCTCTCTCTCGTATCATTAAAGAGGAGGTCCTCTATGAGGTAGTCCCTCACCCTGGCTGAGTGGAACCAGTAAGTATATATGCTCTCTCTCTCTCTCTCTCTCTCTCTCTCTCTCTCTCTCTCTCTCTCTCTCTCTCTCTCTCTCTCGTTTTCAGTAATTTGTATATAATTAAAACGAGGTAATCATGGTTCCAAGTGTGCTAGATTATTGCGTTTGACCGAATCACTCCCCAGAAATGTTAACTTCTGTGTAATGATTATATTTTGCGTGCACTACTAGGGAGATCATTTATAAAGTATATCATAGAAAGAGGGGAGAAGAATTGGCATATATACAGGAATGCTTAAGGTAAAAAGTCGTACGTATTCTTTGCTTACACACACACATTTTCAGAGAGCTGATACGTAGAGTTAGAAATGTACAATATATATGCTAAGGGACATGACAAACGAACGTGTAGACCATTTTGTCCTTTACCTTTGGCGGGGTGGATTTCGAGTATTAGCTTTTTGGCTTTTAAGTAAGTTTCGTGGAGTTGTCTATTGTCCCACGCCCATTTCTCCCTGATTGCGACCCATTAAAGCCTTCCAGGTACCAGGTTATGTCATTGCCTATGTCAGCTGAGGCGCAGATATAGTCCACCACTAGGCTGGAATCGAGCCCGGCTCGGTTCGCGCGGTTGTGCTTTCATGAGAATTAGAATTTGATTTATATAAAATCTTGAAAGATTTTTTTCAGAAACGTTTGAAAGATGAACTGTCCAGGAGACTATTGGTTCTGGAAATTTTGCTTAGTGAAAGGAATATGATCTTAGGAACTGGAAATACGTTTTATCATTCTTCATGACATTCTTCATGAAATGGAAAGGGGAGCGCAATAATTTGGCGAAGGAAAAGGAAATTGACGACAGTGCAAATAAATAGCTAATTAAGTTGAATTTCGGATTTTTTTTTTTTTCTCCTGTTAGATAACCTGGTTGAAGAAAAGGGACGAGTTGTCTTTTGTGTGAGTCGGTGTGGCATTGGTTGTTGGCTTCATGTTTTGGATTAGATTAGGAAAGTCAGTTGTGGGCCACAGGTGCCTCGAAAAGATTGAACTCTCAGACCTACTCATTCAGTGTGTAGGTGACCACGAAGTTTAAGGTCTTCCAGGCGATCCAAATATCAATATCTGGAATGAGGTTGAATTCCCACCGATGATCATTCCATAGATATTGGGAAAGGGAATAAAGTCTGACAAACAGTGCATCTGCTAACCTAACCTCCAGCTGACAATGAATCTGTAGATATTTGGAAAGACGAGTTATTATAGGTGATGCTTATGTAGATAGCTGCTTACGGTAGTTCTGTGTAGATAATGTTGACAATAAGCAGAAAGTTGCAGAGCTCGTGAAGATGCCGTCGGAAGCGAGTTTCTACTGACAGCGCAAATGTTTCGGTGTCTGGAAGATAATGGATGTGGTTATTCTGTTTTAAGTTGTATGTAGTCGGTAGCTACTTGGAGCCGAAGCTACCCGTCCACCTTATGTTTGGAGGTACCGGGAAGAGGTGAAACTATTCCAAATTGTCACCGTAAGTACCTGGATGAAGTTCCGTCTTTAGAAGTTTCGATCGATTGCAAATACCAGGGAGAGGTGAGGCGGTTATAGTTTTGTGTTGCTGTTGTTGGTGTGGGTGTCGGCTGATTAGTCCATCTTTATTATCCGTAGGTACCTGAAAGATGTGTCTCGTTGTATGGACCTATAGGGGTGCCATCATGTATGTGTGTCTGGATGGCTATGAGGAGGCGAAATCCTCCTCACGGGTTGCCTGTCTGTAGACGTCTGGAAGAGGTGAGGGTAAGGTCCTACCGGCGGTGTGGGCCGGGTTAAGTGCTTAGCTAGCGGCAAACGGGGACCGCCTGTTAAGACCGAATCGTCAGTATCTGTTCAGCGTTCGTCAGGAGCACACGGCTCTGACAGCGTTCCGTCAGCTGTAGCTTTCGGTGTGTGTGTGTGTGTTACGGTGTGCTTATATATTCGTTTCTGGAATTAAACTGCCTTGCGCGAATGTTTGTCTTATTTTGGATGAGGCGAGAAGTTTTCCATAGTCAAAGAAAGAACTCATTTCTGATGAAACTCGCTTTTGGTTATCTATATGGAAAAGAATGGATTCATTTTTGCCTGACTAAAATGATTCAGTAATCTGCTAGAAAGAGAAATCTGGAAATGTTGATTAGCACCAAGACTTTTTCTACTTCAACTAGAAAAGTTGAAGATTCTGCTTTGGGAAAGAAGATACCTGTATGGGGAAAACTGGATTTTGATGATACCTGGAATTGTGTTTTGGGGTCGCGGTGATGGACGAGGTGAAACGTGAAGTGAACTGAAAAACTGAACCGGCAATATATACTTGCGCTGGTTTAAAGCAATGAAGGAAAAATGTGATGTTTTCGAAATTAAAGAAGAGAGATTGAAAAGTTCGGGTACTTGATACAGCATGTGGAAAATGCCCTCTCTTTTTTTTTTTCGTTCATTCATTGAGCTGTTATGGTTGTCATCAGATATGCTGATGAAAAACCATTTTTTGTCTTAAAAAACCAGATAGCATTATTTGCCACTGGAATTTTGTAATATTTTTTTTCCAGAAAAATGTAACACATTCCTGAACAATACGCAAGGCGCTAGAATTTTTGTTCATATTTTATTTGAAGCGTTTCATGTTAATTAACTGAAGCCATATTATAATTTTTGAACTGTTTACAGCATTAGAATGCATGTGATGCGAGTGACATCTCCAAGAAAGGAAGCTGTTCATGCATATGCTGTGATTTAGTTTTAAACCAAAGCCATCCATGATATTGCATACTTCAATATTAATTTGGAAATACTTCCTCATACTTACGTATATATGCATGTATGTGCATATGTGGATGGGGGCTAAACATTTATTTTGTCATTTTCTGCTCTAACTTCCAGAAAATAAGGTCCGTAGCTGTTGCCGATCAGAAATGACATTGTGGGAAAAGCTGTACGTGCTCTGACTTAATATATTTGAAACTTTGGCCGAGGCAAGTGCAGTAGCAGTTTCCTGGGCGGTGACTTTTGTATTTGCCATGGGGTTGGTGGGACCCGATCAGTCAATCTGCTATCATTTCGTTGTGCACGTTTTAATATAATTCAGAAAATATATTGAGGTGGTTTGTTTACTGTATTTAATTTATTAATGTCGTTTTGGGATGATTCTTGTTAAATATTTGAATATTTCCAGTTATGATGATGATAATGATGGGGAAGCAGTCGATAGTTGTGAAGTAGTAAAAGTCATATTTAGCAATCACCGTGGATTTGTTTTAATGATACACAGATTCCAAAACAGAGTGGAAGTATATTACTCCATGATATTGTGTTTTATTTTATACATAACCGGAATATCAGGCACATTATATTATGATGTTAATCCACGAAGACCTCTCTATTATTGCCTAATTGGTTTCTTCACGTTGATTTCATTTCGAAATGCTGACCTTCGCGAGCGTTGAATGCGAACTGGCAGTAAATTAAGAAAAGATTGTCTTTCCCGATGGGGTGATAGTGGGTGGATGTCACCCACAACGACAGGAGGCCCTTTTGGTCAGTCCTAGAGCCTCACTAACACAAGAGGCACGGGTTCGAGTCCCAGTGGGAAATGTCATTGTCTTCATTTATTTCAAGTTTGGATTCAGTGCTAACAAAAATAAGTGATTCCCAGAAAGTGAGAGGAACTCGTGAAGTGAGCAGGTTTTGTGGCTTAACATTAAAATTACAAGTATCACGTGAAAGTAAAACAATATGCTGTATAATAATGGAGTGACATTCGTGTTGCTTGAATTTTCACATTTTCGGTTATTTTAAGTCTAATACTGACGTGTAAGAATCGAAGTCGTTAGCTATTATTATTATTATTATTATTATTATTATTATTATTATTATTATTATGAATAGAATAAAGATAGTGGTGCATGGCGCCTTTACAGATGTGTTACCAATATGGTTTCAGTAGATCTATACTGAGGTACAAATATTCTGTGATACTCAATGAAATCGAAGGTGAAAAATTAAAAGGAATAGCCTTAAGAAATCCTAATAAGGTTTCTGGAGTGCGGTTTTTCTTCTCATGTTTAAGGAAATTGTAACTGAAGGAAGTGATAGGAAAGGGATAGGAAAAGGTATATAATATTAGAGGTATATATATATATATATATATATATATATATATATATATATATACGTAGTATAGTATATATAATATATATATATATATACACACACAGTGGCTTTCTCCTCTCATCTGCATCAAAACGACCCAAGTGCGTTTGTCGTGTACAAAATTATTAGTCTCCTATGCGCATTTACAGTGGCACTAATCCTCACTCAACCAGAAATTCAGAAACCTTTTTTTCTCTACGTCAAGATTCTCGTCATGGGCCCCGACATGTCGTTAATCACACTTTTTTTTTTTCCATAAAATTCTAGACTGTTAAATTCTGTGATCTTCGTAAGACAAAAAGATTTTGGATGGTTTTTTACTTTTAACATCTTTTTACTTTTCTCTCTCTCTCGTCTCTCTCTCTCTCTCTCTCTCTCTCTCTCTCTCTCTCTCTCTCTCATATGTGTATGTATGTATTGTTGTATATATATATATATATATATATATATATATATATATATATATATATATATATATATATATAATATGGCTGATTGAGGATTAGCGCTACTGTAAATGCGCATAGGAGAGACTAAATGATTTTGTAGGGGTTGAACGCACCTTGGTCGCTGATGCAGATAAGAAAAGGAAGCAACTGTAAATATATATAGTATATAACCAGAGATAGGGTTGCAGACAGTAAAAAATGTATGCCGGCAACGAACATACTTGATATGAGAGAGTGAGTGTCATGTCTTGAATGAATTGTCATTTTGTATGTCGGAGTAAGAAAGAGACGGAAAGAATTAACACACATTTGATTAAGTGAACCGACAGCCAAAGCTTATAGACAGGCTTGCAACCAAACCGTATGTCTTGGAGTAATGTCGAAATATGCTAGAGTAGAGAGAGAGTAGAGAGAGAGAGAGAGAGAGAGAGAGAGAGGAGCGGAGAGAGAGGAGAGGAAGCAGGAAGTTCGTGAAATTTTTTAACTGGCGGTTGACCCCCGGGGTCCGGGGCTTCGGTTGGCATCCATGGCGGCGGGTGGTGGGGGGGAAGGGTGGGGGGGGGGGGGGTGGGGCGGGTTTCAGCAATGGGGCCGCTAGAGCCATTCCAATGTTCTATTTGCTTCATTTTTATTCTTCTCTTTTCCTCATGGGTTTCTTTATTTTTGAATTGGAATTTTTCATGTTTTCGCTTTTCTTTCACTTTCATTTCCTCCTGTGTTTAAAATATTTGTTATCTCATCAAAGTCTTATATTTTTTTTTTTGTTTTTGGGTTTCAAAGTTTTTCTAGTTTGTCTACTTCATTTTTTCTTTACATATACTAGAGTCCAACTGTTTACATTCCAACCTTAATGTTTTCTGGAAAAAAAGAAAATCAGACATGCCGAGTTATATTCCAAGTAATCCAAATCTACGGGATTTCATGGGATCACTATGGTTTTATTTATTTTCATAATTTTAATATATCGCTGATAACTGAAACTTCCATGGGATGACTGTCGTTTAATAAAATTGAATATTTAATGTAAATTATTGAAAGCCCAAAGCCACAAGTCCTTGCGTGGAACTGAGCTTGGGTACTTGGAGCGAACTATAAGGATTTCGGTACGAGTGGCTCTGGGTCGCGGAAGTAGACAGATTTGAGCGAAGTCGATGGGGCTGGGAACCGAATGCTTTCCCATAGTAGCTCAGACTCGATGAAAACTGAAGAAAATGGAAGGGATGAAGAGTAAATCTTTAATTAACTTATCTCTCGAATGGAAAGGGAAGTAGTAAGGATTGTCAACGCCCGGTTGTTGGAGACTAAAAGAGATCAAAGAAACTTACAGAACCATAAGAAACCGAGGATAAGTGATTTACACCGAATCCTCCTCTCAGACAGCGAAGTAACACATTCCAGGTACTCAACTACTACCGAGTTTTATGTCTGCAGAAACGGCCATCCCCATTTTTGATTGGGTTAGGTATTTGCATCCCATCACCACCAAGTTGTGGAATTCTCTCATTTCTCTGTCCCTCATTCTGTCTTTTTCCTTCTGTCGTTCGTGGGATATTTATAACCTCCTTCCATGTTTTTCTGTAAATGTCTGGTAATTACACATACACACACACACACACACACCGACGTGTTCGTACGCATATGTAAGGCATAAGGTTCATTGGATGTAGCGTTACCCGCATTTCGATATTTGCATCACAGACTGCATAATGAATGTCTAGAAACAGATTAAGTTGAAATGTTGTAGGTCATCGGGGCGTTTACTTTGGTAAAATAGAACTGGATATGGATGCTTCTTCAGTTCTTTGCACTTTTGTCAGTTCTGTTATGGTATGGTAATCTGCCATATAGTCTCACACATACACACACACACACATATGATATATATAATTGTATATCCAGAATTTGGAAAAGGAGCAAGCAGCGATACGAGTATAAACAACTGATAGTTGTGTAAGTACAAAGAGCATCATATAAGCATTTGGCATCAAAAGCTATATGTTAAAAGCAGCGATCGGACCTTGATTCGAAGCTTAGGTCGAATGCGTTGCATCTAGTTGTTGAAGTAAAATCTGCCCTTCAGGAAGAGTAGTGAAATGCCATTAGCATAACAGAACGCCCCTTCCCTTTCCCCCTAGTTCTTCCCCCTAGTCGTGATCAGTGAAAGCAGGCTGTTGTTGTTCCCTTCTCTTGCCACACACACACCCCCCCCCCCCCCCTCCCCGCATTACAGAAATGGAATAGCTTGCTCTGTTCTCTTTAGGTTTTCCATTCCCCATTTGTAATGAATTATGCATATGGTATTTGGTGGTGGTTCATATAAACTGTCTATGTGAACTCAGAACCTTTTATATACTGACAGAAGTTCCTAAAGATTATTGAGACTTCAGGATATTGTTTTTTTTCATTAATATATTTTGAGTTAATTACCCTTTCATCGTGACTGCCTCTCTCTCTCTCTCTCTCTCTCTCTCTCTCTCTCTCTCTCTGCTTTGGCTATGAAAGGCCCTCAGTTTGCCTGTTCCATTTGTGTCCTTAGTGCCTGGTTAAATGTTCCTTTGCTGTTTAGGAAGATTTGATCTTTTTTATTCACGGCAACAAATTTCTCAGTCAGTACCGATGTGTTCATTGGGAATGAATGGTTATGCTAATTGATATGTGCCATGGCCAGAATAGGCCGTTCATCGGCTGAGCAAACGTCAGCAAAGTATGCCGAATGTTAGAAGAAAAAATAGTATCTTAATGAATGATAATAACGATAGTCTGGCAATTATAATAGCAGATGAAGATAATGGAAAAGATATGGACAGTGAATAAATGTAAACATTCAGTGATGAGGCAAACCTTCGTGTTTTTGAATTCTGTCCTGCAGATCACTACAGGCTTCGAAAGCCCCACCATGTGTCCGCGTTTTCCTGAAAAAATAATTTTTCTATATAACTCTCATTGAGGTGTTCGCTTTAGTTTGTGCTCAAGTGAGAGAACAAATTTCATTTACAATTAAACAATATAAAAAAAAATGGCCTTTTGTTTACAAAAGCGATTTTATGAAGGTCAAAATAAAATGGATTTACATTTGCACTTACTGGATCCGTTAATAAAGTCAGGTACATTACAACAATCGAATTTCATAAGGGATGTATAAAATGGTAAACGAATGAATAACCGAGAAGAATAATTCAAAGTATGTTCGAATAACACTTCAAAGTATTTATTCACCGCTCCTTGGTAGTCGGCCTCCTCCTCCTCCTCCTCCTCCTCCTCCTCCTCCTCCGCATTATAATTTTTCTTTTTCTTATTATTATTACTAGCAGTAGTAGTAGCAGTAAAGCATGTACGTACATTTGTTATGCAACGAGCTCATAAGTCACAGATTGAAGTGGTTTGATTGATTTATTTCTATATTCACTATTTCATCTTGTTAATTAAATGTGTCATCTATTTATAATGAATGTGTTAATACGCAACAACAACTTTTGTGTAAGTTTTAAAGGGGATGCGGCGCGACGGGTTGAGAGCAGGATGGAAAGTTCTTGGTCTTCCTTCATAAGAGTTCCATTTTTTCCATGTAGTGAATATACGTAGATGAATTGACTCGTTTTCTTGGTAATGACGTCAGTTTTCACTGTGAATAATTTATGACTCTACGTTGAACCGGGTATAGATTATACATTTATTGAGCCATTTCTTAATGGAAACGATTGTTGTAAGCCTGGCTCAATTCTTAAAACGTATCAGTCGCACCGTCAGGATGGAATGCTTCGCTCTAGAAGGAAGGGGGGAGGGAGGGAGGGAGGGAGGGTGTCCCCTCAGTTCATTTTGGCCCTGTTGTTGAAAATGTCAGGTGTAGGAAGGGCTTTGATCGTTCGGCTTTAGCTGCATACTAAGGCGATGGATTCATAGGAAATGGGTCGTTTATTGCCTACGGATAATATAATGCTCGCTTGTCATTTTGTGTGTGCAGAAGTACTAGCACTGATTCGTGCGTTTGTAGATTATTAATCTCTCTCTCTCTCTCTCTCTCTCTCTCTCTCTCTCTCTCTCCATATATATATATATATTATATATATATATATATATATATATATATATATATATTAAAAAGATTGTATAACTATAGTCAGGAATATCGTTATAAGGTGAAATTTCTCGTTTTCTCGACATTTGTTATTTTTGCCGTTTGCATAGGTTAAACAGGAAGCCATTATGACCGCGATTTTCAGGCAGGTTCAGAGAGAGAGAGAGAGAGAGAGAGAGAGAGAGAGAGAGAGAGAGAGAGAGAGAGGAATGCAGCGGGCTTCACTGAAATAATGGCACTGGTCCCTGGTCCTGTGCTTTATCTTTCATAAATCTCCTCTCATCTTAAGTCTGCTATGATCATAGCTGAATCTATCACACCCTATTCTTCACGGGATGGTGCGAAGAACTCCTGTTCATCATGATCGGATCTACACAGAACTTCTGTTAAGTTTCCTGGCGGAATCTCTTCTCAGTCCATCCCACTATTCGTTTTGAGCGCTGGCGTGGTTGGTATGGATGTGAGATTAAAATGGCGTTATTTACGAACCGTGTGGAAATTTCTATCTTCACATCAGCTAGTCCTAACCCTCTCTTCCTACAAACGCACTGAGCACCTTATGCTGCTCTGTATTTTTTATAATTAGTATTTATTATACACAAACACAGAAAAATTATATGGATAGATATTATGATAATAGTTAGTATGGTTAATAGGAGGTTGGCGACTTCATATAACCATTGAGATTATTAATGGTGATGATTTAAGAACACTGCATTTAAAGTTCATTCGTATTATTATTGCTTTTGTTTCTGTTGCCAAAGGGTTATTATATGTATGATGTCACAGCATTTTGAAAGTTGAAATGTCATTTACTGATCAAGAATCACTGCTATCTCTCTCTCTCTCTCTCTCTCTCTCTCTCTCTCTCTCTCTCTCTCTCTCTCTCTCAGAATGTTTTCGTCGAGGGAAACGCTATGTTAAAAGATTGAAAGGATCAGTTTTTGTGCTTTTTATAACAGTGAAAACAACTGCACGTTGTGTGTCAGTGCGCGAGCGGATATTTTACTTTTTTATTTTATTAATTTATGTTATTGCATGCTCTTATTTTTAATTAATTTATCTTTTTGCATGCATGCATGTATGGGTTCCTTTTCAGGGGAAAATGAGTGTTTGTTCCTTCCTCTTGTGTGAGTGTGTTAGATATTTGTGACAGGACTTCATATTTTGGTGCGTTTTTGTTCCTTCTGAAATGGATGTGTTTGTTTGGCTTGTGTGTTTGCGTCTCTCATTTTAAAGGAAAAGTATGAGTTTTTGTTTTTGTGAATTTCTGACGTTAGGATTTTTTATTTCTTTGACCGCCGTTGTATGTTCCATTTTTGGTTTTCCATGGGGCTGTTTGTTGTTTGTTTGTTTGTTTGTATGGTGCTTTTACGTTGCATGGAACCAGTGGTTATTCAGCAACGGGACCAACGGCTTTACGTGACTTCCGAACCACGTCGAGATGTGAACTTCTATCACCAGAAATACACATCTCTCTCACCTCAATGGAATGGCCGAGAATCGAACCAACGACCACCGAGGTGGAACGCAAACACCATATCAACCACGCCACGGAGGCGCTTATGGGGCTATTTGCGCGATTTATAATGAGGGAACTAAATGTTTTCTTTTTGCCTACCTTAACGTTTCTTGGTAAAAGGCTCAGTATTCTATGCATACTGCGTGTGTATGATTGGGCGTAAGAGTGATGTGTGTCTGTAACGGAAACCTCATATATTTTCAGGTGACTATTTGTGCTTGTGCTTGTTTTGATACGAAAGTTCTTCTTATTTACGCGTGTGTAATGAACAAAACAGAAAAGGTCATGATATAATATAGTAATAATTTCGGAAATGCTCTCATTCCAAGTGAGTCAGTGGAGGAGGTTCTACTGATGATGATATACGAAGCATCTTACAGAGATCTCATTAAAAGGTTGTTATGAAATCATTCAGAGAGAGAGAGAGAGAGAGAGAGAGAGAGAGAGAGAGAGCGAGTTGCTTGTCAGGGAGATGCCACATTTAAATGTGTTCCGATGCTTTTCTGTACAGCACTTTTGTAGTAGACAGGGCAACGGCCAGAAGGCTGCTTATTTGATTAGTGTCTGCATCGATAAATTGATCCTCTTACAGCCTAGACCTGAAGCGTCTTAATGTATGTTTATTATAACTGTCTACGTAATAACAACTAAATTCCTTTATTTAGTTCAAATCTGAAGGCCTATGGGAAACATTTGGCGAAGTAAAGAGGCAGGTTCAGCCTTAAAACATTAAAGAACAAAATGGAATGTCGGATATAAGTGCACGCACAAAATACATTACATAGGGGTACAAATCTTTATTACTCATGCAGTTGATGAATAAATGTATTCATGTTTACATATATTAAATATTAGAATCTCGGGCTATGGATATATATATATATATATATATATATATATATATATAATATATATATATATGTATGTATATATATATATATATATATATATATATATATATATATATATATATATATATGTATGTATATAATTTCAAATTTCCGCCGTACAACCACGCATTCATAAAAAGTAGAACGATAAGCCTGAGATTCTAATATTAATATATATTAACATGAACACATTTATTCTTCAACTGTATGAGTAATAAAGAATTATAACCCTATGCAATGTATTTAGTGCGTGACACATACACATATGCATGCATGCATGCATACTACGTGCATATTTGCGTGTATAATTTGAATTCTCTCCAAGATTTCATGATCTTGCATTCTAACTTTCCTGAAGTGGATATTCATACATTAGCTTATGCTTGTGCTCATACTTAATCCATGCATATGAACAGTGACATCATTCAAGTTTCCAGTGCACATATTTCATCTCATGATGGCGTCCATAAAGGAATTTGCAAACACTCTCCTCCCCTCGCTTAGCTGAGTTGGAAGATAGACGGACTCTGGACATTATCATTGACCACGTGAATTAATCAGACCCCCGGAACCTCTTCCTCTTCACATGATGGGAATATAAATCAGAAATGGCAAAGGTCCCACCGCACCACCATGTGGTACTCCGGAAACATTAATACGAACGCTCTAATGTGGTCTCGTCAGCTATGATTTACATGTTATGTCGTTTGGAAGGATTACTGACAGTTTATTTGTTTATATATTTTTTTTATTTTGCTGCACCAGAGTATGTTAGTGCATCTTTTACTGTGAAAGTCGCTTCCATAACTATCTAGAAAATAATGATAATGTTAAGACGTGTGCCTTTAATTATTCATGGAACCTATTTTGGTGTAAGCGATGAAGTAATTCTGTAAAAAAAAAACATGTTAAAATGTTTTTGAAAGTAGCTTTTAAGGAAATTCCTCATTATAAATTGTCATGTGTTATCAGAACCGGAAGTCCACTTCAAGCACTGTATTGCAATGAAAGAAAATATTAAATCCAAAGCAAGAGCTCCAAGTTCAAAAGACCATCACATGAGATGAGGTTCAGCCTCTCTTGTAGTGAATGAAGGTCAGCAGAGAATACCTGTACCTGTTGAACTAAATAGAAGGACGTTCACTGTAGTTCTTTTTGTGTATGTTGTTTGCAATGCTTTGTAGATGCGCCCCACGAATTCGTGTTGCTCGCTTTGCACGGCCTCTGTAGGATCCAGATTCATTCGAGTTGCCAGGCCGTCACTGTGATTAATAACAGAGGTCATTCGTTCAGTTTATTGTAAGACTTTGGTCAGCCTTGCTCACTCAATGGCCCCTGGCACTGGGCGCTTCCATATATCTGTTTTACTATCTCACTGTAGTCACCCTGTAAAAGGTTTCTCGGTTTTGTGGAGCTAATCCGAAGTTCCATACCGGCCTTGTCTTCACTTTAAACCCCAATCATCACTTGCCTCTGTGTACGTAAGGGCTCGTTCTGGCACAAGGTCTGTTTAACTTATACGAAACTCACCATCATGCATATTTTTCAAGACGTGGAGGCTATTACGGGGGTCTTTCCATCGTCCTACCCACTGATCCTCCGTTTGTTAAACTTTCCACTTAGCCCCCGGTGTCTAATTCTATTATAAGTTCGTAACCCATGCGAATTTCTGAGATTCTAAGCGATATTTTGTTGCATGCTCTAAGATTGTGGTTGCAACGGCTTCTCCAGGACTTCTGTATATCCGACGCAGGTTGTGTTATTTTTAACATTTTATTCAAGAGTAGTAATTTCCCCTTCACCGTATGTGATATTGCTTCAGAACGTGTTTACAGCTAGTCCACATGAGGTTTTTGGATGTAAGACTACATTACATTTGTGTGAAGGTCAGTTTACAAGTAAAAAGAAATAGTCATGAAAAATATAGCATTTGTATAATGTGAAAAGATTATCGACTCTACTTCACACTGGTGCTCGCGCTGTTGTGTGTGTGTATGTGTGTGTATATATATATATATATATATATATATATATATATATAATATATATATATATATATATATATATATGATATATAATATTGAGTTTATCGAGTTGAGTGCTTTTGTGAGTCTTGAAATTCTCATTTATGTACATGTGTTTGTGAATAAATGTTTTATTCTAATGCAGTCTAATCGTTCTGTGTTTTTAGGGCATTTGTAATATTTGACGGAGAAAATGAGAAGAATGAACACAAAAAGAAGCTGAACTTTTATAAGCCTACGAACTTATAGAAGGTCTTTTGAAATGCTGAAGAGATAATGAATACACTGGAAGGGCGTATTCAGCCTTAAAATCCGTGTCCCGAAATGGGGTGATGAGAAACGCCCTTCTTAGGGGGCCCAAGTTACCATTATTTACTACTACTTTATGTCAACGCCACTAGCTGGATTTTGATGTTCTAATGTTGTCGTTATCGGAACATCACACGGATATATCTGTCGCCTTCCGGTCTATTTTGATCCATTGGCGATTGTGCCAATCCGTATGATGATTTATTGCAAGTTTCAGTAATGCTGTTTTTGAAGGGCGGGGCGCTAACCTAGAGCTCACCCTTCCCTTTTGTCTGGGCCTAAAATTTCTTGCTGAAGTTGACCTCCGATAATATCTTTTTGGCCACGGTGCATTGTAATTATCTAAGCCACAGCGTAGTGTTATTATTATATTATTATTAGGTTATTATTCTAAAAAGCAACAAGCGTGTGTTATTATTATTTATTATTATTTATTTTATTATTATTATTATTATTATTATTATTATTGATTATTTATATTGTCTTGCAAAGCAGACCCTCTCTCAAGCGTGTACAGCAGATTTGCGCTTGTAGAGATTCTTCTCTATTTTTCGAATAGCCGCTTTTTCAGTACTACTTAAACAGGCTGGTAGGCGCTCTACTTGCCTGTTTAAGTGGTACTGAAAAACCGCCATTCGAAAAATAAAGAAAAATGTCTATAAGGTAACGCTGCTGTAGTAGCCATTACTTTTGATAAAGTAATTATTATTATTGATTATATTATTATTGATGATATTATTATTATTATTATTATTATTATTATTATTATTTATTATTATTATTATTATTATTATTATTATTATTATTATTATTATTATTATTATTATTATTATTATTATTATTATTATTATTATTATTATTATTATTGCGCTGAATTGCAAGCATGGAACTCGCGAGAAATGTCGTAGACTTGCTTAAGAAACTTAAAAGTCCGAAATGTGAGAAAATGAAAAAAGCACATCGATAAATCAACAGAGATGAATGAAAAACCTACAGTAAAAGAAGATATAAAACAATGATGCGAATTCGCTTAAATGGTATGACAGCCTCGCTTCCGGCTGACTACCAGCATCAATAACATCTCTTATATGGCAACAGAATGGGAGAGATTTCCCCAATATCTCCCTCTTAACAAATGCTGCGGTATCTCTTGATATGCCAACTTGTACCCACCTGACGTGATCCCAGGCGTGCCCAGAATCCAAAGAGGCGGAAGTGGCACCGCAGTATCAATACTCTGAGAGACACACACACACACACACACACACACACACACACACACACCGCGGGACATTTACGTAGTATGGGCGTCGGGTATACCAGTTGCTCTTGAAGGATTATACATAGGGTGAACCTGGAATTCCCTTAGGCCTAAGTGAAAGGGCCATTGATATATCCAATGATTCTAAATCGATTCTTCCTTCTCGAAGGCTAATGAGGGAAGGGCGTGTGTAGGTAGTAGTAGTAGCCTGTGACGTCGTTATTGGAAGTTTTGGTAGCCAGTGTTGTTGTTTGTTGTGGTTTTAGTGTCATTTTGATCGTGTTATTATATGAGCACAATCTTACAAATTTTAGCATTGTACCAAGATAACGATCGTATCAGTTTCGAAGATAGTAGTAGTTGTAGTAGTAGTAGTGGTCGTGGTGGTGGTAACGGAACTATATGTAGCAAGGACGGGAAGGCAAATTCATTTTTCACAATTTGAAATTCACATCGGCTTAACTAAACTCCTGCCCCAATTTCGAAGTTCGACTTGTTCATGAGAAAGCTCTTGATTCAGATTGTATTAGCGAATCGGATTTATTATTAGTTACATACTCTCTTGATGAAATCCAAGTACGTTTAGCGTGATAGTTAAGCTTCCACATGATGGAATGCTCGTTGGTGAAAGCCAAGTACAGCGATAATAGTAATAATGCTAGTAGTAGTAGTAGGAAATATTGTCTTTAAAACGGTTGGTTTTCGTGTAGGCAGTCTGTAGGACCGATCAGTGAATACGTAAACAACTTGTAAAATGATTCGTCCCCTTGAACGTGGCCAGTCAATTAACACAGTTCGGTCAGCGCCTAACAGCCATATCAATTACCATGGCTCTCTCTCTCTCTCTCTCTCTCTCTCTCTCTCTCTCTCTCTCTCTCTCTCTCGTTCTGAGCGCAGTTTGCTTGAAGAGTGAAAGAAATAATGAAAGCCAATATTTTTAAGAAAACGTTTTTGCCTTTGACGGCAAAAGCATGAATTATGTACTTGGTCGTTAGATGCTTGTTGTTGGAAACTGCTGGGGTAGAAGGGGAGAGGAGAAAGACGGAGAGAGAGAGGGTGAAAATAAGGAGAGGCATGAGGTGAGCAGTATTCTGTCAAAGGTGTGTGTTTTCACAGCATTGGGCCTCGATGAAGTAATTATCAACTCAACAGAATGAAACCATTTCTCTCTCTCTCTCTCTCTCTCTCTCTCTCTCTCTCTCTCTCTCTCTCTCTCTCTCTTTCCAGTGCTTTAATTTTTGTGAAGTGAGGTGGATTACTTTAATAATTATTGTAAGGATAATTCTGCTATATGGGTATTTCCACTGCTCACCAATGAGACGTCAGACATCACCATAATTATCTGTTCACCCTCAGAGGTCTCATCATCATTATTATTATTATTATTATTATTATTATTATTATTATTATTATTATTATTATTATTATTATTATTGTTGTTGTTGTTGTTGTTGTTGTTGTTGTTGTTGTTTTATTATTATTCCTGGGAATTCTCGTGGATTTGTCATCCACATGAGATATTCCAATTCTTGTTTTTACTTTGTGTTTGAGGAATGACAGTAAATTAGGGGAGGTTAGAGGAAATACTATAGAAGAAAGAGCGCCTCAGTGTCGTGGTTGGTATGGTATTAGCGTCCCACCTCGGTGGTCGCGGGTTCGATTCTCGGCCATTCCATCGAGGAGTGAGAGATGTGTATTTCTGGTGATAGAAGTTCACTCTCGACGTGGTTCGGAAGTCACGTAAAGCCGTTGGTCCCGTTGCTGAATAACCATACTGGTTCCATGCAACGTAAAAGCACCATACAAACAAACAAACAAACAATAAAGAAGAAAGAAATCCCGTTGAGAACTGCTGCCCTTAATATGTACCAAGCATTACCACCATTGTTATGGAAATGTTGAATGTCTAAACTTACGGATCCTAATTGTGCAGTGACAGCAGTTTTTCTGTGCTCAGGAGCCACCCAGCATAGGTGAGACTGCTTTGTTCCGTGAACAGCTTTATGGTCATCATACAACTCTGCTGTGAGTGGATGAATATGGCTCAGACAGCCTTGTTCCTCTTTGTAGGTAGGCTATTCAGTAGTTACGCTCATTAATTTGGTAGTCATGAGTTAGTGAATGAATTGTGCAGTAACTGGACATTTCATCCTCTCTAGACTCAATATCTTTTCAAGGAAATATTTAGATAATAGCAGTGATGCTGTAAATTTGACTAGTTATAAGTTGAGGATGAACCGGAGGAACAGCCACATTTTCGCTGGAGCCACCGGCGTGTTATGGAAAGAGGAGCCTTTTACTCTAAAATACGACGAATGCTTCGTTTACTAGTGTATTGATCATATTACCCATTCTTAGGGAAAGGATTATTTGCAGACATAAATCTTAGTGATAGGTAGGTGCGTAAGGATTGAATGTCCTATGTATTCTATCCTTGCATTAGAGAATCTGCTCATAATAAAATAAGGAAAACTGTAAATACAAAGCGCCTGGCGTGTTCGAACAGTAGAAAGTATTTTCCAAGTTAAAGGAAGCTTTTCTGAATGACATCACGTATTATATTTAGAAATAATGAACTAGCTCCGGAAAAGCAACTTCTCAGCTGATGTCACTATTTAGGTCCGCAATTATATGGCTCTCTCTCTCTCTCTCTCTCTCTCTCTCTCTCTCTCTCTCTCTCTCTCTCTCTCTCTCTCTCTCTCTAAGAGGCTGCTTTGAAGTCAGTTTTCCTAGGTTTCTATGTATCAGGCTGTATGGTTTTTGTTGGAAGTGGTTAAGTGGTTATTACCAATGGTCATCTTCACATCACCGTCACTTTCATCATCACCTCCCTCTTATTCTTATTCTGCTTCTGTGTGCGGGCCTTCTTGATGTTGTCGCCTGTGTACTTGAGGTGATGCTTACTTGATTATAAGGTCTGGCATGCCATGGTCAATTGAGAGGAGCTTTAAAAAGTGGACGCCCACACTCGTCAGCGTCTCTCTCTCTCTCTCTCTCTGTCAAGGTTGCTTGTGTTGTACACTTTCAAAGGGATGCTTATTAATGTGTTCTCTCTGTCATATTACACTTGAAGATGCAGCTCGAACTGATGTTTTCAGCGTTAATGCCAAACTACTCAATGTTCCTCTGAGTAAATTTCTACTGAATACTTTTATATAATAGCTACTTCGCCTGGTTTTATATCCTTCGAACGTGTGACATGTGGAAAGCATTATGTGGAAACACCTTGTTAAGCCATTTAAGATTAAGATGGGTCTGCAAGGGCTCAAAATACCGTCTGCAATGCGTCTTAGAAAACTTATTTCATTCAGGTGGTACATCAAAGTTAATGCGCAGTAGTTTCTCCTCGTAATACTATCGGCAAGGGGAAGTCAGGTTTTTTTTATTGTACTTAATCGTCGTTTCTGTCGCTGCTTGTTATGAGTACTACTGTTGAAAGACATTTTGTTTATGAAGAGTCCTAAATGTTACTCAGTTCTGAATTTAACAGAAAAATATTCCTTCTTAAGTATCTCGAATTTGATCCATAAACTCTTGAGGAGAAAATTCGATAGCTTGCTTTGGCCATCCATGCCCCTCTGTCCGGTGGTTTATGAAGATCCTTCTGCAATAGATCGCGTATGTTGCAAGTTATGGCGGATATCCTTCTACTCTTGACCAGATCTCATAATTATAGATCATAATAAAACTGGGTCATGATACTCGTAAGAATATTGAAAATCATGATGATAGTTAAATACTCGTGAATTAAAAGACTGAAAGGAATCGACCTTCAGAAAAAAATCCATACATTCCCTATACTATTATGGGATCTTCATAAAATAAAAGGGCTGAATATATGTGCAGTTATGGTCAAGATAGTTTCCACAGACATTTCAGTATAATTAATGAGAAAAACATGATACTACCTGGTATACTGCCCCGAACTCAGGTTATGGGCACCTGCTGCCGTGTACAGATACCTGAAATCTTTTGGCGTAGAAATGCTAAGGATAACGGATAGGGGAATGGGAATTTGGAAAATAAAAACTCAGGATAAAGTTGAAAAGATGGAACCATAGCAAATAATGTTGCTAATCAAAGTGCAAAGGCAGAGGAAAAGAGGAGATGAAGAGCACTAGCATAACATGGCAAGTACCGAAGTTTTGATAGTAATATGAAATGAAGATCAAGAAGAGATGACGGACAATATTTGGATAAACAGGTTGATGCTGCTGACAAACCAGGGGTTCACCGGCCGCGTCCTGCGTTGGTTCTATAAGGTAGTCCACAGAATTAATAAGGAAATACTTGCGAGTGTAAAGAAGAAGATACATGTCAGAAGGACGGATGGGCCAATAATAACATCAGGAGAAGAGAGACATAGGTGGTCGGGAAACTCTTGTGAGGTTATGCATAAGAGATAGGAGGAGGATAAAGTGATCACTGTAGCTGGCCTTGAAGAAGAAGACCTGAAAATACTTGTGAACTAAATCACGGGGTTTGAAGTGAAATCAGTAGTAAACTTCTGCAGAGTTTGGAAAGAGGAAATATGGAAAGCATTGGGAAATATATGAAAGAAAGATGACCTGCCTGCATATCGTCACCGTGAGATGGGACTCATTAATTGTATAATCAGAAGTAACGACAAAGCAGGCATAAAAACGGACAAAAGGATGCTCAATGTAGAAAGGATTCGAGTGGTCGGATCTTTCAAATGTTTAAAAACAGTGACATCCAGCACAGGTTCTCTTGAGTTGGAATTGAGTGAAAATATTAGGAAATCAATAAACGAACTGTATACGTATGGAAGGTTTGACTAAAAATTTATAAAGGTCTCTGCTGCCGTAAGGACATGAATACTTTTATGACAATGAATCTGTAACACAAAGGTTGTATTGACTTGAGAATAAAACTTTCAAGGAGAGTTCGATGACAGGATAGTTGAAAGGGACGGCAAGAAGGATATGCAGATAATGATGAAATGGAAGGTAGAGAAAGAAGCACGTGATAGGGTCGGCTGCGGCTTTTTTGCCACCAGAAGAGTTGGAAGACCTAGACTTACTTGGGTGAGAAATAAAAGGTATACATACGGGAGGCTGGAGACTATTTATGAAAAAAAAAGGGGAGGGGGGCGGTTGTTTGGGCATGGGTAAGACACGAGTGGCGGAATTTCGCCCCTTGTACTACCCGCCGATGTAGGTGGTGTTAATGATTTGCATACTTGAGAAGAGAAGGCATCCGGAATTATCGGTAACACAGATCGGTGATTTTCTTCTGTTTTCCCACACTTTTTTTCTGGTTACGGACTGGTTTTAAGGGCTCTTAGTTGTACTGACCTCATAGGTCCTAGCGCTTGGCCTTTGGCCTAAATTTTATATAGTAGGTCCAGTTCCACGGTCCACATGAGTACTGCCACAGGTTGCTTGAGATTCCATGTGGACCCCAGCCCTTAGGGATCAGTGTATTCAATTTTATGTACCTGGAATAAAAACAAAAATGTCCTATACCATGGAGAGTCGATTCCGCCTCTCTGAAATGGCTTTGTGCTCAAGTTTTTTTTATGTTTATTACTGAAGGCACTACCCTTGAAGCTTTCTGTCCTGGTGTTATAAATATTCTCTCTCTCTCTCTCTCTCTCTCTCTCTCTCTCTCTCTCTCTCTCTCTCTCATATTTTTTCACAACACTGCTTCTTTAGCATGTGGTTAACTCCCTGCCCTGCGTCCATACACACCTACACCTGTTAACCTTTTGCGCAGTAGGGGTAGAGGGACCACATATAGGCTAGCGCTGGATTTGAGGCAATGTCGACAAGGGTGTAGATATGAGGGGTGGCTCCACCTCTGCTTTGGGCCAGTTAAAGGTTCCGCATATTTAGTTGTTTGTTTAATTTGGAGAGAAGGAAGGGGGCTTCTTTTGTGTTGAAGCTTCGTGATTAACTAACTTTAATATAGAGTGTGTGGGAAGATAGATTTGTATTTATATGGGTGTCCTACTGCCCCGCTCACGTCGGTCTCCGTAGGTCTGTTGGAAGTTGAATTGGCCTCATGGTCACGGGAGTTCATTTGCAAACGGCCTCTGGAATGAAATGGTGGTCACCCGTTTACGTGTTGACCAGACCCATTGTGTCTTGACTTTGCCCTGACAAATGTCTGTGGTTGCTTGACTTCATATTCTGACCGCACAGTTGACATATCACTCGGCGTTCTTGATATTCACAAGTTTAAGTCATTAGGCTTATTTCATTTGGTAAAGGCGTCGTATTTCTTTTCGTTCGAGCACGGCCGAAATACTAGGACATTTTTCGTAAAAAATGGTCACAAATCTGTTATAGAGGTCCGCCCAAGTATGCTTACTTTCGTGTGCATTATTCGCATGGTTGTTTTCGCTTGAGCTGTCCATCTACAAACACTATTCTTTCTCTCCAAGTAGACTCCTGAACTTCCTGTGTGCGTGTCTTAAGCATTCGAAATCTCTTTCCTCCCCCCTTCAAAATCCCTACTCCTTTCCTCCTCCTCCTCCTCCTCCTCCTACCCTCCTCCTCCTCCTCCTCCTCCTCCTCCTCCTCCTCCTCCTCCCCATTCATTAGATGTAACGACGTAGCGAGCGATACTGGTAATACCCCGCCCGCTTTTTGTGCATCATTTTTGTGCTGGTTTTTGGATCCCTTTTGTGGATCCTGTATATATGTCGAATATCTCGAGTCATACACCCCATATTCGTTACGTTGTATGTTTTTGTATTCCCAGAGTGTATCTAGAGATTCCATTTTAATTATATATATATATATATAACTCTTCCGTGAAGCCTGTGCCTTTTATGTACCGTGCATCCTTTTGCGTAACCTAATTTCTTTTGCATTTAGCCTTTGGGATTAATTGACCTTGTCCGGGAAATGTATCTTTTAGCTGTGAACTACTACATAACCCTCCTTTTTCGTCTTGTTAGTCTTGAGACATCCCGAAGGCCAGAGAGAGAGTGAGAGAGAGAGAGATTGCGGTTTATTTAAAGTGATCTCTTTATCGTCAGCAAGTATCCATTGCATTGAACCGTGGTGTTGAATGGTTGGTTGAACGGACGGATGAAGCGTGTGGGGCTCATCCACCTGTTATCCCATCCACCACTCCGTATCATTTAATCCAGTCAAGTTGCTCTGATGATATGCATCTCCTGTGTGCATTGCTTCGTGTCGTTTACATCCTACCCTTTCTTTCTGGCACTGGGTATATTAGGTTGGGTCGCGCCTCTCTCTCTTCTCTCTCTTATATATATATATATATATATATATATATATATATATATATATATATATATATAAATATATAGTATTATGTATATGTGTGTGTGTACACAGCTTACGGGGTTGACGTCCTTTGCCTCGCCTTGATTTTATCCGCGTACCCGAGTAAAACCTTTATAGGTGTTCATCACCAGGAAAAGCTAATCCAAAAGTCATGTCCTTTGTATGCATTAAAATTCATGTATCCCTCTTTAATCTTGTTATTTTGTTAGCATACCTATCATGTACTTAAGAGGTACGAATGAGTATGTGATAAGGTAAGCGGTAGGTCGTCGTGGGTCGTTTTCTTGGTCGTTTTTATTTTTTTTAATTTTTTTCGATGTTATGAACTGCGATTTATTTGAGTAGACTTTGTTTCACGGAAGGGATTGTTAATGTAAGGTTTATGTACAGTCTGTCATGATGAAAAAATCGATAGTGATATATGTAGCTTTTTTTATTTTTCCAGTATATATGTTCTGATTGAAGAGTTATTTTTCGGCTTCGTATGTTGACTTTTGTTATTTGTAATTTCCTTGAGCTCAGTTCTTTCGTTATTGTTTTTGATATATTACCTCTTCCAGCTAAGTTGGAAAGTTGGCAGGTATCCATCCACATTTTTTTTTTTTTTTTTTTTTTGGTAGTACGGAAGATTATTAGAAAATGGTTGATGAATATGAATGAATTATTATGATTAAATTTGTATATCATTGGGATCGATCCTCGGATTTCTCGAATGCCGTGTGACGTAGAAAATGGTTTCCATAATTTGCCCTTTTTCATCATTATTATATTATAATATGATTAGCCGTGGTGTGTGGGCTATGGGTATGGGGAAGCTTCATGCCAACCGCAACCGACGGTCTGTCTCCGGTAACTTGAGCGAAACCTATTTATGAAGACAACCGCAGCATGACCATTACCGAATCCTGTCCCCCGGAAAAGAACTTTCCTAAGTTCCCTCTGGGCCGGTCTTAATATTCACTTTCTTGGAAGAAAGTTTTGCCTATGTAGGTGAGTTGCCTGTGTAGAATGGATTTTGTTCCGGAGGAAAGAATTTTAATGGTAAAGTATGTTACACGAGTCAATATGAATTAACTGTTGTCGTTATAATTTAGTTGTTTAGTTGAGTCGACATTGTTATTGTGCCATGTTATAGAGTCGAGCCTTATTGTAATATATTGTAAGTGATCTGTTTTGACGAAAGGCTCATATATAAATATCTATATATATATATATATATATATATATATATATATATATATAAAATTATATTTTATTCATTGTATAATTATTTATTTATTTGTGAGAGAGTTGTTCTCCGGTATTGATCTCGGCCGCAGGAAAATATCTTACGATTTTTTCCCTGAAGGAAATACAAATCCATTTTGTTTGCACGGCCAGTAAATGACAGTTGACAATCTTTCGAATGTATGGTGTCGTAGTTAGGGTAGAGGAAGGCGTCTTCAGTTACATATGTACTTGCATTATATCTGCAGGTTTAGATTCATCGGATAGCGAAGATTGTAGTTATTATTTAAGGATTCATTGTATGTATTATCTGTTGAATGTATTTTTACTTTATTCGAGATTGATATCTATTTCACCTTGCTAAATAGCTTTTACTATTTATTTATTTTTTTAAGAATACTGGTTTTAGTGTACGTATTTATGCTCTCCTTAATGAGTCTGTGATGCTGCCGGATGTTTGATAATTCACTTGGTTTTAGTGTACTTACTTATGATCTCCGTAATAGCTCAATGTTGTTGCCGGATGTTTGACAATTCACGTAAGTCACACCTG
Source organism: Macrobrachium nipponense (assembly GCF_015104395.2). Classification (NCBI taxonomy): domain Eukaryota; kingdom Metazoa; phylum Arthropoda; class Malacostraca; order Decapoda; family Palaemonidae; genus Macrobrachium; species Macrobrachium nipponense. Next base: position 73,002,132 of record NC_087208.1, on the reverse strand, counting down.
TCTCTCTGGGTGTCGTGGACAGTTGGGTTGAAGGAAATCGGGAAGTCAAATCACTTCGCGCATTTTAAGTGACGCCAGATTGTTGGTTGCAAGCTAAGAAAAAACTATTTAACTGTAAGGATGTCTTTACTGCTGACCAATCTCTCTCTCTCTCTCTCTCTCTCTCTCTCTCTCTCTCTCTCTCTCTCTCTCTCTCTCTCTCTCTCTCTCTCTCTCTCTCTCTGTTTTACTTAGACATTTGAAAGATTATCAGTCAGTTGTATTCATTATTTTGTATCCTGTTAAGAGTTTTATATTTTTAAGAATCTCGATGACCTAAATACCAAAAAAAAAAAAAATAAAAAAAAAAATCATTTTATAAGTTTGAGATTACAATCCCAAAGAAGTACCTACTCGGCATATCAGGGCACGGGAAACCCAGTAGGAAATGGCTGCTCCAGCCCAGTCATACTCCAGTGTGATTCAAGGACTGAGGAAAAAGAACTCATATCCAATCGAGAGTAGAAAGTCCCAGAAGGCAATTGCGCAAGAAAAGTCAGCTGATTGAAAAAGTAAATACAACAACTGGAACTAACAAATGAGTGAATGGCTAGCTAGGTAAGGAAGCGAGTGCCTTTTAAGTTGCAAAAAGCGAGAGAGAGAGAGAGAGAGAGAGAGAGAGAGAGAGAGAGAGAGAGAGACCTGTAGAATTGTGTCATATAGTTTTGATGGCCTGCCCGATCTGCCATTGGAAATTGGATACAACGTGTCAAGTGAGGGTAGAATTTTGCACCCCTGAGTAGGATCGCTGAAGGAAGAGTTGAGCTCCAAACAAAATGTTGTGGCTTTTGAGCTGTAAGAAGTTGTGTGCCGTTGGTTGTGGTCTGATGGTGGATTTTCTTCTTGTTTCTTGGTCGTTTTTGTCTTGAGTTCTCTGCTCTCCTCAGTTGCATGCAGAGCACTTCAGAGATGGAAACCCCCCCCCCCCCTCTCTCTCTCTCTCTCTCTCTCTCTCTCTCTCTCTCTCTCTCTCTTCTGGCACTAGCATATATTTCTTGTGTGACATTGACTGTCATGTTCTTTATGCACGAGGGGTAGATCAGGATTTCCTCAGATTCCACAACGTAGAGGGCTACGTTTACGTGAGTATTGACGTATAGTTTTACAGTATCGAGTTGGTGGGGTTAAAGATACCGAAAGGGATAGTGTTGATAAGCTTCCCTGCCTCTTTGCCTCTTAAAGTGGTGTGAATGGGAAGGAGAGATTCATCAAGTCTTATGTAGTAAGCGAATATCACAGGAAAATGATAGTCAGAAATCCAAGCGCTTTCGTCTTTACTCAGACATTGTCTGAGTCAGTTTAAGCTTCCTGTACGCAAAGTTCTTGGGATGGAATGAAATGATCAGTTTTTGACAGCTTGGTAGTAGTGCTATTGCAATATTTTCATTAAATATTTAAAGGAATGAAAAAAACTTATTTATACATATTTGTCATTAGGTAGAAAAATAGATATTAACATTCAGGAAATAGAAAATTTAGTTTTTCTGTGGAATATTCTTATCTCGGTTTTGTTATAAAAACTCGTTGTTTATTAAAAGGGGACGGCTTCCTAAAATAAAAATACTTGCAAAGTCTATTGATTAAACCTTACATTACTTTTATATTTATAAATTTAAAGGAAAAAATTCGGAAAAAAAGTATAAAAACATTTCCTGGTTATTCTTACGGTAGCTGACAGACACTGGACTGAAAGTGAAGGGTTGGATTCCATTTTTCGTTGTTGTTGTTGTTGTTTATGGCTGTTTGAGAAAGTCATTTTTGAACTAGGAAAAGAATGTTTTATTTTATGTTCACTAAGAAATCGACGAAAGTGGAGTATTTTAAATCATGGAAACTGTATATAAGACAAAATATGTCTGGAAAAGTGTGATATACTTTATAGGAAACAGATACACGCACAAAAAAAATGAAATATGCACATTTAAATGTTAAAATACACACTTGGAACCATAAATGTGTGTCTGCTGGAAACGATAAAACACACTGGAAAGAGTAAAATATACCCAGTTGAAGATAAGATATATATACATGCAGTAGAAACGATTAAATTCTCACATGCAGATTTTAAGGTCCGCCCGATGGAGTTACGTGAACGAAGCCAGGCAGGGGCTTCATTGCTGTAAGTCGTAGATCAATGCTGCGATATTCAGTGGTGGTTTTAGTATGAAGAAAAGGCCCTGGGAGTGTGGAGCTGTGATGAAGGTGAGAGTATGGATTAATAAGGGAGCGCATCATTCTCTCTCTCTCTCTCTCTCTCGTGCCTTATTTGCTACAGTCAGTCCCGATGTAGTTCAGTTCTAAAAGAGAAAACAGAGTTCACCCGTAGGGAACGAGAAGTTCGCCTCGTGAGGGATAATAGTTATTGGGAGAAGAAGTCGCGTTCCCAAGGTGGGGACAGGAGAGATGAAACTGCCACCGAACCATATCATTCGAGGGCTTGTGAGAAAGCAGGTCAAGTTAATGTTCTGCCAGCAGTACTGACTCGGGAACGACACCCCTTTGCAAGTGACTCCTCCATCACGGTGATGTTACTCCATCCTGGTAAAGGCAACTCCATCCTGGTCATGTTTTACGCCATCTCAGTGAAGTCATTCCATCCTGTTGATGGTCATAACATCTAGCTCATGGTCTCGGTCCGTCACCCAGTTTTGGTACAGCAATCTGGAAAAATCCGACTAGACTGGTTGTCACCCTATCAAGGTGACGTAATCTATTCCGATGATGTTACTGTATTGTAGTCATAGTTCCAGTCCGCTGAAATTTTAACATTCCAGTGATGTCAATTGCGTTACGCTCATTGAAGTTGTTCCATGGCTATGATGTCATCTCGTTGAATCCCTCCATCGCATCGCGTTGACATCGCTTCATCGCTGCCCGAAGTGATTACATCTTGTGAGTCATTCCATTTTGCTGAGAGGTCATTCCATTCCAGTGCCCAGTGCCCAATGCCAATGTTATCTGATCGCAATCACGATGAATAACCAACCTCCTCCGCGTTGAAGTCACCCGTTCCAGTTGTTTACTGTGCACCAAAACTTCATGACTTCCTCATTGACATCAGACCGTCACAGCGATGTCATTGTGGCTCTGAAATCTTTGCATCTCAACCGTCCTTGTATAGATATCGTGGAGTATTATTGATGTGGGATAGGTGGTGGGGTGGAGGGGGGTCAACCGAGAATAAGGGTGCGGATGGTTCACCGGAAAGGGTAACGAGGCACCGCTGCTGGTTTATTCATTGATCTGTTCATTTATTTGCGGTCTGATGGGTCTTTTTGATCCATTTTATTTGGACGATGAACGATCACTGAAAATGGTCGGAAGACGTACAGACCTTTATTTATTGTTATTATTTGGGTGGAGACGGAGCAGCGAAAATGGTGGCCAGAAAGAGGTTTTATGTAGGTTAACTGTGATGGGTAAGAGGACGCGATGGAAAGAGGCGGTCACCCGTCAGTCTTATTGATTGATGTATTTATATTTATTTAAAAACTGATGACAAGACGTGGAAATATTGACAAAACACAGATTTCTACTTATGCTTGTATTCGGGTTTTGTTGAACCAGCGGAAAAGGGAGCTGTAAGGACCATTGATGACTGGTGTGATGACACTTACTTCATTGTATGTTGGTAGGGGGGAGAAGCGCAGCTTGGTAGTAAGAAATACATGAACATGGTGACATTCCTTGTAATTCAGTATCTAATAAATATTTCACCGCACTTTATCCTTTCAATCGAGAATATGACAAAGTCGTTTGACCAGATTTTCCGGCTTGGGCTGGGGCGTTTGTAGGTCACCTTAAGTCTGTTATCGGTTGCTAAATACCTTTTCAGTTTAGAAAAGATTTGTCCTTTGATCAGATTCGGTTCTGTATAATTTGATATCCAGAACAATACAGTTCAAACTCCCTGTAATAAACGCACAACGAAAATGAATTTTCTCAAGATAGTTTTGTTATTGACAGAGACTGGCACCTACTAGAAATCGGTTCATGAAAGGACTGATCTCGGGAAGGTTAATTTGAAAGGTTCTCTATCCATTTTGGTGAGTCATGGAAAACTAGAATTCCTAGCTGGGGGAGCTGATGATGTTTGTGCCATGTGACGTCAGGGGCGTTATGACGACATCAGAGAGACGTTAGTGTGATTGGCGAAGTCTCTGTCATGATCGCGCTGTCATGTCGTCCTTCATTTCCGAGGATTTTGACATATTGTGGACATTAGGTCTCCCCGCGGGGATTAGTGTGTCACGTGGGTTTTGTCATTTAACCCCCCAGGGTTCTCTCTCTCTCTCTCTCTCTCTCTCTCTCTCTCGTAACTTGCTACTTCTGCGTTGGCTGAGATACATATATATATATGTAATAATATATTAATATTTTATATATATATATATATCTATATATATATATATATAGATAGATAGATAGATAGATAGATAGATACATAGATACATAGATACATAGATATATATATATATATATATATATATATATATATATATATATATATATATATATATATATATACATACTATTTGTGTGCTCTCGCGCGTACAAACAACCATTAGTATGCTATTTGTAAGACAGAAAATGACATTGGAAATATATGTATATATATGATAAAAGTATTTAGTGTGGTTAATTGTAGAATATATGCTGTGCCATTAATAAATGAGGAACGGTCAACCGTAAAGATGTTCACAGAGTCCGCTCTAATTGCCCGGAATGGAAGGTGAACCACTTTGCCCAGGAAGGGGGTAGTGGTTGTGGCAATGGTGAAGATTTTGAGGAGCTGAAGTGGAAGGGCCGGGTATAGTAAAGATACTGCGATATTGATCGTCATCGATGTCCTATGTGTTATGAGTTGTTTACGTAAAATGAACTGGTGAGACACTTCTCTCATGACACACACCACACACACACACACACACACACACACACACACACACACACACACACACACACACACACAGCCCCAATATAATACCGAAGGTTTAAAAGCATAGTTTCTTTATTTCCAAGCTTTTACAGGGTCATCTGCCTTCGTCTTCTTGGAACCAAATGTGAAAGAATAAACGATCCCCTGAAAACATGGAAATAAAGAATTTCTTCTTATGAATCTTATGTATTATTGAGGTCCTGTGTGAAAATATGTATTAACTTTATAGAGTAAATTTGACTTAATCGGGACAATCTTTTATTATATATATATATATCTCTCTCTCTCTCTCTCTCTCTCTCTCTCTCTCTCTCTCTCTCTCTCTCTCTCTCTCTCTCTCTCTCTCTCTGGACTTCAGTGACATTACTGACTCTGCCGACATGTGAGGTATAAGTTGATACCGATTCCGACTTTACTGCATGTTTTATGAATCACTGTGATGTGATAAAAAAATCATAATATGGCTACGTGCGGCATACGTACGACTTGGTTAACATGGTAGAGATGGGTAGATATCGATTCTATTAACAAATACCCGAGTTCGACAGTGGTTTGTAAGGTTGGAAGCGGTATCAACTTATACTTTACTTGCTGGCTGAGTCGGTAACTTCACTGAAGTCCTGATTTCTCCTCTGTGCGTTGGTTTAAATCCAACAGAGGACGAAGTTATCGTCAACTTAAAAAAGAACAATCGGGTTAACATATATGAAAATATATTAATTTCGAGGTAGGGCGAACACGATATTAGAGGACATATGTAGCTTGGAAGCATATATTATATATATATATATATATATATATATATATATTTATATATATATATCTATATATATATATATATATATATATATATGCATGCCATGCATGCATGCATGCCATGCATCCATACAATATACACTACCAATTGCAGGCAGGACTTTTTGTAAGCAATGGATCAAAGCTGATCCAAGAGCTCCCATAAGGCAATCGATGTAGGAATAATGAGAATTAGTTGAATTTAGTACATGGCTTTGCATCGTCAAGGATCATTGATGCCCATTGTTTAATCCAGCTACTGTCGTTGGTTTGATGATGGGTGAAGATAACTAACTGGTTGAGTTAAATTGGCGGTGAATCTCTGTTTCTGAGCAACAATTGATACCGAGTGATTGATTTTCAAAGATTGCTGCTTGCTGCATTGCAGTAGTAAGGTTTGGAATTTAATGCAGGATTGAGTAATTATTGATTGAGTCGCTCCACCAGGCGCTGCAAATGCAAGGGTCTTTCATGGGCGTATTTGATTTCCCAGTGAATTTTCTCGAGTGAAGTGAATGGATCACCAATATCTGTTCAAGTTTCATTTGTTGTGTCACAAACCAGTGGGCATTGACGTGTAATTGAATCAATTTCTTTGATTTTGTTCGAGTTAGTAACGTTTGGAAAAGGAAGATCATTGAAATCTTGATGGGTCAGAGTTGAAGATTGACGAATTGGTCGGTTGATTAATTTTGTTGCGTTACCTGGCGTTGCAAAACTAAGGGTCGTTGACTTGTGTGCTCATGAGTCAGAAAACTGCCAAAGGGGAAAGGAAAGAGAGAAGGTTCCAAGACAGCGCTGATTGTTCATGTCTTCTGCCACAGGGTATTGTGTATGCGTGCGTGTGTCTGTGTGTGTGTGTGTGTGTTGGAGGGAACAGACAACTTGTTCCTCATAATAACTTCCTGTTTGGTTAGTCATTTCCATCGGCGGTTTTTATTTGCTTTGTTATTTTGTTCCCTTTTTTTAGTTTCATTTCTATCGTTCCTCCTCTCCTTCCGAAAAATATTTGGATCTTGGTTGGATTCCTTATTTCTCGTTTATTTTCTCTCTCGAAATTATAATGTTTAGTGACCAATATCTCTCTCTCTCTCTCTTTTATAATATATATATATATATATATATATTATATATATATATATATAATTTTATTTTTCTATTATAATGCATACCTTATCTGGGCTGTTTTTTTTCACTCCATTGTAATGTGGAATGGAGGATATCTGCTTCCTCTCGCATTCATCATCATCTTCCTCTTTTATATTAGGATATGGTGAAAGTGGAAAGCTTCTCCACCACCACAATGCCTCTTCGTCTTCCTCATCTTCCTCTTTCTCCTCCTCTTATATTATAGTTGATCTTTTTCATTCTCGAATGGTGGATTTTTTAAAAGTCATTTACCATTTCATTGTGTACAGAAGAATGTTTTAACGCTTGTATGCGATTTGCGAAATGGTGGGGTTTTTGGACTCGATTAGAGTTAGTTATTTTGAGAGAGAGAGAGAGAAGAGAGAGAGAGAGAGAGAGAGAGAGAGAGAGAGAGAGAGTCGTGCCAGTAACGTATTCCCGATTGGGGAGGAGGGGAGTGCAACTGTTGTTATTTACTGAATTTCTTTTTTAGTCATAGCATTATTGACTGGTTTATAACCAGGTGTCGTATTACCATTGGTATAATTACGGTGTGTGAAAGATGAAATACAATAATTGATTGGATATGAAGACTAGATGTAGGCTTACATACATGTTCAGTCTTTCGTTCTATTTATAGTCTGTCCATTCTCTGTAGTATAGCATATTGAACTCTTGTATTGAGAGAGATTGATGCCGGTGTGTTTAGTTGAAGGACGGCCGTAACACTAATATCGCGCAACGTGCGCCATTGTCACTCCGGCTTCTTTTGCTGTCAATCCAGACTGATATATGCAGATATATCATTGTTTATCAGGATTCTCCTCCTTCCGCTTTTCTCGTTTGACTCGCTAAGGACTTTTTTTTTTTTTTTTTTTCTCCGTGGAATCGTCTGGGATCATCTGATGAGGATGTCGCTCATTTTCAATATAATGATGATAATGATAATCTTCTATTGTAATAGAATCCGAGAGGATCTGATCTTGTTTGTCCTCCCCCTGGTGACAGTAGGGGGAGACATGTTGCAGCCCCCCCCCCCCCCCACCCCCCCCCCCCCCCCCCCCCCCCCCCCCCCCTCACACCTTGCAATCCGATTTGTCTGTCCCGGGTGAGGGTGGGGTACGTAAGGGAACGGGAGGGTAGTGGATACATCCACCCTCCTGCAAACCTGTTTGTCCGTCCCAGGTGGAGGCTGGGTAGGTAGGGGATCGGGAGGGTAGGGGGGAGACAGCAGCGCCGGGTTCCAGCCCGCGCCACCAGACTCGTCATATAATAATAGATATATATTCTTTGTCTTCTTGAAAGCGTACAAGCACATGCATTGTACCCTATGAGATGTGATTTTCCTTTTTGATTCTATTTCTGAAGCATTTGCATTCCATTCATGTATCAGAGGATGCAGGGTTTTCAGCAAATGCCAAATGCAAGGTTCGGTGAAGCGTTCTGTTCTGTTGCTCCAGTACCTTGCTTGGGTAATTCCACTCCGCCTCTGTTGTCGCCTGCTAATATAGCATTCTTTTCTGATAAGGTAATCACATACTTTGGAAGAACATTTTGTCTCGTTAATCACATGAAATTTAATGTATCTATCGTCTCTCGAAGCTGAAACACTTTTACATAACATTGCGAGCTGTCACCCTTTACATAAGTGCGGTAATAGAGTATTGCAAGGTTAACAAGAACGGAAGTGCTCATTATGTTCTTGCGCTCGTATTTGTTAAGGAACATTATCATTGCTGTCGTTATTAATTCTGTAGTGACTCTCAGGCCTCACTGCCACCAAATGATCTCTTAGGGTCTTGCTACAAGGTTCTACCATTTTTCATTAACAATAGGCTTCGTATCATGAACGACCTTTAGAAGCCATACTGCTAAGAGGGCGAAGAAGTATTGTACACACACACACACACACACACACGTCAGGGAATTAAAAGCCTTGTACTTTATGTAGGATGTTGCTGACATAAGGATTTAAGCTACCATGTAAGAGTTTCTTATTTTCATATATGGTTTTTAAGGTATATTTAGTTTTGGATGTTAACATCCTTATGTGTATGGATACTGTTATTTTAACTATTTTCACAATTTTTTACAATATATGATTAGTGCGAATAGTAGTCATCTGTATTATTATATTATCAGCTCTTAAAGGAGATACTATTGCCTTTCATTTTTCTTTACACAAATTCTCATGTTCATTGTCTACTTTACGTAATGCTGTATGCAGACACGTGTGGCTCTCTCTCTCTCTCTCTCTCTCTCTCTCTCTCTCTCTCTCTCTCTCTCTCTCTCTCTCTCCTGGTGTACTCACACAGCTGTTGCCTCTCTTTATTCTTTAGCATATGGCCTTGTTAACCGCCGTCTTCCACGTCGGTGATCTTTCTTTGTTTTTCGCAGTCATAGCGAGTCA
>NC_087208.1:72957821-72987821 GCF_015104395.2 Macrobrachium nipponense | reverse complement strand
CGCGAGTGCGACTGTTCTTTGTATGGAGGTATACAAGCGCATGAATGCAGTCTGTGTTCTGTGTTTCGCGGCTACATCATGTAGAAATGCATCGTAACGAAAGGGTCATTGTGCCATAATGGGTATGTGGATTTTGTGTTGTTTTATATATAAAATGGAAAGAAGCTGTCGAGTTTATTATTTTATTTTTTTTCGCATGGAGGGTTTGGAATTCCTACTAATAAAACCAGTGTTACAGATATTGCGATAATTTGCGGTGGTCTTCAAGCGTTGTTTTCCCAAAATTTTTCATTTCTTTGCTTCATTTGTTTTGTGCGTTGTAAATGATGCAAGTTTTCCTTTACTTTTTATTAATTCAATTTTTTACTTGTCTAATGGTTGGCAGTATAATTTATCGTAGTTTTATTTCGTTCAGTTTTCCTTAGCTGTATTTTTCGCCTTTCAGGTTTTCGCCTTCGTTTTAAATTTTAGTCTTCGTTTTTTAATTTTTTCGAGGCGATTGGCCATTTTGTCTGCCATACATGATTCATTTCATTTTCTGTATAGTTTTCTTATGTTTCCCCATTATTTTTTTCTCGGATATTCAGGTTTTTATTTTTGTTGAGACATATTGTTCTTCACTCTTTATTTCCAGTGTTCCTAAATTTTTGTTACTTGCTACTTGTGTCCAATGTCTGGGCTAAAGAAAAAAGAATATTGAAATCTTCCGCGTTATTTCTCCCGTTTTCTCTCTTATGAGTTAATGACTGTCAGCACTGACAAGGGTGTACCGGAATCTGCAGTGTTTCGCTTCGCTGTTCTCGTTTGTCTTTTTCTTTTCGAAAGAAGCAGCTGTTTGGCGCTGCGGATTGCAGTCGGTGGGAACTGCAGCAGCTCTTGTTGGTCCAGGAAAACCAATACACGTCTCTTGTTTGGATAAGGACGACCCCAGCTCCTTAACCGCGAGACCGGCCCGCCTTGCGACGGACTCCTCCTTCTCCTAGACTTGGACCCGAGCAGCCCTCGGCACGTTTTGAGAATTCACGATTTTCATTTATGATTACGACTGCTACAGAAAAATGATTCGAAAATGATCGCCACCATCGTCTTCATTCGGTCTTTAATGGCGTTGTGATCTTCATTTTTTTTTTTTTTTTTTTTTTTTTTTTTTTTTTTTTTTTTTTTGTGCGGCTATAAGAGAAGCTCTGCATACGTATCTGTGTGTGTTCGGTCATAAAATAATAGCCATATACATGTTATTTTGTTTGTTTATAAAAGAATGTCGAAAAATGTATTGCTTGCGGTATTATCATTGTTATTGTTTGTCAGCAAGTCACTTCACAAATTCTGGAGCTCATCTGTAATTACGAATAAAGAATGAGCTCTTTGTAGCAGGGTTATAGTGGTTAAGATTGCATGTGTGTGTGTGTGTGTACATATATATATATATATGAATAACTTAATCACGAAATATATAAACCGTGATGCTATTACATTTATTTATATTATATATATATATATAGATATAGATATATATATTATACTATATCTATATACATATATATATATATATATGATATATAATGTACGTTTATGTAGAATATATATATGCATGTGTCCGTGCGCGCGCGCTGCCTTTGAAAGGTTCATAAACTCAACCGGTGAAATTGTACATCAAATCGCTGTTAAAGATATAGAATAATAATGTTACTGGAGAAGATGAGCCCCAAGCTAGGTTTGAGGGAATACACATATATACACGTATATATAGTATACTTATGCATGTTTTGTGAGTATATATTTTTATACGCCGTATACTCTGGTTTGACATTTTTATATCACGTCTCAAGTAATGGACGTCATTATATTATATATATGTATGTCTGTATGGTATGTAATGGTGCATGTGTATGTGTTTGTTTTCATTTAAACCAAGAAGATGGTATAAGTTTGTGTATTTTTATTGAATTTTTTTTTTCTGTAAAATACTTTGGTTTCTGCCTTCCTGATGAGTTAGCGGAAGGAAGTTAAAAAGGGAAGTGGGAAATTAAGAGTGTCCCCCCCCCCCTCCTTTCCCCCCTTATCCCCCCCCTAGCCCCCGCCTCCCCCGTTTACCATTTTTAAGGATAATGGAGACTTGACGTGTTGGAGGCAGGGACGCTGAACTGGCAGATTCATGCACTTCGTCGCTTTTTTTTTTTTTTTTGTGGTATAGTTGCTCAAGAAAGACGGAAAAAACAAAGGGCCCTTTTCGCCACCAAATTTTCAATGAATTAAAGATAATTGGCAGTATATTATCTAATATTTTTTGTGTGTATGTATATATATAATTATGGTATATTATATATTATATATAATTATATATATATATATATATATAATACGTATATATAATTAGACAAAATCTAGGAAGGAAAGGGAAACGAGGTTCGAAGTTCTTGGATTTGTATTCCTGTATGACTCCATCGTTTATCATTCCTTCGTGGATTCTGTCTTTATTTATATATTCATCAAGTTCCATATTTTCGTGATCAGTTCCACCACACACTCATACATACATATACAATATACTATATATATAATAGATATATTTAGCGGGAAGCAAAAGTGGATAGTAGGTTTTGGGAAATTCACGAGGTTGTCATTAGGATAATTTCTAGGAAAATGCAAAGATGTGTGATGTCTGTTTAGAAAATAACAGCGAGTTTAAAAAAAAAAAAAATCGGGAATTGAGATGGAATGCATAAATGGCTTCAACCGCGGCAGTTTAAAGTCTCAGGCTGGTTTTTTTAAAAAGAAAACGCAACTTCAAAAATAATTGATGATGGGAAAAGAACTCATTCCGGATGACAGAGACAAAGTATCATTGCATTTTTGCTTTAAAACCAGTTCAATTTGCATTTACATATATTTATATGTAATGTATATGTATATATATATATATATATATAATATTTTATAATATATATATAATATATAGTATATATATATATAAATATACACATTATATTGTTTAAAATTTAAATTTATTTTTTTCGGTTTTGAAATTATGTTTATATACATCAATGAAATAGTTTGCGTAAACAGTGTCTAAAGTTTGATGTGTTTAACGAATTTTATTTTATTATAATACTTCATAAAACTGTTTTTTGAGCATTCCCCACATCGCTTTCCATCCATCCCCCCCCCCCCTCTCTTCTTCTTCTCTCTTCTCTCCTTTTCTCTCTCTCCCCCCCCCCCCCACCCCTTCTCTCTCTCTCTCTCTCTCTCTCTCTCTCTCTCTCATACTTTTGCGGATAGAGATTGAGTCATTTTACGTATGCTACCGCCTTTGCAGTTACTTTGTTATTGACAAGTTGAACAACTTTATTTTATGAATAATTCATAGACAAGCTTTTCCCCACGGTAGTAACATTTGTTGTCCAACAGTTACTCGATTTTTCTTTTTATTGGGTACTTGGTTGAGGCTGTGGTTATCCTGGTTGGAGAGGGTTTGGAACAGCCAGTGGAAGATATTTGAGGGAATGCAGTTGCGGGGATTTGAGACGAAATGGCAGCATTGATTTGTAAAAGCCGTTGAAAAGCGTTCGGTGGAGCACATAGGCTAAGAGATTGGGTGAGATAAAGAACATTTTGGAGATTTAGTGTCGTGTTGCAATTGAAGGGATATTTTCTGTTTGGAATTCAAACTGGAGGAATATGGATGAGATTTATGAATGGATTTGCATCATCACAGTTTGATTTATTTTGGTGAAAACTTGCGTAGATTTTCTGGACGCAGAGGTTGAATAAATTTCGTGGAACAGACTCCTAAAGGCAATTGTACCCGATTTTTCCAATGGGCGGCGAATGCTTGTTCTCGAAGAGCTCGTCATGATTACAGTTTAGAGGGTAAAAGTAGCAATATGAAGACTCATCATAATTCAGCCAGAACGCTGAATGCCGGAAATAACACGCGTGTCGTTAATAGAGAGAGAGAAATAAAAATGGTCTTTTAGAAGTCAGTGCCAGGAAACCCTTGAAACTAGCCACCTGAAATGATGATGATGATAGAAGCCGGTCTCTTATAAATTCCTCCACGGGGGCAGCCGGGTCACGCCTCCACTAAGGGCGTACACCTCAGGAATGACCAGCATGAAACAGTCAGTCCTTACCGGTCCCCGTAATCTGGGGAGACAGACCGCTAAGTATGAATGAGACGATCAACTGACCATTCAATGGGTCTCTCTCTCTCTCTCTCTCTCTCTCTCTCTCTCTCTCTCTGTGGTAGCGCATTTAGCTCATAACTGAACGACCCGCGTTCGAATTTCGTACCGGACGTGAGAAACGAATCCGCTGTCCCCCCTAAAATCCACTATATCACAGTTGACCTGGGCAGTAAATTCTGTATAGACTTGTTGTTTTTGTTATCGGTTGGGGATGGAGAAAGAAAAGAGACAAAGGACAAAAAGAAGAAAGAAAGAAAAATGGGATTTTAATGTTAATGCTTCGTTAAAATGTATATTATCAAAACGGGAGAACCTGGACGAGGCTCTCTCTCTCTCTCTCTCTCTCTCTCTCTCTCTCTCTCTCTCTCTCTCTCTCTCTCAGTTTAAATAAAGAAACAAGGAAACGGTGCTGCAGCTCTACGCATCAATAGTTAGACCTCATCTTGAATATGCATTACAGTTTTGGTCACCAACACTAAGAAAAGACATAAATAGATTAGAAGGGGTACAAGCAAGAGCCACAAAGTTAATTCCATCCATCAGGCAAATGTTAAAACTCGACGATTGCGAGGACAACTAATAGGAACATTCAAAATACTGAAAGGCATAACAAAAGTAGACAGTAATGGATGGAAACCAGAAATGAAGAGATACAACACATCCCATTGTGGGAACTTCTTTACTTAACAAGATATGTGACGCATGGAATAAACTGCCAGCAGAGGTTGTAAACAGCAACAGTGTGGAAGAGTTTAAAAGAAAACTGGACAAAATTATTAGGAGTCTGTGAATGAGCAGTGAAACCCGTTCCTAGAGATAAGTGAACACGATGCCTCCACGGATACACTAATAATAAGTCTTTGAGACATCCTAATCCCTGTAACTCTCTCTCTCTCTCTCTCTCTCTCTCTCTCTCTCTCTCTCTCTCTCTCTCTCTCTCTCTCATCCGGTCTTTTGAGATACACACAATGAGAGACCTAACCGTTATATAATGAGCTTAGTGACACAATATTCTTCCAAATGGATCACGTTAGCATCAGTTATGGAGCATTATCCACTGGAGGCTTTATATAAGGTTCTTTGCAGCGTCCCCTGGTCCCCTGGCAGCAACCGCTTTCATTCCTTTTACTGTACCTCCATTCGTAGTCTGTTTATTCAGTCTTCATTTCTACCCTCTCCTAACAATTGGTTCAACAATTATTTTCAGCGCTGAATGACCTCTTAGATCCCAGCCTAAGTTTTAGATTCCAGTTCCAAATCAGGCCAAGACACATGTGGTTTCCCGCAAGGAATAGTTCTTGGTTCAGCTGTTGTGTTATTATGATTAGTGATACTATATAATTGTGCCAAGGCAGATTGCATCACAATTATATCAATATTTGACGACGATTCCCGCGTCTCGGCCATATTGGATTCGCTTGAAAACCGAACCGTTTTAAGATGAATTCGAAACGATAATAACCAGTCCTTGGCCCAGAGTAACAAAGCATCCTTTAACGAGGACCGATTTGAACACACGGACTAGAAATCACGCCATTTCTCCTGACATCTCGAACCAAGTCAAAGACCCCGTGGCTATCGTCTGTAACGACCGTACAAAATCAAGTACATGATAGAATCATTGCTGCCTCGGATGGCAGTCGGCATGGAAACTGAGGACATTTTAAATCAGAGATATGATCGCCATACGCGCGTCATGCTGTGCGATGATGACACCAGTTATAGACTGCTGCTCTCAAGTATACTAGTATGGTCCTTAGCCCAATGATGGCGGCGTGGTTGGTATGGTATTAGCGTCCCACCTCGGTGGTCGCGGGTTCGATTCTCGGCCATTCCATTGAGGGGTGAGAGATGTGTATTTCCGGTGATAGAAGTTCACTCTCGACGTGGTTCGGAAGTCACGTAAAGCCGTTGGTCCCGTTGCTGAATAACCATACTGGTTCCATGCAACGTAAAAACACCATACAAACAAACAAACAAACATACTGTATCCCAGCCGAAATTGCTCGTGCATCAGCATTTGTTCTTACAACCTCTATCCTGTGGACTGCCTCTGGCTATGCATCTCGGTACCACGTGACAACGAGAACGCCTATTAAGGCCTAAGGTGGGCAGATGCCTGGGTATCCTATGGGATGTGCTAAGATGCAGTGTCATTGTTCATTTGGCATGGGGCTTTATTCAGAATAGAGTTCATCTGACACCCTTTTTACAACACGGTGGTGAGATCAGACATCATGGCTATCAACTTCAGGTAAAACTGCAAATCAAAGTTCTCCCTCTCTACTCTCGCCTTCAAATATCGTATACAACTAATATCCATGTCCACATAAGAGAGCCCGCGACAAGATGATTCTCAATCCACAGATGTCTTTGTTTGTCGATAGATTAACGCGGAAGCTCCACCAAAAAATAAAAGAAAACATTCTTCCGTTAACTTCGCCAAATAACGAAAAGGAATTTTTATGGAGACCACAATATTATGGAAAACTAAAACAGGAAACAAGACAACTTAGCCCCACCCAACACTCACGGAATAGTGGAACTGTTTTTTTTTTTTTTTTTTTTTTTTGGGAAAATAATATACTTTCCCCAAGTGCTTTCCAATACTCTCTCTCTCTCTCTCTCTCTCTCTCTCTCTCTCTCTCTCTCTCTCTCTCTCTCTCTCTCTCTCTCATATATATATATATATATATATTATTAATATATTATATATATATACATATGTATGTATGTATGTAAAAAATGCATGTATGTGCATATTGTTTCTTTATATATATATATATATATAATATATATATATATATATATATTGTGTGTGTGTGTACACACTTACTCAGATTTCCCTTGGCTTTTTGTAAAGAATACAAAACCTGCTGGAAAGAATGCATCATGCATTGAGAAAGACAGGACTCAAAATATACGGAATTGAGTTAATGATGAGCGTAAATGGATGAAATAACTCTGGCCGGAACATGGAATAGTTCGGTCTATATTCTTATATGGACATATTATGTCTGAAAGATTTCGTCATTTTGAAATTAAAGCTCTAAAAATATGAGGAGTCAGAAGTTAGGATACAGTTAGGAATGAGACCCTAATGGATAATTGTGAGTATCCTCTTCTGAGTCCTGTACGTCCTACTTCATTTTCAGTCTCATTCCTTCTTTCCACATCCCTATTTTTCGTCCTCCTTCGACCCATCTCAACCTTTGCACACTCCGTTCTTTACTGTCATTTTTCTCCTTGATCTTGTTCGTAACGTTTCACTCCCGTTTTCTTCCCTTTTCACCTTCCGCTCTTCATAGTCCTTGTCACTGATGCTCCTCCTCATTTACAACTCTGCCTTACTTTTCTTACTACTCCTTGTTCGCCCTTGTTCGCTCCTCTCTCAAGAAGTGTCACGTGACTCACTTCTCATTATTCCCTCGCAGCTGAGGCGATGAGTTTTACCTCCCTATTGCAAAAATATCCTGCAGTTCACACACATACACAAACTATATATATATATATATATATATATATATATATATATATATATCTATATATTAATATATATTATATTATAATATATATATATTATATATTTGTTTAGTGGATCTAGTTTTGACTAACGTAATTTGTTTATTTATGTATTTATTAAGCTTTAGTGAGATTTTTATTTTAACATCAATTGATGTCAATTTTCCCTTGTTTTAGTTTATGTTGTGGGGACTTTTGTTATTGAAGGTTATTTTGAGGTGTGAATTTCGTGAATCAGTTTCGTCGAGCTATTCATTGAGATTGCTGCTATGGTATGTTGATTTTCCTAATGTTTCTGTGGAAGCCTTTGAAGTCTGAAAATCTTGGGTTTTCTGTCGGATGTTTGGCCCACCAATTCATCCCAGAATCAGAATATAATGACGGAATATGACAGCATCTGGCCAGATTTCATACTGAGTGTAGATGTGACTGCTGTGACAGACCGGACCGCACTGCGGAGATTCTAATGCAGCGAAGGGGTTGTGTCTCTCATTCCGGTCACGTTATTGGTCTGAGAATGTGGTCCAGGTTTGGTCATATGGCTCGAGGCAAAACGCGATCGTATCGGAAGTGACTGAAGGTTTATGAATTACAGTTTGGGTTTCATTCCCTGGTGCAGGTCGTTCGGACAGCCATTCTGCTGATATCAAGGCCAAAGCCAAAGGATATGCAATATGGGAGATAAATGTCAGACATATTTTTCTCTTTGTCTTTCTTGCGTCGGCGAACGGGCGAGGGCTGTGGAAGCTTTCTGTACTCGTGTTTATCCTGTCCTGCCTTGGAATCAGCCATTTAACAATGAGCATATTTATCACAGCACTGCCTGGCAGTTGGTGAAGTCATAGAAACTTCATTTTCCCCTAAATACTGTAGTTCAAATAAAAAAATATTAATTTCATGAAAGAAACCAGATAGCTTACGATTGAATCATGATCATTGTAAAGGTGGTTATCGAGTTGCCCCTGGGAAGAAGGAAGGTTTAAGAACTTAAGGAAAATCAAATGAGAGCTATATGTAATGTAGTATGTGTTTTCTTGCAGTTCCACTCTCTCTCTCTCTCTCTCTCTCTCTCTCTCTCTCTCTCTCTCTCTCTCTCTCTCTCTCTCTCTCGTGGTGTTTTCGGAGGTTTCTAGGTTTTCCCAATTAGAAGGTTTCTGTCTTCGTATTTGTGTTGTAGGCTTGCCATTGAGTGACTGACAGAGATCTCTTAGGAGGTTCTCATTTTGAAAAATCCGTCTCATGTGCTGTGGTTGAGCGGTGGTTGAATATCCCGAAATGCAGTCATGGCTGCTATAACAACGCAGTTACGTTTTTAGTATTTAAACTGATTGGAGATTAATGTTTGGGTTTGCTTACGGTGTTACTTGAAACGTTATTGCTCTTGAAACATTTTAGCAGTCATTTTTATTATTTTTTTTATTTACTGTGGAGGTTATTTCGAAAATTGGCCATGAATCATTATTACTGTTATTGTTTTGCTTAGCAAATGTTTCTACTACCTTCGCTTACAAATTGTCTGATAGCTGTAACTTTCGTTGACAAACTCCTCCTGCTGTCGTTGTTATTCTTGCTGTAAAGTAATTGTTGTAAGCACACTGATTGGCCTTCAGGAGACCTTGCGCTGTATAACACAGCCTTCTTGACCTAACCTCCTTAGTTCCCCTTCTTTCAAAAGAAGAAGAAGAAGAAGAAGAGAGAAGATGAGGAGAGAAGAGAGACGAAGAAGAGGAGAGAAGAGAGAGAGCGAGAGAGAGAGAGAGAGGAGAGAGAGAGAGAGAGAACTATCAGTGCCGCCAGTCTTCTTCATATGATGGAAGGTTACAATCGTATCCACAATTGCAGCTTGAGAGGTGATGAGAAATTCCTTTTTTTTTTCTTCTTTTCTTTTCTTTCGTAGCAGGCTGTTATTTGAGAGGCAAATATAATTTTTAGGTGATTTCTCTTTAGAACCATATATATATATATATATATAATATATATATATATATATATATATATATATATACACACATTATATATTATATATATGTATATTACATTATATATATATCATATTATATATACTATATATATATAATATATAAACAAACATAATATTATTATATTTAATACAATATATATTATATATTTATATTTACACACATACATATGTTTGCCCTATACATACGCTTCGTTCTTATGCACGGAACGAATGATCACAAATTATTAGATGGACGAACCTGTCAGTCACGTTGAGGTAGGAGTTATCAAGTCTGGTCTGTTTCCGGTTGTTCGATCGTCGCTTTGTTTTGATCGTGCGGTTAGACAGTACAGGTTCTGACCCTTTGTTGCGTAAGTTTTTTCTCTGTCGGTGCAATACTCAATCACCCTAGTGGCTGTAGGGTCTCATTGTGGCCGATTGCCGCTTTCATCAGGCTACTGTTGTAAGTTTCATTATGTTACCACACACAAGCCCTCCTCATCTTACCGGTGTTAGAAAGTATAAAGTTTGGTGCAAAGTCATTCTCGTCCACCTCTGAATTTAACCTCTTATCTTCATCCAGGTATTGTGGTTAAGTGATTAAGAAGACACTTCTGAATTCAAGGTTTTCTTCCCTCTGCCTCTCGTTATTTAGTTATTGAGAGACGACTTCTTGCCTTTATAACAACGAAAATCTACAGGTAATCAACTCCATTCCAGACCGTATGTGTGTACACTACGATGACGATGTATATGATATATTTGCAGTTCACCTTACGAGACCAGCGTGAGCGATTGGTGGTAACATTGAGATCTGAAAATGGAAAAGAGAGAGGAATTTTGTTTTGTTTGTCCTTACTG
Source organism: Macrobrachium nipponense (assembly GCF_015104395.2). Taxonomy (NCBI): domain Eukaryota; kingdom Metazoa; phylum Arthropoda; class Malacostraca; order Decapoda; family Palaemonidae; genus Macrobrachium; species Macrobrachium nipponense. The sequence goes on along the minus strand of NC_087208.1, from coordinate 72,977,291 downwards.
ATCTCTCTCTCTCTCTCTCTCTCTCTCTCTCTCTCTCTCTCTCTCTCTCATCTGTGTTTTGTTCAGTCATTCTTTTGCGACAGGGAGAGAAAAGGCCGTTGGAGTGGCTCTCATTGACGCTTTAGAGAGACATCCGTATGGGGTAATGGGAGTCGCACGCCTGCTCAACCCCTGGGATGTTGAAAATAGCAGCTACTGCGTTATATACTGAATTATCTCTCTTACTGTAAACTTGAGAATTCTCTTGAGTTCCGTGTTTCATGGTACCTATAACCTTCCTACCTATAAGAGTGGATCTTTTATTATTCTCTCTGCCTTTCTCCGTCAGACTTTAGAAATTTAAGATCGATTTAAGTTGATATTTTCTGCGGCGTCGACTTATGAAATTTCGTTCCTTCAGAGAGAGAGAGAGAGAGAGAGAGAGAGAGAGAGAGAGAGAGAGAGAGAGAGAGCACATGCAGCGTGGTCTTAGTCATGAATTATGAGAGGGCAACAAAAGAATAGGTGTGGGATAGAGAGAAAGATGGTTTTTTTCTTTTTTTTTTTTTTTTTTCTTCAGGGTTTGAAAAAGGGGGTTGGGGGTTGAGAGTTCAGAAGGGTTCTTTTGTTGTTCAACGTTCAAGTTCTCTTTCCCCGTTGCGGGCCCCTGCAGGCGCTGTTCCTCCTCCGTCATAGATAGAGAGCGTCGAGGACTTCCTTGAGGAGTGATAGTTGGTGCTAATTCATAACTGAAATTCAATGAATACTCTCTCTCTCACTTTTCCATTTTCAGATCTCAATGTTGCCACATATCGCTCACGCTAATCTCGTAAGGTGAATTGCAAATATATAAATATATATATATATTATATATATATATATATATATATATATATACTATATATATTATTAATTATATATATTATAATATATATCCACAATATACATCGTCATATTGAGTGTGTACACATACCGTCTGGAATGGAGTTGATTACTTATAGATTTTTGTTGTTATAAAGGCAAGAAGTATATGGATGGATACTTAAGACTGATGTAAATTGCCGAAAGGATATTGCCTAGCGTGATTTCATATGTGCTTCTCGTATAATAATGTCTGTAATCTCATGATTTTCATCGTTGCAAATTTCCGCTTTTTCCATTCATAAGTAGCTTTAATTTTTTTGTTATCCTACATGAAAGATTCCCTTGTATTATGTTTATTTATTATTATTATTATTATTATTATTATTATTATTATTATTATTATTATTATTCATTAGATGAAACAGTCATATGGAACAATCCAACAACAGCCATTGACTAGAAATTCAAGCTTCCAAAGAATATGATGTTCATTGGGAAGAATGAAGAGAAGTCAATTTAAACGCTGTGATATGGAGAAGGAAAGAAATCGCTCCAAGCAAGAGGAAACTGGGTTTCGCTGTGTAACTGGTAAAGACGCCAAGACCAGAAGCTGAGGAAAACTGTTGTAAGGAAAGTCTGGGGGTTGGGGGGTTGGTGGTTTAGCGAGTGGGTTTTAGGGGAGGATGGCTGGGAGAAGTGAACTGGCAGATCATGATATGTTATCTTTTTTATCTTCTTTTTTTTTCTCTCTAAAGAAAACCTTCCAGTTACGAAATCACACACGAATATAAAAGTCTGCTGCGCTGTCACGAAAATGTTCGGCGGCACGGCATGGTCCATGGCTGCCGGTCAATCAGAAAACTCGCTCGAGAGATCATTGGGCCGTCGTTGAGTTTGCGAGCACAAGGACGTGGTTGAATGTCTGTCTGTCTGTCTGGGGCCTCTCGTCTCTGGGGCTGTGAGAAGCTGCTGCTGCTCACGGCAGAGCCGCGAGATGACACAGAAGGCTCTGGCTGAAATGATTTTTTTCTTTTTTTCTCTCTCTCTAGAGAGAGTTGCGTTTTGAGTTTTAGGGAGAAGCGGTTGATTTCTCTTTTGAGAATTAGGTTGAAAGTGTTGAAAGCTGTTTTAGTTTTTTTTTATAAAGAATCGTGAGCTTTTGTAACTTGGAAGCATGTACTGTTTCATTTATTTTTTGAACTTAAAAAAGAAAGAAAAAAAACTTAGGCTATACATTTTCTTGGAATTCCTGAAGAAATGGCTGCCATTTTGTGGATATTCAGAAAAAAGTTCTGCAGGTCTTATTGATTTTTTGGGATAAAATGCTCTCGAGATTTTAATTGCTTTCAAAAAGTGCTGCCGTTCTCTTTGAAAATTTTTTTTGGGGGAAATGTAGTGCCGTGTTTTTGGGTTATCGGAAAAGAGTGCTATGTGATTTTGGATTAATATGAGTGCGGCTTTATTTATTTATTTTTTTATTACCGTAAGAAACGGCTGCCGTTCTTTGGGATGGTTGGGATAAAGAGCCGTTGTGTTTTTGAATTTCAGGGGAGGAAAGTGCTTTTTTTTTTTGTGGATTGCCTAGAGAAAGTATTTATGTTCTGTTTGGTTTATTGGAGGAAAGTGCTGCTTTTTGTGGATTGCCTAGAGAAATATTTATGTTCAAGTTGGTGGTTTATTGGAGGAAAGTGCTGCTTTTTGTGGATTGCCTAGAGAAAGTATTTATGTTCGTTTGGTTTTATTGGAGAAAGTGCTGCTTTTTGTGGATTGCCTAGAGAAAAAGTATTTTATGTTCTGTTTGGTTTTTATTGGAAGGGACCCGTGCTGCTTTTTGTGGTTGCCTAGAGAAAGTATTTATGTTCTTTTTGGTTTTTTATTGAGGAAAGTGCTGCTTTTTGTGGATTGCCTAGAGAAAGTATTTATGTTCTGTTTGGTTTATTGAGGAAAGTGCTGCTTTTTGTGGATTGCCTAGAGAAATATTTATGTTCTGTTTGGTTTATTGGAGGAAAGGTGCCTGCTGCTTTTGTTTTTGTGGATTGCCCTAGAGAAAGTATTTATGTTCTGTTTTTGGTTTATTGGGGAGGAACGTGCTGCTTTTTAGTGGATTGCCTGGGGAGAGGAAAAGATAAAAGTATTTATTCTGTTTGGTTTATTGGAGGAAAGTGCTGCTTTTTGTGGATTGCCTAGAGAAAGTATTTATGTTCTGTTTGGTTTATTGGAGTAAAGTGCTGCTTTTGGTTTTATTGGATTGCTAGAGAAAGAAATAATATTTATGTTTCTTTTTGGGGTTTTGTGTTTATTTGGATTGGAAAGTGCCGCTGCCTGGATTGCTAGAGAAAAGGGTATTTATGTTCTGTTTGGTTTGTTTGGTTTATTGGAGAAAGTGCTGCTTTTTGTGGATTGCCTAGAGAACGTTTTATTTTTAATGTTCTTTTTGTTTTTGGTTAATGGAGAAAGTTTGCTGGCTGCTTTTTGTGGATTGCCTAGAAAGTATTTTATTTTGTTCTGTTTATTTGTTTATTGGAGGAAGTGCTGCTTTTTGTGGATTGCCTAGAGAAAGTATTTATGTTCTGTTTTTGGTTATTGGAGGAAAGTGCTGCTTTTTGTGGATTGCATAGAGAAAGTATTTATGTTCTGTTTGTTTATTGGAGGAAAGTGCTGCTTTTTTTTTTGTGGATTGCCTAGAGAAAGTATTTATGTTCTGTTTTTGGTTTATTGGAGGAAAGTGCTGCTTTTTGTGGATTGCCTAGAAAGTTTAGTTTTCATGTTCTGTTTGGTTTTATTTTTGGAGGAGAAAGTGCTGCTTTTTGTGGATTGCCTAGAGAAAGTATTTTATGTTCTGTTTTGGGTTTTTATTGGAGGAAGTGCTGCTTTTTTGTGGATTGCCTAGAGAAAGTATTTATGTCGTTTGGTTTATTGAGGAAAGTGCTGCTTTTTGTGGATTGCCTAGAGAAAAGTATTTATGTTCTGTTTGGTTTATTGGAGGAAAGTGCTGCTTTTTGTGGATTGCCTAGAGAAAGTATTTATGTTCTGTTTGGTTTATTTTTGGAGGAAAGTGCTGCTTTTTTGTGGGATTGCCTAGAGGAAAGTATTTATGTTCTGTTTGGTTTTATTGGAGGAAAGTGCTGCTTTTTTGTGGATTGCCTAGAGAAAAGTATTATGTTCTGTTTGGTTAGGAGTGCAGTGAAAGTGCTGGCTTTTTTAGTGGGGATTGCCTAGAAAAGTATTTAGGTTCTGTTTGGTTTATTGGAGGAAAGTGCTGCTTTTTGTGGTTTGCCTAGAGAAAGTATTTATGTTCTGTTTTTGTTTATTGGAGGAAAGTGCTGCTTTTTTGTGGATTGCCATAGAAAGAAATATTTTTTATGTTCTGTTTTGGTTTATTGGAGAAAGTGCTTGCTAAAGCTTTTTTTGTGGAAATTGCATAGAGAAAGTATTTATGTTCTGTTTGGTTTATTGGAGGAAAGTGCTGCTTTTTGGTGGATTGCCTGAGAAATAATTTTATTTGTTCCTGGTTTTGTTTATTGGAGGCAAAGTGCTGCTTTTTGTGGATTGCCTAGAAAGTATTTATGTTCTGTTTGGTTTATTGGAGGAAAGTGCTGCTTTTTGTGATTGCCTATAGAAAAGTGGATTTATGTTCTGTTTGGGTTTTATTGTTTGGAAGGGAAGGGGAAAGTGCTGCTTTTTTTGTGGATTGCCTAGAGAAAGTATTTTATGTTCTGTTGGTTTATTGGAGGAAAGCTGCTTTTTGTGGATGCCTAGAAAGTATTTTTGTTCTGTTTGGTTTATTTGGAGGAAAGTGCTGCTTTTTTGTATGCCTAGAGAAAAAGTCTTTATGTTCTTTGTTTATTGGAGGAAAGTGCTGCTTTTTTGTGGATTGCCTAGAGAAAGGTATTTATGTTCTGTTTGGTTTTATTGGGAGGAGATAAATGGAAAGTGCTGAACTGCTTTTTGTGGATTGCCTAGAGAAAGTATTTATGTTCAGTTTGGTTTATTGGAGGAAAGTGCTGCTTTTTGTGGATTTGCCTAGAGAAAGTATTTATGTTAAATTCTGTTTGTTTATTGTGAGAAAGTGCTGCTTTTTGTAGGATTGCCTAGAGAAAGTGATTTATGTTCTGTTTTGGTTGTGGAGGAAATGCTGCTTTTTGTGGATTGCCTAGAGAAAGTATTTATGTTCTGTTTGTGTTTTATTGGAGTAGAAGTGCTGCTTTTTGTTTGAAATGCCTGGATAGAAAAGTATTGGGTTATTTCTTTTGGTTTATTGTAGAAAGTGCTGCTTTTTTGTGGATTGCCCTAGAGAAAGTTTATGTTCTGTTGGTTTATTGGAGGAAAGTCTGCTTTTTGTGGATTGCCTAGAGAAAGTATTTATGTTCTGTTTTGGTTTATTGGAGGAAAGTGCTGCTTTTTGTGGATTGCCTAGAGAAAAGAATATTTATGTTCTGTTTGGTTTATTGGAGGGAAAGTGCGCTTTTTGTGGATTGCCTAGAGAAAGTATTTATGTTCTGTTTTGGTATTATTGGAGGGAAAGTGCTCTGCTTTTTGTGGATTGCCTAGAGAAGATTTTATGTTCTTGTTTTGGGTTTATGGATGGAAAGTGCCTTTTTTTTTTTGCTTTTGTGGATTGCCTAGAGAAAGTATTTATGTTCTGTTTTGGTTTTATTGGAGGAAAGTGCTGCTTTTTGTGGATTGCCTAGAGAAAGTATTTATGTTTCTGTTTGGTTTATTGGAGGAAAGTGCTGCTTTTTGTGGATTGCCTAGAGAAAGTATTTATTCTGTTTGGTTTTATTGGAGGAAGTGCTGCTTTTTGTGGATTGCCTAGAGAAAGTATTTATGTTCTGTTGGTTTATTGGAGGAAAGTGCTCTGCTTTGTGGATTGCCTAGAGAAAGTATTTATGTTCTGTTTGGTTTATTGGAGGAAAGTGCTGCTTTTTGTGGATTGCCTAGAGGAAAGTATTTATGTTTTCTGTTTGGTTTATTGGAGGGAAGTGCTGCTTTTTGTGGATTGCCTAGAGAAAGTATTTATGTCTTTTTGGTTTATTGGAGGAAAGTGCTGCTTTTTTTTGTAGGATTGCCTAGAGAAAGTATTTATGTTCTGTTTGGTTTATTTTTAAAATTTTATTTGAGGAAAAGTGCTGCCTAAAGTCTTTTTGTGGATTGCCTGAGAAAGTATTTATGTTCTGTTTTGGTTTATTGGAGGCAAGTGCTGCTTTTTGGGTGATTGCCTAGAGAAGTATTTATGTTTCTGTTTGGTTTATTGGGGAAAGTTGGGCTGCTTTTTGTGGATTGCCTAGAGAAAAGTTTATGTTTCTGTTTGGTTTATTGTAGGAAAGTGCTGCTTTTTGGGTTGCCTAGAGAAAAATTTAAATTTATGTTCTGTTTGGTTGATTGGAGGAAAGTGCTCTTTTGGCTTTTTTTTTGTGGATTGCCTAGAGAAAGTATTTATGGTTTCTGTTTGGTTTTATTGGAGGAAAAGTGCTGTGCTTTTTGTGGATTTGCCTAGAGAAAGTATTTATGTTCTGTTTGGTTTAGGTTGGGGGAAAGTGCTGCTTTTTGTGGATTGCCTAGAGAAAGTAATATATGTTCTGTTTGGTTTATTGGAGGAAAGTGCTGCTTTTTTGGTGGATTGCCTAGAGAAAAGTATGTTTTTATGTTCTGTTGTTTATTGGAGGAAAGTGCTGCTTTTTGTGGATTGCCTAGAGAAAGTATTTATGTTCTAGTTTGGTTTATTGGAGGAAAAGTGCTGCTTTTTGTGGATTGCCTAAGAAAGTATTTATGTTCTGTTTTGGTTTATGGAGGAAAAGTGCTGCTTTTTGTGGATTGCCTAGAGAAAAGTATTTATGTTCGTTTGGTTTATTTGGAGGGGAAAGTGCTGCTTTTTGTGGATTGCCTAGAGAAAGTATTTTATGTTCTGTTTGGTTTAAATTTTGTTTTTGGAGGTAAAGTGCTTTGCTTTGAAAGCTTTTTTGTGGATTGCCTAGAGAAAGTATTTTATGTTTTCTGTTTGGTTTATTGGAGGAAAGTGCTGCTTTTTGTGGGATTGCCTAGAGAAAGATTTATGTTCTGTTTTGGTTTTTATTGTAGGAAAGTGCTGCTTTTTGTGGATTGCCTAGAGAAACGTATTTAAATGTTCTGTTTGGTTTATTGGAGGAAAGTGCTGCTTTTTGTGGATTGCCGAGAAAAGTCCATTTATGTTTCTGTTTGGTTTATGGGAGGAAAGTGCTCTTTTTGTGGATTGCCTAGAGAAAGTATTTATGTTCTGTTTGGTTTATTGGAGGAAAGTGCTGCTTTTTGTGGGATTGCCTAGAGAAAAGTATTTATGTTCTGTTTGGTTTATGGGTAGGAAAGTGCTGCTTTTTGTGGATTGCCTAGAGAAAGTATTTATGTTCTGTTTGGTTTATTGGAGGAAAGTGCTACCTTAACTTTGGGGGGTGGAAAGCTTTTTGTGGATTGCTAGAGAAAGTATTTATGTTCTGTTTTGGTTTATTGGAGGAAAGTGCTGCTTTTTGTGGATTGCCTAGAGAAAGTATTTATGTTCTGTTTGGTTTATTGGAGGAGGAAAGTGCTGCTTTTTGTGATTGCCTAGAGAAAGTATTTATGTTCTGTTTTGGTTTATTGGAGGAAAGTGCTGCCTTTTTTTTTGTGGATTGCCTAGAGAAAGTATTTATGTTCTGTTTGGTTTTATTTTATTGGAGGAAAAGTGCTGCTTTTTTGTGATTGCCTAGAGAAAGTATTTAAATGTTCTGTTTTGGTTTATTGGAGGAAAGTGCTGCTTTTTTGTGGGATTGCTAGAGAAAGTATTTATGTTCTGTTTGGTTTATTGGAGGAAAGTGCTGCTTTTTTGTGGAATTTGCGGTAGAGAAAGTATTATGTTCTGTTTGGTTTATTGGAGGAAAGTGCTGCTTTTTGTGGATTGCCTAGAGAAAAAGTATTTATTTCTGTTTGGTTTATTTGGAGGAAAGTGCTGCTTTTTGTGGATTGCCTAGAGAAAGTATTTTTTTATGTTCTGTTTGGTTTATTGGAGGAAAGTGCTGCTTTTTTTTTGTGGGATTGCTGAGAAAGAAAATATTTATGTTCTGTTTGGTTTATTGGAGGAAAGTGCTGCTTTTTGTGGATTGCCTAGAGAAAGTATTTATGTTCTGTTTTGGTTTTTATTGGAGAAAAGTGCTGCTTTTTGTGGATTGCCTAGAGAAAGTATTTATGTTTTCTGTTTGGTTTATTGGAGGAAACGGTGCTGCTGGATTGCCTAGAGAAAGTATTTAGTTCTGTTTGGTTTATTGGAGGAAAGTGCTGCTTTTTTGTGGATGCCTAGAGAAAGTATTTATGTTCTGTTTGGTTTATTGGAGGAAAGTGCTGCTTTTTGTGGATTGCCTAGAGAAAGTCCAAGTGTTGTCTTTGGGTCTTTAGGTCGAATTGCTGCTTTTAGTGGAATTCCATAAAGTGCTGGTGTTGTTTTTGGATATTTGGGAGAAAGTGCTTTTTTTATGGTTTGCCATAAGTGCTAATGTTATTTTTTGATATTTGGGAGAAAGTAGTACTGCTTTTTGTGGATTGCCTTGAAGTGCTAGTGTTGGTTTTGGATATTTGGGTCGAAGTGCTGCTTTTTTGTGGATTGCTGTAAAGTGCTAGTGTTGGTTTTGGATATTTTGAGAGAAATTGTTGCTTTTCTGCATTACATTGAAGTGCTATGTGTTGGTTTTTTTATATTTCGGAGAAATTCCAGCTGTTGAGGATTGCCATAAAATGCTAGTGTTGTTTTATCTCTCAAGCACAGAATTCATATGTAGTATGTGTGTATGTATTTATGCGCTATTTATATATTATATATATATATATATATATATATATATATATATATACGTATATATATTATATGTATGTAGCACATATTACCTTAGATGAAAAATGAGTGGTACAAGAAAGAAAGAAAAAAAGTTTCCTGCCAGGCCAATTATTGCACCGTGGGGTCCTCATTTTACAGTATAGCGAAGTGCCAAGTGGATATTCTCAACCCATTGGTTGGTACCACATCTGAAGCTCATATCAAGAGTAATGTGGGCCTGGTATATCAACTAAATAAGTTATAGATTTATAGTGAATCCAAGCTTTTGAGTTATGATATGATATCACTTTTCACAAAGGTGCGGAGTCTTTTTATCGGAATGATAACACACAGCAGTTATCCCATTTTCCAAGAGCGCATTAATTGAACTGATTGAGTTAAAGAATGTAAATTTGAATTCAATGGAAAATTTTACTCAAAATTTCGTTATGGCATTGGGAAACTCTATCCCCAGTAATAAGTAATCTGTAAAAGGAATAAAACAAAAGTATGAAAATAATCCCATATTATGTAGTGTGGTTTAGGTATATTGACGTCAGACTCCCTATTCACAAAAGTACCAGTACAGGACGTTCTTCAGTTTTTAAGGGAAAAATTATCCCCCTATTCAGATCATTTCCCTTTGGCACTTGACAAAATAATAAAGTTAGTTGAATTATGTGCATCTAATAACGTATTTTCATTCGGGGAATCATTCTACAAGCAAAAATTCGGGTGTAGTAATGGGTAGTCCTTTAAGTCCTAATATTTTAGCCAATAAATAATGTACATGAATACTTTGAAACTACAGTAATAAATGCAATAAAACCCAAAAACATGCTGTGGATGAGATACGTGGATGACATACTAACATTTTGGGATAATAAGTGGGGTAATTTTAATGAATTCCTCTCAAAATTAAACGCATTAGTGCCCAGCATCAAATTTAAAGTTGAATGGGAAACAGACAACAAAATTCCTTTTCTTGATGTTTTAATAATCAGAGACACGACAGAATACAAATTTACCATATACAGAAAACCAACGTTCTCACTTTCATATATTCACTACTTTAGCTATCATGACAATAATATCAAGATAGGTCTAGCTAGCAACCTATTCTTAAGAGCCTTACGAATTTGTTCCCCAGATTTCCTGGAAAAAGAATTTGAACTAATTCGCAAGCAACTTTCATCTTTTAAAGTATCCTGACCATATAATTGAGAAAAGCAATTCAAAAAGCAAAACGTAATTTTCTACCGACCCCCTAAAGACAAGACCAGAGACACATCCAACAATAAAATAAAAATTCCCCACCTGGAGAGAGATTAAGAGAGTAACTCACACCCTTGGGAAATCCAACCCTTTTGCATTTACCTACCCAAATACCTTAGCCAAATCCCTGATTAACGTCCAACAAAAGACATCGCCAAAGACTCTGGGGGGGGTATATGAGATCCCATGCCAGGACTGTGACCAATCTTACATCGGATTTACAGGTAAATCACTTCCCAGAGATTAATACAACAACAAACGGTCAGTTAGGTATGGACAACAGAACTCGGCCTATTTTCAATCATATAAAAATGAACATAACCATAGAATAAACTGGAATATGTCACGTGTAATTTATAGCAGCAACTGCCGGTACAAGAGTCAAATGATGGAATCGGCCTTAATAAAAGAGAAGCAGGTAATGAACATCTCAAAAGGGAATTGGACATCGGACATCGTCGACGCAGTGTTCATTCAACCAACGCTTAAGAAGATTAAAGGAAGATTATCAGCGGGGGTGACCTAAATTGGCTTACTTGTGGACGAATCTCTTGGTATAAATACCACCTTTTCTGTAAACTTTTCTCATTCATATACCTGAAGAGAGAGACAGCAGTCTCTGAATATAGTACTTTTCTCTCTACATTTTGGTGTTTTTTATGGGCTCCTTTATTAGATATATAATATATATATTATAATATATATATATATATATATATACACGAGCGTATAACTTTTGTCCATATACATTTAACTATGGTTTTAACCATTTTAGTAGTATTGTCTCCGAAATTTTCTTAGTTCACAGTAGTTTTGACTGATATATTTCCTCTTTTTGTTTGCAATTAATGTATTGTTCTTTCTCATCCTCTTCCTCCTCCTTCTCTCTCTCTCATCTATCCTCTTTCTCTCGCTCTCTCTCTCTCCTCTTCTCTTCCTCTCTCTCTCTCTCTCTCTCTCTCTCTCTCTGTTTTTGAAAAAGTCTCTAGTAAAAAGCTTCTAGTGACCAGGTGTGTCGAAATCTGAAGCAGTTGCAGATGGGGAAATAAATAGAGGTATTAAATTTTAATCGTTCTGCTTCTGCCGAGGAGGAGGAGACAGCCTGGTGATGCAATCCGAAGACGAAACGTTGGGTCTGTGACCTCAAACGAAATTGCACTTTTTAAAGTGCTGTGTGTTCTTTTAGGTCCCAAGATGTGGCTTTTTCTTTTTGCGAAGAATTATTGTGCATCAGATTGTTCTATTATTACGTTATTATATCCTTTTAGCATTGATATTTTGATTAATTTGGTGGTCATCAATAATATCGATTTTATTATCATCAGCATTGATTATTCTCTCTCTCTCTCTCTCTCTCTCTCTCTCTCTCTCTCTCTCTCTCTCTTCTCTCATTGAGCTCTGTCATCAAACATCGTGGTTGGAGGCAAGGTATATAATATATATATATATATATATATATATCATAGGTATATACACCTTGGTTGGAGGTGTCTCCCAATATGGATATATATATATATATATATATATATATATATATATATATATATATATATATATATATATATATATATATGTATAATATATGATATATAGTATATATATATATATATATATATATATACACACCTTGGTTGGAGTTGTATCCCATGCTTCATATGATGGCATATTATGAACTGCGTTTTTTTCATGATGGTGTGAGGACTTGCTCCTTCTACAAAGTGCGAGCGCTCGCTGCTAGTGCGATATGAGCCTATTCCTTCAGTGAATGAACACGAAGTGGGATCCCCGTTGGCATAATCCGACCTCTTCACTCGGTCAATATACAATTAGCTTTATTTCTTCTTTGTGTTTGTACGAGCTCTGTCTCCCCTTTTCAAATGTGCCTTGAGTCCCTTTATCTCACCCTTTGAACATTAAACAAACTAATTCTTCCTTTTAATTGCTCTTGATATGTGTTAAGTCATGTCTTATTGTGAGCTGCCCTCGCCCATATACATAAAGCGACATTTCTCTCTCTCTCTCTCTCTCTCTCTCTCTCTCTCTCTCTCTCTCTCTCTCTCTCTCTCTCTCTCTCTCTTGACTGTCGTAATACGAGCGAAGATCCTTCAGTTAACTGACTGCAAATTGTCTCCCCAGTGAGAAGTTACAGTTGTCTCCTGATTTTAATATAACACAAGGACTGACACTCAGCTGCTGGGAGCCATCTTCCCCTTATAAGATATTTGTCTCCCACGAAGTATCTTGATTATGGAACTTGGTCTCCCATGAATTATCTTGAACATGGAACTGTCTCCCACGAAGTAGTTTGAACATGGAACGTTGTCTCCCACTTAGTAGCTTGAACATTGAACGTTGTCTCCAACGAAGTATCTTGAACATGGAACTTTGTCTTTCACGAAGTATTTTGAACATGGAACTTTGTCTCCCACGTAGTATCTTGAACTTGGAACTTTTTCTCTCACGAAGTATCTTGAACATGGAACTTGATGCCGGAGCTGGCGTAATAAGACCAGAGCATTTTCTCCTCCTCCAGCTGACACAGTAAGAATTGTCTCCCAGAGTCAGTAGAATGTGCGAGCTCATCTAATGCCTTCTGATGCACAGACAGCAGCGCCGTCCGAAACGCCCCTGCCCCCTGCCCCCCTGCCTTCATTAACGGAACTCTTCGGCTCACGAGGTGTTTTCCTCGGTGGCGATGCGTGTTTATAGCTTCGATAATTAGCGAGGCGAGTGTCTTCGTTAAGGGCCTCTCTACTACCGCCGCTTTCTGCTACTCATCTGATTATCTCACCTGCCCGCTTTTACGTGGCTACCTGCTTACCGCCTTACGACACCCAATTTGCAACGCCGTATCTTTTATGATGTTTTTTTTACGACTAACTTTCCTCGTTTCCTCATCTCGTCCCTCCCGCATCTCAGGTTGTTCATCTTTTGAAATTATTCAGAGTTATTTGGATATGATTTTTTCTTGTCTCGGCTCTTACATCTAATGTTGATGTATTTGTTTTTACATTTGTGTGTTTTTACATTTGTACTTGATATGACGGTATGTAAAGTTGACGCCTATAATGCCTGTCTCTTCGTTTGTTTACATTTGTCAGGTTCATTTTCCTTTATCAGGATAAGTAAGTCTCTCTCTCTCTCTCTCTCTCTCTCTCTCGTCGTCGTCAATACGTGTGTTGCTACACAACATTGTACCTTTTTGCTGTAAGTGGAATACCCATGTTTTAAAGTTGAACCCGGTTTAATCTTATGTTCTCATTCGTTAGTTTCCCCAGTTTTCTAAAAATCTTGTTCGGTTTTAGTTCATCAGCTATTTTAATTATTTGTTATTTTCAAATTTAGCTGTATTACCCCTCAAATGTTGCTAACATTTTCTCCAGTTTTGGGTTGTTATTCTCTTTTTTTATGCAGTATTCTTTTTAGGTATTAAGCTGCATTTTTTCCTATATATTTCCCCATTTTTACAATACTTTACCATTTCCCTTTTGTCTTTACCTGTTCGGTTCATTCTGTACCCATTTCATTGTGCTCTTTAACCTTTTCGTTATAATCATTCATATCCGGCTCACGGGGTAAAGGTTAAAAAGATTTACTGCCCAGTGCACACAGAATTCTGCTGGGCAGTCATAGCTATTCTACGAGTATACGTTCGAATCATTAAGCTACTCATGTCGTTTAATGTCGCATTCACGCTACTTTGGGAAATATTCCCGGCGGGGAATTACCACTAAAGGGGAATTTTCTAATTGGTAAATGGAATGGTACTGAAGTCTCGCCCTCGACAGTACCTTTCCAACGACTCTGGAGTCCAGTCGACGGGAATCGTTGGAAAGGTACTGCTGGTTCCAGGACTCGAGACACTTCAGTACCATTCCATTTATCAATGAGAAAATTCCCCTTCGGTGATGATTCCCCATCGGGAATATTTCCCAAAGTAGCGTGAATGCGAGATTAAACGACATTAATAGCTTAATGATTGTAAATAAATAACTATGTGTATATATATATATATATATATATATATATATATGATATATATATATAAGTATATATATATATATGTAAGAGAGAGAGAGAGAGAGAGAGAATTTGTTTCTCTCTCTCTCTCTCTCTCTCTCTCTCTCTCTCTCTCTCTCTCTCTCTCTCTCTCTCTCTATATATATATATTATATATATATATATATATATATATATAATATATATTATATATATGTGTGTGTGTGTGTGTGTATAAGGTATAAGCCACGAAGGAAAAGATAAATATCGGAGTCTCTGCAAGATCTTACGACTCAGCGTCCTAAGTAAAGGACGTTGAGTCGAAAGATCTTGCAGAAACTCCTCCGTCGTTTATCTTTCCTTCGTGGCTTATACCTTTATTTATGGATTTATCACGTTCCAAACTGTCGTGATTCAGTTATATATATATATACACATACACACACACATATATTTGATAGTAAGTTCTCTCCCCTCATGGAAGATTACCCAGAAAAAGAATGTGTTAACGTCGTCCACATTACCGTTGCCCAAATAACCACACGATTGCAGACAGGCAGAGAGAGTGAGTTATATATTATGAACCGTTAACGCACGTAACTGGCTGCAGGTAGTTAGGTGGCGATGGATCATTAACATATAATTGGCCGATGGGAACTAATAAACAGCATGCAGAAAGCGACCTCCCCTTACCGCTGTTGCAGTTTAATGATGTCACACGTAGTCGGCTTTTTTATGGAGCTTCGTCTGTCACGGCAGAAGTGATGGCGAAGACCTTTTTGTTTTTGCATAATAAAGGGATATGACTGATTGAGGGCGATGTGTGTGTGGCTCGTAGAAGGATAGAGTTTAAGGGCTGCTTGTCAAGTTTATTATTGGTGTGTGTCCCATCGCTCTTGCACGAAGCTATCAGCATCATTTTGAAGCGTTCATCTTTGTTTTCTTACTTGGTTATAGGAAATTTGATTGTTGACACAGTCTTTGTTAATGTAGGACACTTGGAAATGTTTTTAACTTGTTTGAGAAGTCCACCTGTTTTCCAGAAAATTGCAGGTGATCCTTTTTCGATAATGTATCAGTTTTGTCTTTGAAAACTGTACATGCGTTCATTTGAATAAATATGTGTATGTAGTTACATAAGTACATTCCAAATATGACGCCACAGATAACTTTACGTCAAATTCATTCTACCATTGTTCCATGATTTGAATAGCATCATAAGGACTCATTCATTCAACTATCAAGAGATAGAATCAAGTCCACAGTCACCATATCTCAGTGACTGCTTCGACTCCTGGTCAGAGGAGTGTTCTCGCATATACTAATTCCCTTTGGTTGTACGTTATTTGCCGGCTAAGCTGGGTTCGATGTTAATAGGGTGGGTATTTTTGGTTTATGCTTGAAAGTAAAGTCACTAATGTATGTATATATATATATATTATATATATATATATATATATATATATATATATATATATATATATATATATATATATATATATATTATGCATATATATGTGTGTGTATTCACCCCATATAAAGGACTATGTAAAGCAAGATTGATGGTGAAAGTAAAAATAGAGATGCGTTTTTGCTTTGATGGAGATAGCGGGAGAAGATTCCAGTATTTTATGATCATAACCATCACCGTTCCTCCGAAAGATATATATTGGATAACCTTCATTTTGAAGGGTTTCGTTTTTCAAGCGTTTCAAATTGTGTTGCTTTTAGGAGTGAAAGTGATTGAAGTTGACACTCAATGGCCATTACATATATTATAATACATTTTCCAATTTTTGTATTACTCTTTCAGGAAGTGATGATTATATCCACGTTACCTACTAGTCACTTATGAGTCGATTTATTGTCTAGCGTGAGTCTCTTGAAGAGAACGATGACACTAATTGATTCATCTTTGGACACAACCGGAAAGTGATAGAATGTACTAGTCAAGGGAATTGAATTCGTCGCCGAGAAGTGAATCCTGATATGGTTTAGATGTGCTTTTTTCTGTGTTAATAGTGATTCGTTCTGCTTACTTAGTTGTCCGTGTCTACCTATTCATGTATAACGTATGCTTTCATTATTGCTAGTTACATGGTATAGTATCATATAGATTTATATTCACTCCAAAAGTGTATTGGATATTGGTTGTATAGGAATATAAAGAGTATACGGTACTCACTGAAAATTATTTCGAATCGATATGACATATCTTTTTGTATAGAAAATAATTAAGATAGTCATTCATTATGTATAGAAATTATATACCTACTGGAGAAAGTGTATTGTATTCCTAGTGTTTTTGTGTGAAACTAGACAAGAAGAAAATAAATTAGGAAGTTGAGAGTGTTCAGGGGCTAATCCTTCACAAACGGAAAGATATTTTTCTCTGGAAAATAAAGTTTACGATCCAGATGGAATTGTGCGTTGATGTGGAAGGCGGCCGAAGTCGTGGTGTCAGTTGTATTGAGCAGTTAACATTGCTACCTTGTATTTTTCGTGAACTCTAGAAATACGGAAAATCTCAAACCCAGCCACAGAATCAGACCTTTGCCATCAGGCGTCCAAGACTGGTCACAGGTGTCTAATCGGGACACACATCACCCCCACCCCGATCCCCACCACTTTAAGTAGGCCACCAGTCATCTGTCAGCTCGAAGATGGATTGACGAAAATGTGGACCTTCTAAAAAAAACCTGTTTTCGGGGGCTTTTTGGGTGGCGAGGGGCGCATCGCGCCCTGGAATGAATTCATTTTGAGGATAGTCAGTCAAATCCATAAACCGGGTTTGATGATCGGGTCCATCTTCATCGAAGGGCCTGCTCTTCCCAACAATATGCTCTTCATTTATAGTCATTACCACGTATGTATTGGTTGTTACGTCTAAGCATTAGCTCGATTGATGATTTTATTAGTGTTTACGACCTGAATGTTATGTTTTTGAACAGTGTATTGGTGAAGGCATCTCATAGTGGGCAGGTTTAATGGTTTCATTTGTGTTTACCACTTCAATGTTTTTATATATGAAATGTACTGGTGATGGTATTTGGTAACTGCAGGTATTATTTAATTAGCGTTTAGGATGTGAATGTTTTTGTGACGTATTTGTGAACTGATTTGATTATTTGCTGAATTTATGATCTTTTTAGAGTTTAGAACTTGTTTTTCATTTGCATTGTACTTGCGAATGCATTTAGTGACTGAATAGCTTTTATTTTTATATAAGATGTATTGGCGAAGACATTTACAAATTGAATGGCTTTATTAATGTTTAAGATGTTTACCATATTAATTTGTCATTTTAATAGTTTTCTGAATGTGACTATTTTGATTTTTTAAATTGATGAAGCAGTCTAACTGACTGACTGACAGGCTTTGTTGCTTGAATGGCTTAATGCATCGAGCTTTCGAGTTTGTTTCTTATTCATTATTTTGCTTGGTGGGAGCGGAATGCAAGTTTCGTTGTTTGGACATAAAAATTGTGTTGTTTTCCAAGATGGAAAGCGCCGTTTGCGCTTTCGACCTCTTAATATTTTTGGGAATCAAATTTTGATATATGGAGTTTTGGAAAATCAAATCATTGTGATTCCTCCAAGGGGCTGGTGTAGCTAAATATATTTGTTGGTATGTTATTTTACCTTAATGGTCATATGGTTTTAAATTTGTGAAATGGTTTTTGTATTTATATTAATTTCCATGCACACACAATATAAAGTTCTGCTTGATTTGGTCTTTCATTTACATATATGTTTTGTAATGTTTAATTTATATGTCCAGAGAATCATTTTTATATTGTTAGTATTTTGCAAGTGCTTTGAAAGCTTACATCAGTCGACAATATTTATATTTGAAGGTGCTTTAGTGATTTTTGAAGGGATTGATAATAGGTCTGTGCCGCGAAAGGTGAGTTATATATATATATATATATATATATATATATATATATATATATATATATATATATATATATATATACATATATAAAGTTTCTTACATGTATGCATTGTGTTTTGGCATCTTGTAATAGATGTTAGAGTTTGTTTTCAAAGTAAACTATATTTGTGCAAGATATTTTTGGATGCAGTGTCCTTCGTCCAAATATGTTTTGTAGTTTCTTAACTAAATATTGGCAGTAAATAGTTTTTACAAATCATTGTTATTCATCGACGTATTCTTGGTTTTGGGTATAGTCATTTTTCCTTTTTATAGTGTACTAAATATTGCTTTTTCAGGGAATCTCTCTCTCTCTCTCTCTCTCGTCTCTCTCTCTCTCTCTCTCTCTCTCTCTCTCTCTCTCTCTCTCTCTCTCTCTCTCTCCAAATTTAGTTTGCTACTTTTGATAGCAAAATTGGGAGAGAAGTTTGAATTCATCCATGCCTGTTCGTTTATGTTCATGTTTTTATTAGTTTATCCGTCGTTTCATGATGTGTCTCCATAAGTTCTTAATGGATGGCATTAAAACCTTTGGGGGGGGGAGGTTGTTGATGTGATGTTGCCCAGAGCAGTGATTGGTGGACAGATGATTAATAATAGACTTAGGAGAGGAGTGAATGAATCGAGTGAAAGTTGTAGTGATGACGCACATTCAACTAGCAAATGAATGCGAAAGATGATAATAGGTTCTTTGTGACTCCATTATTTGAAATGCTAGGTTTGAGTGGGGAAGAATAATGTATTGACGGTTACCTGCAGTAGTATGTAGATGTTTTAAAAACGAAGGCTTTTACGTAGAATTGAAGTGAGTAAGATATAAACATAGAGTTATGATAAGGGATTTTTGCGGTTTTTAATAATACTTGCATAAGAATATTAGTTTGCGTCCAGAAATGACGGAAGTACAGTTAGAACGGGTATCAGATAAACGAAGTCTTAAGTATAACACTATTTTCCATAGGGAAGTTGTAGCCTTTTGTTTTTATCATATTGGTATTATCTGAAAGAGCTACTCTTGAAATTGTTATCGATGGTTATTTTCTCTAGTTTGTTTATTAATACATGTAATTCATAAATAAGGACGTTAATATTGTAGTTGGTCCTTTTCTATATTATTTGTGCAGGTAGATAAAAGGGATAAATTGATTATTGGTAAGTCATCTGGCGCTACTGGTAGAATGAGTGTCATGTCGTAACGAATCCCACCCTCCCTCCCTCCACCCTCTCTCCCTCCCTCTACCTTCCCTCCCTCCCTCCCTCTACCTTCCCAATCACTGTAAGCAATCCTGCAGTAAACAGACAAACTACTATAATGATTTCGAACTCGGGCGATGGTGTTGCCCATCATAACATTGCAAACATGTGTGTGCGCCCCGTTTAAGCGCCTGTAATGCATACAATTATGAAAGTCGTAAAACATTTTAGAACCGGTGTCGCTTGCTCGCCTTCCTCCTCCTCCTCCTCCTCCTCCTCCTCCTCCTCCTCCTCCTCCTCCTCCTCCTCCTCCTCTCGTCTGAATGGGAGAGGCTTGCCAGATAGTTTTCCATTTTCGTGTTGAAGTTGGAGGCTTTGCAGGATGGTTTTAGGTAGGTTGATGTGTT